>NW_025110982.1:0-527500 GCF_015476425.1 Leptopilina heterotoma
TTGTGAAAAGATAAATTTTTCAATATTTTTAACGAACAATTCTTTAAAAGAAACATTTTTTTAAGTAAGTTTAATTGTGGATATTTTTGGAATTATTTTGAAGTTTTAGTTTTAATAAATATTTAATTAAAGATGTCTTAAAAATTGAAATTTTATAAAATTGAATTGTAAAACAAATGCATTAGAAAATACTCAAAAAACTTTTTGAAAAATTATTTAAATATTGTATTATAGAAGAAATATTTAGTTAAAAATTCTAGAAAACAATAATTGAATAGTAGTGATGAAAGTAATTTTTAATAAGTTACGGTAACAATATTCTTATAATATAAAATAATTATTTTATCAGTCGGTCATATTTTATAACAATCTTTTATAAGTTGTTTATTTTTTTTATCTCCTGCCCTATTGGCCTTACGCACTTCGACAATTTTGCAATATTAGCAAAATATAAAGTTTTAAAATCTGGAAAAATTCAGTTTTTTACCTGGAAAAGTCAGGGAATTTGAAATTGAGGAGCTGGATTCTATAACCGGCTCTTCGCTCGAACTCACGCAGAAGATAGTCCTTCGTCAGTTATGTCATGAAGATTAAAAACTCAAAAAAAAAAAATATTTAAAAATTATGACGTTGTATAGGAGAAAATAATACATCTTTTTTCTATTTACAATTTTTTTCTAGAATGCAAGTTATTAATACTAAAAAATAAAAACTAAAAATTTTTTTTCTGAAAAATTAATACCTTTTGATAAATATATCGTCATTTCTCAGTCAAATATTAATGAAATGAACCGATTTTTTTTAGGCTTGCACAATATACCTTACCGAAGCCCACAAGCCAAAGTAAAGTCCAAAAAAACAAATTGTTTATTAATTATTAATTTTGAAAGTTGTTTTTTACAACAACAGGAGTTTCAATTTTCAACGAGAAAAAGTATGCGACGAAATATCACATTATGAAAACTTCTCGCGAGAAAGTTTTTCCTTTATTATTCAGGAAGTTTTTCTAAAAAGATTAAACCGATTCGATGAGAAATAAAGAAAATAAAAAGAAAAATAGCGAAACAGTATTTTCGTTCGCAGCGAAAACCCTGTTCGGCAGCCATGTTTATCATATGACTCGTAGCTTACGCACGCTCACACACTCACGCTGCTGTGTAAAATAGAAATGTGTGCGTGCGTACGTTACAAGTCATATGACAAACATGGCTGCCGAACAGGGTTTTCGCTGGGAACGAAAATACTGTTTCGCTATTTTTCTTTTATTTTCTTTATTTCTCATCGAATCGGTTTAATTCTTTTTGGAAAAACTCCTTAATAATAAAGGAAAAACTTTCTCGCGAGAAGTTTTCATAATGTGAAATTTCGTCGCATAATTTTTTCTCGTTGAAAATTGAAATCCTGTTGTTGTAAATAACAACTTTCAAAATTAATCATTAATAAACAATTTGTTTTTTGGACTTTACTTTGGCTTGTGGGCTTCGGTAAGGTATATTGTGCAAGCCTAAAAAAAATCTGTTCATTTCATTAATATTTGACTGAGAAATGACGACATATTTATCAAAAGGTAATTAATTTTCAGAAAAAAAAATTTTTAGTTTTTATTTTTTAGTATTAATAACTGGCATTCTAGAAAAAAATTGTAAATAGAAAAAAGATGTATTTTTTTCTCCTCTACAACGTCATAATTTTTAAATACTTTTTTTTGAGTTTTAAATTTTCATGACATAACTGACGAAGTTACTATCTTCTGTGTGAGTTCGAGCGAAGAGCCGGTTATAGAATCCAGCTTCTCAATTAGCAAAGCGTGGCAACTCTGCACACATATTACAATTTTTCGTATATTTATAGCTAACAGATCTAGAAAGTGTTTTTTATTTCTACATATTTTTTGAGTGCTGCTAAATTGTGTTTGGAATTTTTTTTTAAATAAATTTTTTGTTTTAAACTTCAAATTTTTTCACAAATAGACGAATAACACATTTCAAATAATAATAGGCATATTACTATTGAGTAGCCGGTAAGAACTCGCCTGACGCGCGAACGCACTCTGGTCTTGTTACTGCTACCTGACTGCTATTTGACTGGCGTTTGAGCGATTGGCGAGTTCTTCTCGGCTCCTAAATATTGAATTATTATTTTTATCAATTAAAAGCTTTGAAAATTTTTTTTTTACATTATCTATTTCTAAAAAATTATATTTTAAACAATTATTAATTAATTTATTTTGTAGCTATTTAAATTCTCGGAAATGTGTTGTTGAAAAAAAATTAATTTTTAAAAACTAGAATGTCAAAATATTCCAAGAATCTTTTTAAAAAAAAATTTTAATATAGTATAATATTTTGAAGCAAATTTCTGTTTTTTTTAGAAATTAATGGTAAAATTTTTTTAAAATATTGTATTGTAACAATAAAAATTTTTAAATATTCTTATTAGATTTGCACCATTTTTGCACCATTTCTATTTTTAAATTACAATTTTTTAACGAAATTTCATGCTTTTAAAATAAAACTCAGTTTGTCAATTAAATTTTTTTACAAAATTTCTTGTTTTTTCTGTTAAAAAATTTCCATTTTCATTTTTGAATTAAAATTTTTAATAAAATTTTAATTTTTTTAGACATTGCCTGGAAAAATATTGATAGAATAAATTCAAATAATGCATATTTCTTTATCACAATTTTTAAACAAACTCTTAACTATTAAAAGAAATTAAAAACTTGTTAGACAATTTCTGTTTAAGTTCTTTTTTAATCTTCCTTTGTAAATTGAGATTTTTAAAATAAATTTTAAGACAATAATTATTATTATTAATTAAAATATTTTTTCTATAAAATTTTAATGTAGATAACTGTTTTTAACAGATATTTGAATTTTCGAAAGCATGTAATTAAAATTATCAAGAATAATTTTTTTAAATTGAAATAAAAAGAATTCTAAGAATCACTTTCTTAAAAAATGTTTTAATATATAATTTTTAACTTTCATTAAAAATTTTGAGAACTCAATTATGTATTTTTAAAATTATTCTAAAAGCAATAATTAATTATTATTCTAAACAAATTGCAAAGAATTAAGTAAATTTAATTAATAATAATTAATTATTAGCATAATTTAATTAAAAGCCATATAGGTACAATAAATAATAAAATTAAAATTTTTGAGAATTATTTTTAACATTTTGGAGAAAACAATCAGGTTAAAATTTTTAATTAAAATTTTCAAAAAATTTATTAATTTCTTTTATATTTTTCAATTTTCAAATTCAATTTCAATTTTCAAAAATTCAATCATTTGTAATAAATTTTACCAAATTGTAATTGTTTGAAATTTTTTAATTGTAATATAAGTGAAAAAACTATTATACCATTCAAAAATTATTTTTTTAAAAATATTTTAAAAAATTTATTTTTAGGATTTCTTTATTATAATTTTTTGAAAATATTATACTTTAATAATTTTAAAAAAGAATAGTTACAATTGCAATTATTATAAAAAATTTAATTTTTGTATTTGAATAATTAAATTCTCGAAGAACTTTCGGAAAATTATTTTAAAGAAACAGATTTAGAGATGAAGTTTAATTAAAAAATGTAGAAATTAATTGAAATTTAGAAGGGTTATGTTATAATTTTTAAAAATTATTAAATTTTTTAGAAGGTTTTAAATTAAAATCTTTTATTGAAAAAACAAATAAGAATTATTTAAATTATTTAACAAAATTATTCAAGTTCTAAATAATTCAATTAAAAAATGATTGAAAGATCAGAGAAATACAACCAAGTTGAAGTCCACAACGTTTATCAACGAAAAAAGTTTTTCAATAAGTGTTAATTAATAGGAAAAAAAGGATAAAGCAACAATACTGTCAAAAATGTATTGAAAAGGGAGCTTTATTTATATTTTAATAATAATAATTGTTGTATATTTTACAAAAATATAATAATAGAATAAATTAAAAAACCTTTTTCGTTGATCAACGTTGTGGACTTCAACTTCGTGAAATACAAAATAAAATGTTTGAGACAACACTAAATTAAATAAACGACATTTGCGACTATTTATTTTTAATTCGACTAAAGATACTTTTCTTGTGTCTTTAAGTCGCTTCGAAACCTGTAGTGTAAAATTAAGATATTTTGAAATTTCGTAAAATTTTTTATATTAAATATCAATTTATTTACCATCATAAAATAAAAAATAACCTTCTTTATAGTCATAGGTCTTCATATTTTACCAAAAATATCAATTTCTCATAAAAAATGTCCACTTGGAAGGGGGATCTAAAATTGACAAAAAATTGTCCACGTACTATATGAAGATCACTTTTATATATTTTATATATATTCGTCCCGGGGGAAGAAAATTTGGAACTTGAAATTCTACAATACTTAGCCAGTATTACACTTGTGAGAGATCTACTCTCTAAATCTGAATCAGCGAAACCACGCTGATTCTCAGCGGATAGTCGCTAATTCAAATAGCTATAAGTATACCACTGAGAATCAGCGAATAGTCGCTGGTCCAATCAGCGGTGACGTATTATCGGTTACGCTACGAGTATTTGACACTTCTGCGCACACGCAGAGTTGGCTGATTTTTCAGTGATATCCACTGATCTTCAGTAACTTCCACTATTTTTCAGCGGAAACTTTGTTCACTGATAAAAACAGCGATTTTTTCGCTGATTCAGATTTAGAGAGTACATGGGAACTGACCATAGATTTTTGATTTTAACAATTCAGATTTTTGATTAAACAAGTAATTATTGTTATTTATTAATTTCCGACACAAATGCGTTTAGAGATTTGCAGTTTTTTTTATAATTTTGCAATAAACTAATACGAATAGTATGACAGTAATTTATCTTTAAAAAGTATAAATTCATATATTTTTTTAACATACAATTGTTCTTATTTATTAACTTTTGATTCAAATTATCTAAAAACTTGTAGTTTTTTTTGTAATTGTTGATTGCAAAATTTATATAGAAAAAACTGCATGCTTATAAATGGTTTTTGTCAAGAGTATTTGTTTAAACAATTGATGAATCGTTAAAATCATAGAATATCCTGAAGTTTTAATACTTAAATTAGTTGATTACAAAATCACAAAAAAACTAAAAGTTTATAGGTTGTTTGTGTGTAAAATATTATTAAATTTTTTTTCTATGGGCTCACCCACCCAGGACCTACTCAGGCCATACTTTGAGCTTCCTAGTTTCATTAGCAAAAATATCTAACAATAAGTCCAAACTTAGAAATTTTTTTTCAACAAAAAAATTAATGTTCATAAGGATTTAGAATAATAAAAAACGAGTTTTTAACAAAAATATGTATTGAAACATTTTTGAAAATAGGTTCCGTAGTATAGTGAATTGCTACTACTTTAAATTCGCTAATACATAATAAAAATCAAAAATCTATTCTCAAAAATTATAACCATTCAATTATTATTTTCAAAAAATATTCGAAATTCAATTATTTTCAATATCTAGCATAAAACAATTGATAAAATTCATCCAAAATTAAACTATTTTCATAAATAATAAAACTCATCGAAGAATTTAAGTTATTTTTAATACTATTTTAAATTAATGAATCAAATAATCCAATTATTTTCACAAATAAAATTTTCTAGAAGAATTCAATTATTTAAAATAAAATTTTCATAATATTTAATGTATTTCAAATAAATTAATTATTTAAAACAATGTTTATAAATTTCTTCAGAATAATTCTATTATTTCAACAATATTAGAATTTTTCACAGGAATATAATTACTTTCAAATATTTTAATAACATTTTTCGAAGGAATCCATTATTTTAAATACAATTGTAATTAAAATTTTTTGAAATCATTCAATTATTCTTATTATTATTTTTTTTCTTATTTTTATTATTCTATTCAATTATTCTTTTAGATTTTAATAAAATTCTTCCCAAGAATTTAATTATTTACGTAAATAATTCTTCGAAAGAATTCAATTGTTTACATAAATAACAAAATTATTCCCGAAAATTCAATTATTTTGAGGTATTTCAATAAAATTATTTGTAAAATACAATTATTTTCATAAATAAAGTTATTACTTAGGGGAGAGTTGTCAAAGTTCAGGGTTGCCACAAATATTTAATTTTATTTTTCCCTGATTTCCAGAAAAAAATTTCACTTTTTCCCTGACCCTAAAGAATATTCTGATTCACTCTAAAAATTATTAGATACTCAAAAAAATGTTCTATTACATTTATTTACAAACTTCTTTAATTGTAAAATTATATAAAAACATCAATAACTTCTTTCTTAAATAAATATTTAATCATTATTATTTTTCTGTAGGAATTAAAATTCTTCAAAATATTCAAATTTAAACCTTTTGAAATTCAACAACTTATAAGAATATTATTACAAAAAATTTTTTAAAATAAGTTAATTATTTACAAAAATCCTAAAAAAGTCCTTCGCAAGAATTCAATTATTTTTACAAGAATTACCATTTCACAAAAAAATTCAATTATTTAAAAAAAATGTAATAAAATTCGTTGCAATAATTCAATTATTTTTATAAATAATAATAAATCGATTATTCGTTTATTCATTTTTAAATCAACTTTTATTAGAAAATTATTAAAAAATTAAATTATTTAAATTAAAAAATAAATAATTTATTGAATAATTGAATGTTTGTTAAAATTGAATTCTCATAAAGAATTTTATCAATAAAATTTTAAATAATTGAATTCGTTTGACAAATTTTAATAAAATTTTTAAGAATAATTACATTTATCGAGGAATTTGATTAAAATATTGTATAAAAAATAATTCATAAAAATAATAATCAAATAAATAATTAAAATTTTCATAAAATAATTGAATGTCGGAGAAAAATTTTATTATTTATATAAATAATTGAATTCTTACAACGAATTTTATTCAAGTTTATAAAAGTAATTGAATTTCGGTGAAGAATTTTATTATTTATAAAAATAATTGAATTCATGAAAATACACGGAGAGAAGAGAATAGTGAAGGCGACTATCGGTTCAGTTCTGATAACTAAACAGTCTTGTTAATTTTCGACGGACAAATTTAACAGTCGCACCTACTAAACTATAGTAGGAACGACTGTCAGTTTAGTCAGGGATAATAAACAGGAACTAAACCGCGAGGGGCGCTACAATCGCTCTCCATGTGTTTCTGCTACTAAACGCGTTTTGTTGTCACGACTATAACTCTTCTCTCAGTGTATTTTATAAAAATCTTTTTATATAGTAATTGATATTTTTCAAAAATTTTATGAAATTTTGTATTTTGAATAATTGAATTCCTGTGAAAATTTTATTACTTATGAAAATAATTGAATTATTTCAAAGAAATTTATTAAATATTGAATAATTGAATTCCTGTGGAATTTTGATAAGAATTTTATTAAAATTCTTAAAAATAATTGAATTTCGATGAAGAATTCTATTATTTATAAAGATAATTGAAATTTTGACGAGAATTTGTTTTTAATTTTTTAACATAATTAAAATTTTGCGAAGAATCTTTGTAACTTTTGAAAATAATTGAATTTCTGTAATCATTTATAACTTTTCCAAAATCCAATTTTTTTAGTATTTTTAACTGAAATTCTTCTATCAATCTAGTATTTATGAAAATTGTAAAAATTATTTATAAAATAATTTGTAAGTCATAATTTTATGATAGTTTTTGAAAAATTAAGTTATTTAAAAAGAAATTATTGTCAGAGATTGAAAAAATTGAAGGTTTTGTATTAAAATTCGAGGTAATTTAATAATTTACGAGGCAAAAAGGAAAAAAATTCTGAGTTTTCTCATGAATTTTAAAAATTCAATTTTTCCCAGTACTTTTAGTAAAAATCCCTGACTTTTCCCTGACCTGTGGCAACCCTGAAGTTAGACAGGGTTTAGGGTTGAGTCACCGCGTTTATTTCGTTTTATCGCACTAGCGCCAACTATCTTTTTACGTAAATTCTTGCTACAACTAATGTCAGCCATCTTTTCATATGAGTCACGGTTAAGTATACGAACCTATACTTGACCAGCGTACCAATTTGTGATATAGTCTCAACAAAAACTTTGTCAAATGCAGTTTAATTGACTTATACTTTTTCTGGGTCGGCCAAACTCTGGGCCACGGTTGGCAATTCTATGTAAAACACAGTTTAAATGACTTAAACTTTCTTGGTCGACCGAACTCGGGGTCTCGGTTGGCCCGACGATTGGCAAAACTCTGTGAAACGCAGTTAAATTAACTTAAACTTTCTTGGTCGGCCGAACTCTGGGCCACTGTTGGCCCGACGCGATGGTAGGCAAAACTCAAGAAACGTAGTTAAATTAACTTAAATTTTCATGGTCGGCCGAACTCTGGGCCACGGTTGGCCTAACGGTTATAAAAACTCTGTAAAACGCAGTTTAAATGACTTAAAATTTCTTGGTCGGTCGAACTCTGGGCTACGGTTGGCCCGATTGTTGTAGCGTTAGGTGCGTTAGGTTAGGGGGTCGTTCCCAGCGAGCGTTAGATATTTTCGAAAATGTATGTATGAGATTGTGTTTAATAATAATAGGTAAAGGTTATATCTGATGTTTCCGCTAATAATAACGTGTTAATTGTATAAATAATTTAGTTTTTTAATATTTTTTTATCTTTGGCAGTTGAAGTTGTTCAAAATTGAAAATTGTGGTTGGCCCAACTTACGCATCTAAAGTTGTGTCAACATTGGCGTCAGTTTTTGGACTAACTATTGAAATGTATGGTTGGCTAAATTATGCATTTTAAGTTGTGCTAACTTCCTTATGAGTTGTCGGGCCAACCATCGTCGCCATTAGACGGTAAACCGTTATATACCGTTATCATCTGTATGGTTGGCCTAACCTCTGGCACGAGAAGTTGTACCGACTTTATAAAAGTTGGCCCAACTATGGGCCAACTATGGGAATATATGGGTGATTCTCCTGAAAGAGACCATTTCACGTGTCTCCAACATGAGGTTCATTATTTAAATTAATTTTTTATTGATAGGGGAGAGTGTGGCAAACCGCCCCGGTGGGTGTACCAGACAGGTGTCAATATCTCCGAAATGGCGAAATTGTCAAAAGTGCTACTTAGAAATTTGAAACAACCATGTGTAGTATACCTTATTTTTTCAATTTGCCAATTTTTACTTTTGTTTATGCAACGCTGGGAGCAAAATTTTTTTTTTAGTTTTTCTACAGTGGCGTAGGAACCGGGGGGGCAAGGGGGGCAGTTGCCCCCCCAGTTATATACATATTACATTGTTAAATATATCTATATATATAGTTTGCCCCCCCGGAAAATAATTTCGTTCCTACGCGGCTGTTTTTCTATACACTTTTATGGATTTTTTCTTAAGGAATTTTTGAGGAAATCGTGTAACATTTCCAAATATTAGGTCTTGGGTTTTAAAGGTACACACCTCAGGAATATTTACCACTAAAAACTTTGATGAATTTGCAAAGCGTTTCTTTTAAACAAATATTTATTCTCAAAATGAGCCTGTGGGGCAAACCAGTCATAGGATATTTACATTGTATCAAAGTTTCAAAAAAATTATTATTATTAATTAATTATTAAATTGCGATTATCTTGAAAACCAAAACCGACAATATGGTCTCTTTTCATGTGGATGTCCACATATATACTAACATTACTTATGAATTCGCTTTTGGTCATCATTTGATTCAAAAAATAATAATAATTAATTAAAACTATTATTAATTATTAATAATTTTACTAATTTATTTAACAAATATTTCAAACTAATTAAAATTATAAAGAAATAGAAAATTCTGTTTGAGATGGTTTACCAATAGAATTAGTAACTGTTTTTACTAATTTTTAGTAGTGTTTTACTAATTATTAGCAGAGATGTGCAAAAACCTCGAAAGGTCGATCCGAACCGAGCCGAAATTTTTTCGAGCCGAGCCAAGCCCAAGCCGGCTCGATGTATCGAGTACTCAAAATTTTCGAGTACTTGAGTGACTTCGAGTACTCGAAAAATTCGTGTACTCGGGTAAATTCAAGTACTCGATTAAATTCGAGCACTCGAGTGAATTCGAGTACTCGAATTTTTTGAGCTTTAACTTACTAAAAAAACTATTATTAAGGGGAAATTCCAGTTCAAAATGTAAAAAAATCGATTTTTTTTTTGTTTTTATTTTCGGATTTCTTATAGTTTCAAGAATACTCTCCTAAAATATTATTGCAAAATTCAAAGTAAAACAAAAGTTATACATCATAATTCTTCGCCATGTCAAAGATGTTTTTGAATGCGGATAAGCAATCGAATGATTTAAATGTTTTCTCATTAGCATTTTTAAAAAAAGACAAACTAAAATGTATTTGGTGTTGCTGATCACAAATTAGATATCAAATTTTCAAAATTCAAAATGGTGGATCCAATATGGCGGAAAAGAAAATTTTTTTTTCACCATATTGCATCCGCCATTTTTAATTTTGAAAAAATGATGTCATATTCGTAATCAGCGACCCCAAAAACCCCCTTGTAACGATTTTCAGGCAAATCCAATGATTTTGAAAAAATGTTCGCCATATTGGATCCGCCATTTTGAATTTTAAAAATCTAATTTCTTATTCGTAATTAGCGACCTCAAAAACCCCCGAGTAACGATTTTCAATCAAATCCGATGATTTTTTTAAAAAAATTTCGAAACTTATTTATGAACAAAAACTTTAAATGCGTTTTTCTCAAAATGTCCTTTTTTGATCTGGTAAGAGTGATATCTCGAGTTCTTCTGCAGCGATTTTAAAAAATCAAACGGCTTTTGATTCAGCGTCATCATGCCGATAAGTGGAACCTCAAAAACTGGAAAATTTCCAACTCCCCTTTTTATAAGAGAAATTCTGAATAAAAACACCTTTTTTTGCATATTTTGGGGAAAAAGTACTTTAAAAAAAGGGGGGGAAGAAAGTTCCACTTTTTAGAGGTTCCACACCTAAAGAAATATCTAACGAAGAGAATGTCACTTCGTTTTTGGTTTTATCTGTTTTAGAAAGTTTGGAATCGATCTTACCACCGAAAATGGACATTTTCGAAAATGGCGTATATCGCCGCCATTTTGAAATAAAAATGAAAAAATTTTTTTTTACAAATTCTTAAAGAAATTATTTATTACATGTAAAAGAAATTTTTTAAATAAATGTCATACTTATTTTAATAATATATACTAAAAAAGCCTTCTTTTTGCCTGTTTTGAACTGGAATGTCCCCTTAAGTAGAAAATTTCGAATTTATTCGAATTACTGAATCAATAAAGAAAATAAATCTTCGATTTCAAAGTGTATTTTTATTTCCCAATTATAAAAATCTGAAAATTATATGAATTTTCTGTAGAACTGGAATATACTCAAGAGCTCGAACTTTTTCGAGTACTCGAATTCTCTCGACTGCTCAAAAAATTCAAGAACTCGAATGCACTCGAGTACTCGAGACATTTGTGTAACTTTCTACTAGCAATTAGTAAAAAAAATTACTAAAAATTAGTAAAAAATGTTTCTAATTCAAATTGGTAAACGAATCCGCACTAATTCGGATTTAGAGATTATATATTGAAAATGGGGACTATTAATGACTACCAATGAATATAGTAAATAATGAAGGAGAAAAAAAAAGGTTTATAACATTTAAAAATTAAATAATAGGCAATTACAGTAAGTGTGCATTAGATTTTCATATTTTAGTATCACAGAAAAAACTAAACTCAAAATGAATATGCATATGATACTCATTTTGAAGTGCAACAAAAATGATACTCCTTCGATTCTTTCTGAGTTTTTGGGGAAAAGACTTAAAATGAGTAAAAGCGGTATCATTTTGGGTTTATAATAAAATTACAATAACATTGGAATAACTGGGAATAGTTCATAAAAATATGAATTAAAATAATTGTTTATAATGAATAAACACTTTGCACTTGTCAAAACATTAATACTTGAAGTCGATTTATCGCATTTATGAGACATGAAAAATAAATTTTTAGGTTAGACACTTGTGAATTGACTAACAGGGATGGGGAGACAATGTCATTTTACTCATTTTGAGTCACTTGAAGTTGTCGATTACTGATTTCGAGACCGACTTCCAAATACGTTCTCGTGTGGAAATTGCCCGACTTTGCCTTATTTGAAGAAGGGCACTGATGAGGATTTAGTGAGGCCAAACACACTAGTAAAGTCTAGATAGGTGATAATAGGGCACTATCTAGAATGCCTTCTTTTTCCAAATAGTAAAATCTAGCTGGATCTATTCATGCCCCTATTAAATATTTCAATCAGGCTCTGACTAGAATGCCCTTTTTGTCTGAACAGGGAAATCTATCTGGTATCTTTTTATGCCCCTATTAGGTACTTGAATTAATTTTCAATTTCATTGACAAATCCCAATTTATAACTGTGTTTACATGTGTGTTTGTTCAGTGACTTGTTCAGTATTACTGGCACAATATTACGCCTGTCGTAAATTTTTGCTTAGGTATTTAGAAAAACTAATGAGGCGCTAAAGAGGCCCTCTAGTTAAATCCCCACATTATGATTTTCTATTCAGGCAGTGACAAGGCAATCTAGTTAGAACCTCCATATCTTTCTACATCACCTGATATTACAAGCGTGACGAAATTAGACGGGTCCTGACTAATTTTCCTAGTTTGCACTTCACTAAACAAAAGGGCGTCTATTCAGGGCCTTACGAAGTCCTATTTTCAATTTCTACACGGGTTGCTACAAAAGTGAGTCGAGTTTTTTTATGTGTACCTACCACCGATTGGAATTTAGAAATATCGCAAACCTATTAAAATAAATAAAATTTCGCACAAGGGATTCGAACCTACGACCTAAGGACTTATAGACTAACGCCCTAACTACTATGCTAACGACGTGTGTGTTCAGTAAAGTTTTAATTTATCATTATCATTGAAACTTACAATAAATTATTGAATCAAAGAAAAAAGTGTTAATTTTCTTTAACATAAAGTGGAAAACAACAAAAGTGAACTTTTCTGTATACAGTATACTATACAATATAATTAACATAAAACTATATTTATTGACTAAAAATGTATAAAAATAACTTTTTTGCAACACTAACCTGTAAAATTGAATTTTACACACAGAAAACTGTGTGTAAAGTACTTCATTTTATAGCGGTGTGTAAAGTGATTTTCAGTGCGTAAAATGATTACTTTACGCATTCTTGTGACTGTTTGATGAGAAACCATGAATTAAAGCTTTTAAACAACAATTTACAATCACATTTTTATTTTAGCTTCTAGAAAACTTCATTTAACAGTTTCCCCACTACACCTAAACTTTCAGTAATATTGGCAATATTGCTGCAAGTTTAGTTGTTTTAGTGTTGCAAAAAATTTTGTATGACACTCGTGCGTAAATCAGATTATACTTGTGTGACTTGCAGCACTCGCCTTCAGCTCGAGCTGCAAACGTCACACTCGTATAATCAACGATTTTACGTACTTGTATCATAAATAACTATTTTTTGTAAACAGGTGTTACATAAAACACCGGGTACACCTAAATTCGCACCTGGGCTATGGGGTCGGCCATAAACCACGTAGCCCGATTATATGGAATTCTCTTATCAAAGTTAATATCTTGACCCCCCTCCTCTTTCAAGTGCCACATACTTTATGAACGGAAGTGTATTTACAAAATATGAAAAACATATTAAAAATGGCAAAATTTTCATGCAATTTTAAAATATAAACGTAAAAAATATACCACTTATTTCTCTTAAATACAAAAAAACATTCTTTCTTTCAGCTGTCAGGTGAACTGAAAATAGCGTGCAATGAGAAATTGAAAGGTAAAGTGAAATATTTTTGGAAAAATGATAATTGTTTTTATGAAGGAGTAAAAAATCTTTTTGAAAAAAAAAAAGAATTGAAAGAGAAATTTACATATAATTGGCAAGAAGTATATGAATTAGAAAAGTGTAAAATAAAAACAAGTAAATTGGTAGTAGAAAGAGAAAAGAGCAATGTGTCTTTAGCAGATTATTTAGAGAATGCCTTAAGTTTAAGAAATGATGAAATTAAAAAAAGCAAAGAAAAGTTAAAAGATGTAGAAAAAAGTGATCTAACTTTGAAATCTAAAGAGAAAGATGAAGAAATAATGTCTTTAGGTAATTTAGAAAAATATAAGTCTTTAGGAAAAAGGTATTGTATAAGTGCGTATGATATTATTAAAAACACTAAAGATTGTGCAATTGAAATGAAAAAATTAAAGCTTAAAAAAGTTGAAGGTGATGGTAATTGTTTATTTCGCAGTCTTAGTTATGCATTATACAATAATGAGGACAAACATATAGATTTAAGAAATCAAGTGGTTCAATTTACATTAGATAATTGGGCTCAATTTAAAGAGCAACTTAATGTTCTTCATTCTCAATTTAATAGATTGTTTGAAACAAAAAAGGATTATAAAGATTACATGGGAGAAAAAGGAAAGTATGGAACAGACTTTGAAATAGCAATATTTTCCATATTATATGAAACAAAAGTTGTAATTTTTGTAGAAAGAGATAGTAAGTTTAAGGTTAAAGGCGTTTGCAGCCCACCAAATGATCCACAATCGTTTATTATGATAGCATTTGAAGAACCTGAAGAGGCAGGACATTTTAATGCATTACATTTCCAATCAAATCTTCAGATGAAGGAAATAAAAGTAAAAGGAAAGGAAATTTTAGAAGAAGAAGAAGTAAAAAGCAATAAAAATTTGCACCATGATGAAGAAAATGAAATATCAAATCCATTATACAAAAGCGTAAGTAAAGAAATTGTATTAGAAAAAGATTTAGAAGTGAAAGAAAGGAAACATTTAGAAGCAGAAGAGGAAATAAAAGGGGATCAAAATTTGCATGGTCATGAAGAGAAGATAATATCAAATACATTATGCAATAACGTAATTGAAGAAACTGCATTGAAAAAAGACTCCACCATTTTCAATTTTAATGAAGAAGAAGAGGAAATAAAAGGTAATCAAAATTTGCATGATCATGAAGAGAAAGACATATCAAATCCATTAGTCAATAACGTAATTGAAGAAACTACATTGGAAAACAACTCCACCTTTTTCAATTTTAATGAAGAAGAACAGTCTGATGAGATAAAAAATTGGAAAAAATATAAGACAGAGAAAAATAAGAAAAATATTAAAAATACATTACCCACCAGAATTGCAGGAGAAAAAAAAAGAAGATGGAGTTTTAAGTCAAATGTTGATGAAAATTCGAGTGAGTCTTTTAATACAGAGAAATGTGATACAGAAGTATCTAAAAATGGTAAGTTTCATGAAAATGAATCAAATCAAGATGATTCTGATGAAGATAAATCTGATACAGAAACAGAAACCTTACTATTGCATAAATATGAATCTGATTTAAATAAAAAAACAGATCTACGAAATATTTTTAAGAAAGCAAAACGTTTACAGAGTGAAAATGATTCTTGCAGTGAAAAAGAAGACTGTAATTTTGTTTTGGATGATACAATGAGTATAACAGATGAAGAAAAAGAGGAAAAAGGTAATGCAGATGCTGATACTGATGTTGATGCTGATGATGACGACGATTATGATGCTGATACTGATGCTGACGATGATGATGATGATGATGATGATGATGATGATGATGACGATGACCATAATGATGATAACAAAGAAAATGTAACAGTATCTAAAGAAGATTGTGACAATGACAAAAAGAAAGAAAAAACAGATAAAAAAGAAAAAAATAAAACTGTTAGAAACGTATTTGAAAATGATATACTTGAATATCCAATACGTACAAAATATTTAAAAAATAATGGAAAACTTCATAAACCATACATACGATCAATAATAAATTTAATATTCTTAGATGTACTTAAATGTCCATGTATCTTACGTTTTTATTCAATGAGGTATAATCAAAAGGTTGCAAATTCGTATGTTGTTTATGCTGAATGCAATGATAACAGAAAACATAAACAAAAATTCAAGTGTGAAATAGGAAGTTTAGATGAAGTTTTGGCGCAATTAAGAGTAACAAGTGATGACAAACTACAGAATAGACATAAAGAAGGCACTGCCAGATATCGACAAATCCGGGGTAGAGAACGCGATAAATTGAAAAAAATATTAAAATACCGAAAACCAAAGGATCTCTTCTCTGAAAGGATTAAAAACGTTAATATGGAGTTGTGGAATGATGGACAGCCACAAAATTTAACAAGATTAACAACATTTCAAAAAATAAAATCCGATATAAAAGTAGGAAAACGACTAACACTAAAAAGCTTTGACTTGCAAGACATATCGCAGCTTGAAATCGAGGAAGAAAAATCATGTGACCCATATGTTCAACACGTAGCTTTACCATTTACAGTTATTTTGTCTACAAAAGAACAACAGAGAGTTATAAAGGAAGAACCTGAACCAAGAATTGGTCACACTGATTCAACAGGTTCAATAGTAAGAAAACCGGATGGATTAAAGTGTTCAAAAATAATGTATTATGCCATAGTTTGTAAATTATTTGGCCCTATTATACCCGCTACTGAAATGTTTACTTCAAAAGTTGACGTATATACATTAAGTATATTTTATAAACATTATAAAAATTTTATAATAAAAAATAAATTTGGGTGGCCATTTTTTAAAGCTTTAGTTCTTGATTGGAGCTGGGCATCAATGATTGCAGTTTTACACGAATGGAATGTCATGACAGTACCTACTTATTTAAACGCAATATTCGATTACATTGTGCTTGGTAGACCATTTCCAGTAAATATAACAATATTATTAACGTGTATGGCACATGTACTACATCGAATAGCAAAAATAATTAAAAAATATTTTAAACAATATATGCGTATAAAAAGTTTCTTATTAGATTGCGTTTGCCTCATCTTTTTAGCTAGAAATATTTTTGAAGTAGATGTTCTATTCGAAGACTTTTTAAAAATAATATTATCGAAAAATGGTAAAAAAGCAGAACAATATTTGTTAGTTTTAACAGGTAAGCAAGAAGAGCAAACAGCAGACATAGAACTAGTACATGATGAAGTTATAGAAATTGAAAAAATCAATGAAGAACTCCAAATTAAAGATGATTTTAAAATAAGATATAAAGGCAATGTCTCGTATTACGTTGAAAGTAAATTTTACAAAAGATATTATGCAAAATATCTACGTATTGAAAGAAAATTAGAAGAAGAAGAGGCAATGATAGACATAGATGATGTTACAAATGATTATTACGCGCCTGAATTCGCAGAATACCTAGTTTTAGAGTTTATGCCTTATATAGGAATCGTAGGTTCTACAATGTTAGATTTAGTTGGTGGAAATATATCACGAGTAACAAATTCTTATGTAGAATCTTATAATAAAGTTTTAAAAATAGATGTTTTACATAGGCAAAAGCAAGACTCTATAGGTAGTGTAGTTAGAGAAATGAAGGAAAATCTAAAATATATAGTATCAAAAGCAGATTTAGGACCTCAAGCTTTTATAAAAGAAAAGAAAGGTGAAAAAATAAATCCAAAATATCCACAAGTAGGTACAGAACACTTACTTCAAGATATTTGGAAACGAGGTACACATGAAGGAAAAAGAAAGTTTACGCACTTCAATGGTTTAACAGTAGAACGTGCGATACAAAAAATAGAGTCATTAAATAATAGTAAATTACAAGAACAAAGTAAACCAAAAAAAGAAATTGCAATGAAAAATAAAACAAGCGAAATAACAAAAAAAATGGGAACAAAACGCCCTATAAAACATTTAAAAACGGATATTCCGCGAAAAAAATTAAAACATAATGAAAATATACAAGAAATGGAATATGAAAATGTAAGTCAGGTAATGATGTCATCTGAACAGCAAAATGATATTGAAAATGCAGGTTTATTAAAAACTACATCCATACAAAAAATAGAAAACGATAGTTTTGATATAGTATATTCAACATCAATTCAAAATAAAGGACTTGAAAATTGTAATATAGTTACTTTAACATCAGTAGATGATATTTATTTCGCGAATGGATTAAGAAGAGATGTCAATTACTATTATAAGTCAAATTCAAGGTTCATTACCATAGGAAAATATAAAGTACCCGATAAAGTTATAACAACAAGTAAAGAAATAGATATAACTTGTAGAGAATTTGAAACAATTGTTAATTGCATGGGTTGGGTAGATGGACAAATAATAGATGCCTATGCAATATGTAAAATGCGGGAGTGGAATAAAAATGTAACATTTTTACCCACTGATGAAAGTAAAACAGCAATTGGAGATTATACAATAGAAAGAAGAACACTTCAAAACTCATTATATAATATAGTTAAACCTCTAACTGATATAATACTCTGTCCTTATACATTCGATTTTCACTGGAGACTTTTAATCATAAACTTAAAAGAAAAATCTTTAATATTGCTGGATCCATATAAAAATGGTAATGATCTTGAAAGAGTGTGTAATGAATTAATTGAATTTATAGCAAAAAGCAAAATTAATTCATCTTTTAAATGTTTAAAGAATGTTGAAACGTGGAATAAATATTATTATAATGAAGAAAGACCTTTTCAAAATGTAAGTGATGGTCATAATTGTGGAGTATATGTTTCATATTACATGGACTTAATTGCCACTGGAACAAAAATGGATACAAACTTTGATCCATTATTATACAGAAATAATGTTTCAAATTGCTTATTAGAAAAAGCTGAATCAAATTCAGGAAAATGTTTATATTGTTTAAGAAAATTAATGCAAAAAATGGTAATAAATTGTATAGTTTGTTTAAAATCCTTTCACATTGCATGTGTCAAAAGAGAAGATAGTAACGAGAATGTAAAGAAAAAAGATGAAAGCAAAACATACATTTGCAAATTATGTCGATTAAATAGTAAAAGTTAACAAAATACTACATAATTCAACTAACATAATAAAAAATAGTATGAGAAAATACAAAAATAAATTTACTTGTTTTATACCTTTTAAATTAAAAATTCAATAAAATTATTCAATAAACGTTAAATAAATTCAAAAGGCAAAACTAATGTAAGAAATAATAAGTATTAAAAAATTATAATTAGAGGGTGGACGAGGGAGGAAATTGCAATGTGGAAAAAAACAATCGTAATATGATTTGAAAAAAGTACAAAAAAAAATTATTACTTAATATTTTTGTAAAAAATAAGAAAAACATATTGAGGGTGGATGAGGGAGGTTATTTAAAAAGAATAAAATATTATTGAAAAGTGAAATTATACAAAAATCAATCAGGTTATTAGAGGGTGGAAGAGGGAGGACTATTTCATAACAAGAAAAAGATTGAAATATTAATAAATTATTACATTAAAATAATTTAGCATTCAATGTTTGAATAAATGTTAACCCTTACAGGAGAGCAAGTTTTCTAAGAAGGTTAAAAATTTGGATTTTTAAGCACTACTTTTAATTTTGAAATTTATATTTTATTTCTTGATAATTTTTAAAGCTAGTTAAATTGTAATTGTCTTCTGAAAACATGTATTCCTTAAAGGGTTAGCAGCATATGCATATGACAATAATAAACGTAAATATATATCTTAATGTTGAAAATATATATGATCTTGGGAAGGTAAGATTTGAATAAAAATTCAAAAGTGTGTCGTTAAAGCGACGTTTCGTTGGCTAGGGTTAGCTAACCTCATCAGGCTAGGTTTGGTTAGAACAACTTACCTTTCTAAGATCATATATATTTTCAACATTAACAAACTATGGAAGGATATATCTCTTACAACTTAGTAAATATATATCTTGTTTAATAACATAATATTTGTTTTTTACCAATTAGAAAAATAAATAAAAGTGTAAATTAACATAACATGTGTCACGCTCTGAGGAAAGGTGCCTAAGAAGCAAAAAATTTGAGGTTATATGTTTTTAATTTTGTAAGTAAAAATACAGAAAGAGAATCAATTATTAATTAAAAATTGTTGGTCTTCAAGTCTTCATTATATTCAAAATATTGAATGAAAATTGGTTTAAAATTCAAATAAATAAAAATGAACTATTAATCAAGATAAATCTAACAAGAAGGCAACCTATAATTTGTTTGCTTTTTAGGTACCTTTCTTGGGAGCGCGTCACATATTATAAAAACATATATTTTTACTAATTTTATTCAGATATTTTCAATTGAGGTATTAATCTGCAAATCAAAATTATGCATAATATTGCAAATTATTACAATAAATAATAATGTTCACTTTATTCAAAGCAATGTTATCGATATTCATTTTAAATTTTGCAGTACGTCATTTGAAAATCTCTTAATGTCTCTATAAATGTATAAACACTTTACCAATTGTAAGAAACTTACAATAATGTATAAACATTGTTGTAAAAGTGCCTATACAATAAAATAATATGCATTAAAAACTTATTCAAAACATTATGCACAGAAAATTCAAAACGAACATCTTACTTTAAACAAAGTTAAAAGTCTTATTTATTTGTGCTACAATTAAGTCAAATTTTAATAATATTGAAAATATAGAAATTATTTAAAACTAATAAAAATTTTAATTGATTATCAGCACATTTAATATATTCAATTAAATACATCTGTCTCCAAAATTAGTGATATATGTTGAGAAAATAAATATTCTTTTTTATTTTTTGCTTTGTTCTATAAATAAATAATACAAAACTATAAAATTCATTTCATTTAAATGAAATTTTCTCATATAATTTTTCTCATTCTACTTTCAGTACAATTCATTGATCGAAAAATACTCAATATGTATCACTATTTTGAGTGTAGTAGCATTTACTATATTTAAAAAAAGTTTCTTAAATTGGATCTAAATTTAAGATGTTTCATAAATTTTGATTCAAAAATATTTTGGTGAAAATTAATAGTAATACATGTTTCTTTTATTTACGATTAGTTAATCTTCAATTTAAATAATTGCAAATGGAAATTACATTTTTATCTTTGCTTTAAACGTTAATTGAAAATATTATAACCTACATTGACACAAATGTTCCAATACTGATAAAGGAAATATGTAATATTAATAATAACTTCAATGACCAAATGTATATGTACATACTGTTTAAAAAGTATGAATCCGAGAAAGATAATAGTAAAGTATTATTTTTAAAAAAGTACTCAGTAGTGAATAGTATAAATTAAAAATGGACAAAAACAAAGATTCACTTTCATAAAAATAACATTTTAAATTGCAAGAATACTTTGCATTACTAAATATGCTTAATATATTGGCCTATTTTTAACCGCTTCATATTTTTTGAACAATTTAAATACTTGGACAATTTATTGATAAAACATAATATAACTTTCAAAATAATAATGATAATGATAATATCATTAAAAGGATGAAGCTGAAGTTTAAAACATTTTTAAAAACGAAAATGAAATAAGTGGGATAATTTATTTTATTTTAGCTTCAAATTAATGTTATTATTAAACAATTGTATTTTAAGTAACAATTAATTTTTGAAAAATTTACCTTTCATCGAAATTGGAGATGAGTTTTTAGTATCAAAAAGAATTCTTTTTTGATTTTTCGTTTTTAAAAATGTTGCAGATTTTAGCTTCACTTAGAAGGGAGAATTACCATAGTATGTCAATTCAATGTCTAAGAAACATATCATATATCTCTGCAAATGTACAGAAAAAAGAAACAGCTACATGTAATTAATTGAACATAAAGAAACAAAAACAAATAAGACTTTTAACAATAACATAAGATGAAAATATAAAAGAAAATATAATTGAATTACTTGAAAAGAGAAACAAAGAATACCAAAAGGCATTAAAATATAAACAATAACTGCTCGTTAAAAAAACTAAAAAGTATTAAAAAACAAAAGCCAAAAAAGAAAAAGAAAAAACTCCTTCTATAAAAACATATAATAAAAACTTACCTTTTCAGCATGATAAGTTAGCATCATAGAAATAATGTAACCAAACAGTGTAAACATATAATTATACAAACAACGCAAACGATACATTGTTTATAATTAACAATAAACTATTAACTATTACGTCAAGACCTCTTTACAATTATTCTGTGATTTTAACTGAACAGATCCTGAAAGTTTCGCTTCAAAAAATTCGTTTTATGAGTATAAACGAAGATTTCATTTTTGTTGAAGTAAGAAAGTCCAAAATGTTGGACCTCTGAAAGTCGACAGAACTTTGCAGTCGTCGTCTGCAAAGATCTAAACACTTTATTACTTTTTTTTACATATATACATTCTTCACGATTCATATGGACCATAAAAAGGAGTCAGTATCAAGTTACACGTTAAATAGTAATAACAAAATTGTTTTACAAAAAAATTATGGTTACTTAAATAGCAAGTTGAAAGCACTTACCTCGTAAAGATTCTTAATAATTTCAATAAAAAAAATTGCAGACAACAAAACGATCATTTCATTTTTTCTGGGGTAAAAAACCAAAATGACGAACTTCCAAAATACAAAAATTTGTATTTCAATGCCTTCCCAGACCTGCAGAGATACAATCTGAACATATTCTAAAATTTCCACTAAAATTTGTCAAACTTCAAACATTACTTTCAGTAATTTAACCTAAATATAAACTGAAAGTTTTAGATAAAAAATTAGTGGCGGTGTTTAAACGATAATAAAATATTTCTCGGGGTAATCAGGTCCAAGATGGCGGACTCGCGGAAGTCGAAATGTGTTCCAAATTGTTAAATGACCTGATATAAACACACCCTGCAAGTTTCGCCGAAAAAAATATTGGCGGCGGGTGTTTAAAAGATGATTAAATATTTCTCGGGGTAAGCAGGTCCAAGATGGCGGACTCGCGGAAGTCGAAATGTGTTCCAAATTGTTTAATGACCTGATTTAAACACACCCTGAAAGTTTCGCCGAAAAAAAAATTGGTGGCGGGTGTTTAAACGATGATTAAATATTTCTCGGGGTAATCAGGTCTAAGATGGCGGACTCGCGGAAGTCAAAATGTGTTCCAAATTGTTTAATGACCTAATATAAACACACCCTGCAAGTTTCGCCGAAAAAAAAATTGGTGGCGGGTGTTTAAAAGATGATTAAATATTTCTCGGGGTAATCAGGTTCAAGATGGCGGACTCGCGGAAGTCGAAATGTGTTCCAAATTGTTTAATGACCTAATATAAACACACCCTGCAAGTTTCGCCGAAAAAAAAATTGGTGGCGGGTGTTTAAAAGATGATTAAATATTTCTCGGGGTAATCAGGTCCAAGATGGCGGACTCGCGGAAGTCGAAATGTGTTCTAAATTGTTAAATGACCTAATCTAAACACACCCCGAAAGTATCGCTGAAAAAAAAATTGGTGGCGGGTGTTTAAACGATGATTAAATATTTCTTGGGGTAATCAGGTTCAAGATGGCGGACTCGCGGAAGTCGAAATGTGTTCCAAATTGTTTAATGACCTAATATAAACACACCCTGCAAGTTTCGCCGAAAAAAAAATTGGTGGCGGGTGTTTAAAAGATGATTAAATATTTCTCGGGGTAATCAGGTCCAAGATGGCGGACTCGCGGAAGTCGAAATGTGTTCTAAATTGTTAAATGACCTAATCTAAACACACCCCGAAAGTATCGCTGAAAAAAAAATTGGTGGCGGGTGTTTAAACGATGATTAAATATTTCTTGGGGTAATCAGGTTCAAGATGGCGGACTCGCGGAAGTCGAAATGTGTTCTAAATTGTTTAATGACCTAATCTAAACACACCCCGAAAGTTTCGCTGAAAAAAAAATTGGTGGCGGGTGTTTAAAAGATGATTAAATATTTCTCGGGGTAATCAGGTCCAAGATGGCGGACTCGCGGAAGTCGAAATGTGTTCCAAATTGTTTAATGACCTGATTTAAACACACCCTGCAAGTTTCGCCGAAAAAAATATTGGTGGCGGGTGTTTAAAAGATGATTAAATATTTCTCGGGGTAAGCAGGTCCAAGATGGCGGACTCGCGGAAGTCGAAATGTGTTCCAAATTGTTTAATGACCTGATTTAAACACACCCTGAAAGTTTCGCCGAAAAAAAAATTGGTGGCGGGTGTTTAAACGATGATTAAATATTTCTCGGGGTAATCAGGTTCAAGATGGCGGACTCGCGGAAGTCGAAATGTGTTCCAAATTGTTTAATGACCTAATATAAACACACCCTGCAAGTAACGCCGAAAAAAAATTGGTGGCGGGTGTTTAAAAGATGATTAAATATTTCTCGGGGTAATCAGGTCCAAGATGGCGGACTCGCGGAAGTCGAAATGTGTTCTAAATTGTTAAATGACCTAATCTAAACACACCCCGAAAGTATCGCTGAAAAAAAAATTGGTGTCGGGTGTTTAAAAGATGATTAAATATTTCTCGTGGTAATGAGGTCCAAGATGGCGGACTCGCGGAAGTCGAAATGTGTTCTAAATTGTTAAATGACCTAATCTAAACACACCCCGAAAGTATCGCTGAAAAAAAAATTGGCGGCGGGTGTTTAAACGATGATTAAATATTTCTTGGGGTAATCAGGTTCAAGATGGCGGACTCGCGGAAGTCGAAATGTGTTCTAAATTGTTTAATGACCTAATCTAAACACACCCCGAAAGTTTCGCTGAAAAAAAAATTGGTGGCGGGTGTTTAAAAGATGATTAAATATTTCTCGGGGTAATCAGGTCCAAGATGGCGGACTCGCGGAAGTGGAAAGGTGTTCCAAATTGTTTAATGACCTGATTTAAACACACCCTGCAAGTTTCGCCGAAAAAAATATTGGTGGCGGGTGTTTAAAAGATGATTAAATATTTCTCGGGGTAAGCAGGTCCAAGATGGCGGACTCGCGGAAGTCGAAATGTGTTCCAAATTGTTTAATGACCTGATTTAAACACACCCTGAAAGTTTCGCCGAAAAAAAAATTGGTGGCGGGTGTTTAAACGATGATTAAATATTTCTCGGGGTAATCAGGTTCAAGATGGCGGACTCGCGGAAGTCGAAATGTGTTCCAAATTGTTAAATGACCTGATATAAACACACCCTGCAAGTATCGCCGAAAAAAATATTGGCGGCGGGTGTTTAAAAGATGATTAAATATTTCTCGGGGTAATCAGGTCTAAGATGGCGGACTCGCGGAAGTCAAAATGTGTTCCAAATTGTTTAATGACCTAATATAAACACACCCTGCAAGTTTCGCCGAAAAAAAAATTGGTGGCGGGTGTTTAAAAGATGATTAAATATTTCTCGGGGTAATCAGGTCCAAGATGGCGGACTCGCGGAAGTCGAAATGTGTTCTAAATTGTTAAATGACCTAATCTAAACACACCCCAAAAGTATCGCTGAAAAAAAAATTGGTGTCGGGTGTTTAAACGATGATTAAATATTTCTCGGGGTAATCAGGTTCAAGATGGCGGACACGCGGAAGTCGAAATGTGTTCTAAATTGTTTAATGACCTAATCTAAACACACCCCGAAAGTTTCGCTGAAAAAAAAAATTGGTGGCGGGTGTTTAAAAGATGATTAAATATTTCTCGTGGTAATGAGGTCCAAGATGGCGGACTCGCGGAAGTCGAAATGTGTTCCAAATTGTTTAATGACCTAATATAAACACACCCTGCAAGTTTCGCCGAAAAAAAAAATTGGTGGCGGGTGTTTAAAAGATGATTAAATATTTCTCGGGGTAATCAGGTCCAAGATGGCGGACTCGCGGAAGTCGAAATGTGTTCTAAATTGTTAAATGACCTAATCTAAACACACCCCGAAAGTATCGCTGAAAAAAAAATTGGTGTCGGGTGTTTAAACGATGATTAAATATTTCTCGGGGTAATCAGGTTCAAGATGGCGGACACGCGGAAGTCGAAATGTGTTCTAAATTGTTTAATGACCTAATCTAAACACACCCCGAAAGTATCGCCGAAAAAAAATTGGTGGCGGGTGTTTAATCGATGATTAAATATTTCTCGGGGTAATCAGGTTCAAGATGGCGGACTCGCGGAAGTCGAAATGTGTTCCAAATTGTTTAATGACCTAATATAAACACACCCTGCAAGTTTCGCCGAAAAAAAAATTGGTGGCGGGTGTTTAAAAGATGATTAAATATTTCTCGGGGTAATCAGGTCCAAGATGGCGGACTCGCGGAAGTCGAAATGTGTTCTAAATTGTTTAATGACCTAATCTAAACACACCCCGAAAGTATCGCCGAAAAAAAATTGGTGGCGGGTGTTTAAACGATGATTAAATATTTCTCGGGGTAATCAGGTTCAAGATGGCGGACTCGCGGAAGTCGAAATGTGTTCCAAATTGTTAAATGACCTAATCTAAACACACCCCGAAAGTTTCGCTGAAAAAAAAATTGGTGGCGGGTGTTTAAAAGATGATTAAATATTTCTCGGGGTAATCAGGTCCAAGATGGCGGACTCGCGGAAGTCGAAATGTGTTCCAAATTGTTAAATGACCTAATCTAAACACACCCCGAAAGTTTCGCTGAAAAAAAAATTGGTGGCGGGTGTTTAAAAGATGATTAAATATTTCTCGTGGTAATGAGGTCCAAGATGGCGGACTCGCGGAAGTCGAAATGTGTTCTTAATTGTTTAATGACCTAATCTAAACACACCCCGAAAGTTTCGCTGAAAAAAAAATTGGTGGCGGGTGTTTAAAAGATGATTAAATATTTCTCGGGGTAATCAGGTCCAAGATGGCGGACTCGCGGAAGTCGAAATGTGTTCCAAATTGTTAAATGACCTAATCTAAACACACCCCGAAAGTTTCGCTGAAAAAAAAATTGGTGGCGGGTGTTTAAAAGATGATTAAATATTTCTCGGGGTAATCAGGTCCAAGATGGCGGACTCGCGGAAGTCGAAATGTGTTCCAAATTGTTTAATGACCTAATCTAAACACACCCCGAAAGTTTCGCTGAAAAAAAAATTGGTGGCGGGTGTTTAAAAGATGATTAAATATTTCTCGTGGTAATGAGGTCCAAGATGGCGGACTCGCGGAAGTCGAAATGTGTTCTTAATTGTTTAATGACCTAATCTAAACACACCCCGAAAGTTTCGCTGAAAAAAAAATTGGTGGCGGGTGTTTAAAAGATGATTAAATATTTCTCGGGGTAATCAGGTCCAAGATGGCGGACTCGCGTAAGTCGAAATGTGTTCCAAATTGTTTAATGACCTGATTTAAACACACCCTGAAAGTTTCGCCGAAAAAAAAATTGGTGGCGGATGTTTAAACGATGATTAAATATTTCTCGGGGTAATCAGGTTCAAGATGGCGGACTCGCGGAAGTCGAAATGTGTTCTAAATTGTTTAATGACCTGATTTAAACACACCCTGAAAGTTTTGCCGAAAAAAAAATTGGTGGCGGGTGTTTAAACGATGATTAAATATTTCTCGGGGTAATCAGGTCCAAGATGGCGGACTTCCGGAAGTCGAAATTTGTTGGAAATTGTTCAGTGAACCATTCTTAACAATCCCTCAAAGTTTCGCTGAAAAAAAAATTGGTGGCGGGTGTTTAAACGGAGATTTAGTATTTTTTGAGGTTATTAATTCTAAGATGGCGGACTTCCGGAAGTCGAAATTTGTTGGAAATTGTTCAGTGAACCATTCTTAACAATCCCTTAAAGTTTCGCTGAAAAAAAAATTGGTGGCGGGTGTTTAAACGGAGATTTAGTATTTTTTGAGGTTATTAATTCTAAGATGGCGGACTTCCGGAAGTCGAAATTTGTTGGAAATTGTTCAGTGAACCATTCTTAACAATCCCTCAAAGTTTCGCTGAAAAAAAGATTGGTGGCAGGTGTTTAAACGAAGATTTAGTATTTTTTGAGGTTATTAATTCTAAGATGGCGGACTTCCGGAAGTCGAAATTTGTTGGAAATTGTTCAGTGAACCATTCTTAACAATCCCTCAAAGTTTCGCTGAAAAAAAAATTGGTGGCGGGTATTTAAACGATGATTTAACATTTCTCGGGGTAATCAGGTCCAAGATGGCGGACTTCCGGAAGTTGAAATTTGTTAATAATGTGTCACCTGACTTCCCTGACACATTTCCTGAACGTTTGTATAAAAAAAAAATTGGTCTGATGGAGTTTAAAATTTTCGTTTTTTAAACGTTTAAAACTTCATGGACCTTATTTGTAGGTTGAGTCGAAAGTTACAATCAAACGACATTAATTAAAGATTGGATTCAGTGCAACATTTGAAATTTTTGAGAGCATGGAAACTGCACTGAATTCCATGATAAATGTTTAAAATGCTACCATAATAAGAGAAAAGTAATTTGAACGATTAAAAATTATAAGTTTAAGCTAAAAACCAAAAATTATAAGTATTGGCCATTTCTCCTGCATACATGTGGCCATCTCTCTCGAACATTCTGAGAGAGATGGCCAAATGCACTTTTTAAAAAATGTAAATTTTTTAGTTCGTTTCTATGAAAATAGGTATTTTATTTTGTTTTTCGTCACTTTAAAGTTAAGTGTTAAATGTTTAATTATCAAAATAAGTTTAGACGAAAATTCAAATATCGTTAAAGTGTATACTTTTAAACTGCAAACGCATCATCTGTATGCAGTTTAAAGGTATGCACTTTAACGATATTATAATAAGTTTCTAAATTAATTCGTTTACAGTTTTCTCGTATGTAGTTTAACGGTATATAATTAAATAGCAAATAATTTTTTAAATAAAATATTATAGATTTATATTCGTATGCTGTTTAACCGTATACGTTTTATCATAATTGGGGCGGTAGTGACCCTACACATTTCAACTTTATACCTTGGATTGTATACAGTTGAACCATATACAAATATGTTTTATAAAAATTTATTGTTGAACTATATCCATTTCAACTCTACACAAATTATTTTTAGTTGTATTTTATTATTTTTCATATGTTTGATTAAATACCTACAGATAGACTCTATACTATTGAATTTGATAAAATGATAACAAAAAACTCTACACAGTTAAATTCTATACGCAGTAGAATTATACCTACCGACAATTTGAATATAGAATTTCACGAAAAATTTAATTATTTAAAAAAATTGTATTACAATTTGTCAAAAAAATTGAGTTATTTACTTAAATTTGTTGATAAAATTCTTTATGAGAATTCAATTTAATGAAATACTCAATCTATTTTAATAAAATCAGACTTCTGTCTGTACAATGCTCCAAGCTTGAAAATTTTGATATATTTTTTCGTTTTGAGACATGAGATTTCGAAAAATGTAAAAAAAATTTCTGTCTGTGTCTGTCTGTATGCAAAACTTTGTTCGCGCATCACTTCAAAACGGTTTAACCGATTAAAGTGAAACTTGGCAGTCTATTAGGTATTAACGCAACTTAAAATCATAGCCTTATCCGATTAAAAAATATTAACTTGAACGAAAGTTACGACACTTTTTCAAAAAATTCGAAAAATCAAAAAAATGAAAAATTTTTATTTTTTATAAAATGGACGTATTTTGAATTTTTTTTCGTTTTTTCTGATCAAATTTTTTCTACAAAAATGATGATTATTGATTTTTAAACAAGCTTTTTATGGAAAGTTATTAAACTTTTTTTATTTAAAGACCAATATTTAAAGCAAGAAATTTGCCTCATTGGACCAAAAAAATTGTTTCAATATTCAGTTTTTTAAATCAAGAAAGTTATGCAGAAGTTAACAAAAAAATGTTCATATGAATTAAATGTATCACTGCTACTCAAAGGGTTAAATATTAATTAATTCTTGCATTAAGTTGGTATTGATATTTTCTAATTAATTAATTAATTTGTTTTCTTGGTAATTTTAATTTCAATTTTTTCATAAAAATAGAAAAAAATAGGAATTTTAAATCTAAAATTTAAAAGTTTAAATATTTTTACCCATAAAAATTGAAAATATTAATATCTAATTTTTTTGATTTTACCTACTTATTACTTTTAAATAATAAGATGTTTTTTGTTTTTACAAATTATAATCCAAGATAATTTAGTAATACTGAAATGAAAATGTTTCATATCTTTTATCAAATTTAATTAACAAGAATTTTTTTTTAGTTTTACTAAGCTCCTGGAGAATAATCCCGAGTAGAAATTTTGACAGGGGCCTGGCCGGGTCCAGACCTGGGTGAAACAAGGAACCTGGCCGGCGCCATGGCGCAAAGCCTGATTTGACGAGCTGCCAGGTCGGGTCCCGGTCGGGTTCCCGGTTTCATGTGGGGTCAGGGCCCTGTTAGGGCAATTTCTGCACGGGATTTAAAAACTTGCCAAAAACAACTAATAGTGGTCACCTCCACGTGGTGCTTCTCGGAAAAAAGCTAATAAATGGTTTTTTATAAGCTCCAAGTGTGAAATTCCAAGACTGCAAAACGGGCCCGTCAACACTGAAAAAATTACATTCTAATTTTAAGAAAAACTTCTTAAATATGCGCCAAGAATATTCCCCATACTTAAATTAAGTGGGAAATATTCTTACAATACTAATTTTCTTCTTATTGTAAGAATATTTCCCACATAATCTAAGTGGGGAATATTCTTGGCGCATATTTAAGAAGATTTTCTTAAAATTAGAATGTAATTTTTTCAGTGAATGTCTGCAGAAAACTGGCAAAAATTACTGGGCCTATATACTAGCATACAAAACGTCTCATTGCTGGTAACGGGACTTAGCACGGACCAATAGTGGTACATTATTATCAGATTATTAGGATAAACTTTTCTATCTATGATGGCAAGTTGTAATTGAAAGTATTGGATAAAACTGAATTCTGGGATTTTTGGGAAATCCGTGACAAAAAAATAAAAATCACTACTTTCCTCGCCTTGAATCCTCTTGCAATTTTTTTAAATGGCTTCTGATTATTAAGAGAAAAAAATGCTTGCGAGGCGAGGAAACAATAATTTAGTTGAATTTTCAGGAATTTCGGGAAATCCGTGATCCTTTCGTAATTTTTTTAAAAGGCTGTTAATATTAAAATAAGCAATTAGCTAAAGTAAAAATTTTCGTCGAATAAACGTTGGTAATTTCAGTTTCAGAATATTGGGACGTTGCTCGGCTCAGTAATGGCACATTAATAGCAAAAATTTTGTATCTGCTATGATGGCAAAATACAATTGCCAATATTGGGACGTACCTCGCCATAATAATATCACAATATCGATAAATAGTGAAGCTTATAAAACCATTAAGCTTTCTTGACTTCACGTCAGAGTAGCAAAGTGAAATAAAAGACGTATAAATATGATAAATTAATTAGTTAATTAATAAAAAATGTAATAATTTATATTAGCTTTTGTATTTTGCCAATACTGGGTAAGTAATGGCAGTCAATATTGGGCCATTAACGTCTGCCGACGTCTAACCGTAATTAACACCACAAGAGTCGTCCCAATAATATCGGCCAAGACTAGGTCTCAACTTTGCCAGTACTGGGCCGTTATTAAGCCATGATGGTTTTCACACTTAGGGCGATTTTAAAAATTCTAAACATTATCTTTTTACTTTCCTTAAAATTTCGTTTTCTTCTTCAATAATTAATATTAATAATCATCAAGAAAATTAGTTTAAATGTAGTTGGTTAAATACTAATCAATACTCAATATGGAAAACTTTAAAAATACTAAGAAACACGTCGAAGACGGGTATCGTAGCTATTAATATATAAATAGGAATAACAATAACTAATAACCCGTCAGAGACGGGTATCGCAGCTAGTTATTCAATAAGTTATTAATTTTTGTATTTAAATAATTGAATTCTACTTGAATTTTCTAATAAAAATTTATTTAAAAATGAATTTCAGTCAAAATTTTATAGATATAATATTTGAATATTAAAAGAATTATAGCATGAATTTTTAGAAATAATTGAATTCTGAAAAGGTTATTCAAATTATAATTTTAATTAACAATTCTGTGAAATTAATTCTTTTCAAAAGGTTTAATTGAATTTCTTTTTAAATTTTTTAAAGTTGTTATTTTGTAATATATATAATTTAATTGGCGAAATTTTGAATAATTGAAATTTCGTAAAATTGAATTTTAAACAAATGAATTTGAAAATTGTCAAAGAACTCTTTCGAAAGTTATTAAAAAAATAATTGTTTAAAGAAGAAGTTTAGTTAAAAATTCTAGAAAATAATAATATTAAACTGAAATGTTGAAAATAATTTTGAAGAAGTTGTAGTAACAACATTTTTTATTTTTGGTCTGTAAAGTCCGTATTTTTATATAATTTCACTGGTTCGAGCCTTATTAATAATCAACATAATTTTAAGTATTATATTGACGATTTTCCTTGATCGTTAACTTATAAATTTTTTTTAATAAGATTGTTTAATTCTTTACGAAATTTGGCATTTGGGTTCGTGAAATAAAAGAAAATGCAAATTTTCTATTTCATACGTTTTGGCATCGAAAGTGTGCCTTTTTCAGTGATATTGTTTATTTTGTCTGTAATGAGATTAACGATACAGATGTATTTTAAAGTTATAAAATGTAATGGGTTGAATTTTTAAAATTGAAAAAATATTATATATGAAAAAATTAAATGTTTTAAATTTAACAGTTACTTTTAACTGATTATAAAATAATACATGATTTTTAACGTATAAAAACTATCTTAAACATAAAGAATGAACAGTTAATAATTTCCAAGATTGATATAAAATATAATAAATTTAGAGTAATTAACCTTTAAAGTGCTATGCCGGTCTGACAGACCGCTATAAAACTTTTCATTGCTTGTAACTTTTTTTCAAAGTAAGATACGAACTTGAGCTTTTCAGTAGCTTCATATTTTATAAAAAATCTGTTAAGTGACAACTTTTTCAAAAATTTTTTTTCTTTAAATTTTGTATTGTAAAATATGTAAAAATAAAAAAAATTGAATCAAATTAATGTAGAAATTACTTTTTTATGTTAAAAAGTGAAAAATATTTACAATAGTTGTCTTTAGAAAATTACAAATTACTAAAAAACCGTAAAAAAGGGAATAGCGGTCTGACAGACCGGGGGTAGCACTGAGCGTGATTTTTCGGCACATAGCACTTTAAAGGTTAAAATATATATAAATTATCTAAATATAATTTGGAAGCCAACAACCCTACTTACAGCCACATTTGTGATGGAAGTGATATTGTAATATTTGGTAATATTTTTATTTTCTAGAATTCTAGAATTTTAAAAATGTGACAAAAGTTCAGCTTTTTCAATTTGTATATGAAAAGCTTTTGTCCCGAAAGAATATATTTAAATCCGATGTTGCAAAGAAGCATTGTTTACTTATCAAATAGTATAAATATCCAACATATTTAGTTTTCTCTATAACTCAGAATCTATATATATATATATGAATGCATGGCAAGTATAAGGTAATTCAGGGAACATAACATAGGTCATGTCTGTTAAATATTTTCTTCCAATTTTGAATGTGAAACTTACCAAACAACTCCGAAGGCCCCGTAGCCGATGGGTCGGTCAGGTTGGACGGGATCCTGGGTCGGTGGAGGGGGTGCTGGGGCCGCCGGATGGTAGTAGGTGGGGGGCGCCTGGGCCGCAGCCACCGCTGCAGCAGCGGCTAGGACCGCTTGACCCGGGTGGGCCCCAGTTGCCCCACCACCCGACGCCCCGCCACCCTGCATCAGCGACATGGACACACTCATGGACACTCGCGAGTGCCGGCTTGGCCCCACCACTGCCATCAAATACTCTTTTCTCTATCCCTCGCCTCGCGTCCTGCCGCCAAATTAACTTTTCTTCAAACTTGTTGATGCAACCAGAGCGACTCAATCAATTCACTAAAAGCCTCGCTAAATGCTCTTGGTCGACATAAGGCCCACGTACACTTGAGATTCTTCTTTCTTTCGCTTCTTCACTTTTAAATCATTTCCTTTCCTTTTCGGTCTTCTCTTTTTTTCCCTCCACCAGCATCGCGTGCCAGGCTCAAGAAACTCGTTTACTCCAGTGTCGTCTGCTCCACTCGCTTATCATTGCCGAAAGGAGCAATGTCCTCCTTCTCTACAGATGCCGATTGGCATCATACAAAGTGCCATTCTGTTCCTCCAGCTTCGGGGAGAAATTGTGTCACTTGGGTTATGTAGATGCAGAGAAATTTGACAGACAAAGAAACGGGAACTTACACATTACACAAAAAGTTGAGATTTCAACTTTTTTTCACACACTAAACTGAGTCACTAACACTAGCACTATCTTCTGATATATATCCTATCTGGAATCGCGAAACATTTTATATGAGGTTAGGTTAAGCACGTTATTGCTTCCCACTCTCACTCTCTCTCTCTTTCTGTCGCATAGAACTCTCAGCTGTGCAGCAATCACTACTATATAGAAACCACACAAAGTAAGGAGAGAAGAAGAAAGAAATTCAACATTCTTTAAACAAGGGAGTTGGGGAATTCGGTTACACAGTCGGGTGGCAGAATAATGAGATCGTTCCTTTCGTGAGTTGAGTGTCCAGCATCCTACAAGTTGATGCAATTGCACTCAAAAGGAGGGAGTCTGCAAGCTCGCGAGACGCGGGTGGAGATTTACCCCCGAGCAAAAATTAAATACCAAGCGCACCGAAGGCTTTCTGGCCACTGACTTGACTGGATTTTGACTAAAGGATTAGCCACTGGCAGCACTGGGTGGCGGTCACGTGACTTGCGCGCTGGCTCGTTGCGCATTCAACACATGTACAGGACGTACTTGCTGCTGCTGTGCTGCTGTTGCTCCTCTCGACGACGCCGACCGCCGCCGCTGCTGTCGAAGCCGCCAACCACCAAGTCGTCGACTCTCGACCTCGATGTCCCTGCTCTTACTTTCACAAAGTCGTCTTTTTCAATCGTCTACTCAGGCGATCATCGCTACTCTTGACACTTCCTTTCATCTTTGTTTACCTCACATCTTACACTATACACGGATTTTCATTTTTCAGAAAAAAAATCATTCTGCATAATTCAAGTTTTTTTTCATTTTCACGTCAAATAACCTGCCTTTTGGCGCCAAGATAAAATCTTTTATTTTTCAGTAATAACTGGAAATCTTTTAGTTATATATGTAAACCCCTTAAGCAACACGTAAAATTATATTTTTTATTGTCACTTGATAATATTATTGCATCCTCATGGAGGAAATTTAATTTTTAATTTTATTTAATTTTTTTCAAATTCAATTTTTTGACATATTCAGGGCTCGAACTAGGTCCGTAAATTCCATAAAGGTACGTAAAATTGCTTAAATTCCGTAAAAGTCAGTTTTTTTTAAAAGAAGGTCCGTTATTATTTTCAACAATTTTCCTCAATTCAATGATTTTTAATAAGTATCTACTATTCTAATAAAATTTTCCGAAAGAATTCAATTATTTAAAAAACAATGTAATAAAATTCTATTCAATTATTTTCATAAATAATAAAAATTTCACAGAATTTTAATTATTTACAAATTATTTTCATAAATTATTATTCAATTATTTTCATAAATAATAACATTATTTACAAGGATTCAATTATTTTCACAAATTTTAATTAAATTCTTTGGAACAATTCAATTTTTTTCAAAATAATTTTTATAAAATTCTTCGTAGATATTTAATTGATTTCAAAAATTTGTCAAAATTTGTCTTCGCAAAGATTCAATTATGTTCAAAAATTTACAAAAATTATCGTTAAAATTTCAATTATCTTCATAAATAATAAAAATTTTTTCCGAAATTAAATTATTTTCAAGAATTTTAATAAAATTACTAGCAAAATTTCAATTATTTTCAAGAACTTTACTGAATTCAATGATTTTTAATATCTACTATACTTTAATAAAATTTCCCAAAAGAATTCAATTATTTAAAAAAATATATTTAATAAAATTCTACACAAACCTTTAATTATTTTCAAAAAATAATAAAAATTTCACAGGAATTTCATTATCTATTTACAAATTTTTTTTATAAATTTCTTCGCAATCATTCAATTATTTTCATAAATAATAAAATTTATGGCAGAATTTTGATTATTTTTAATACAATTTTATTCGAAATTCGAATTTATTTAAATAATTGAATTCTCGTAGAATTTTCTAATCAAAACTGATTTGAAAATTAATTATTTTTGAAATTTTAGATAATAATTGAATATTAAAAGCATTGGAGCATGAATTTTTAGAAAAAATTGAATTTTGAAAAGGTTTCAAATTAAAATCTTGGAAAATCTGAATTTTTCATACTTTTCAACTAACAATTCTGTAGAATTAATTTTTTTTTAAAGTTCTCATCAAAATTTCAATTATTATCTTTTCAAATAATAAAATTCTTTTCGGAAATTCAATTGTTTTCAAAAATTTTAATAAAATTCTTGTCAAAATTTCAATTATCTTTAGAAATTTAAATTCTTCTCTGAAATTCAATTCTTTTCAAAAATTTTAATAAAATTCTTGGCAAAATTTCAATTATTTTCAAAAAAATTCCTTAATTCAATGATTTTTAATAGGCATCTACTATTCTAATAAAATTTTCCAAAAGAATTCAATTATTTAAAAAAACAATTTTATAAAAATCTACACAAACCTTTAATTATTTTCACAAAATAATAAAAATTTCACAGAAATTTAATTATTTACAAATTTTATATAAATTTCTTAGCCATAATTCAAATATTTTCATAAATAATAAATTTTTTCAGGGATTCAATTATTTTGGTAAATAATAAAATTCTTATTAGGAATTCAATTATTTTGATAAATAATAAAAGATAAAACTCATTGCAGAATTTTAATTATTTTAAATACAATTTTAATCGAATTCCTCAAAAAAATGTAATATTATTCTTAAAAATTTTACTAAAATTAACAAAAGAATTCAATTATTTAAAAACTTATTATAATAAAATTCTTTACGAGAATTCAATTTTAAGAAACATGCAATTATTCAATAAATTGTTTTTTTTGTATTTAAATAATTGAATTTTAGTTGAATTTTCTAATGAAAAATTGATTTAAAAATTAATTTCAATTAAAATTTTAAAGATAATAATTGAACATTAAAAGCATTAGGTATAGCATGAATTTTTAGAAATAGTAAAATTGAATTCTGAAAAGGTTTCAAATTAAAATCTTTGAAAATTTGAATTTTTCATATTTTTAACTAACAATTCTGTGGAATTAATTTTTTTTGAGAAAGTGTAATTGCGGATTTTTTTCATATTATTTAAAGTTTTTATTTTCTAATATATTATATTTAATTGGAGAATTTACGAATAATTGGAATTTTGTAAAATTGAATATTGTAAAAAAATGAATTTGACAATTGTCAAATTACTTTTTCGAAAACTATTAAAAATAGTCGATTTAAAGAAGAATTTTAGTCAAGAATTGTTGAAAATAATAATTGATTTGATGATGGTTTTATCACTCGGTCATCTCTAATAAAAAACATGAAGAAATCGATCACTCCGAGACGAAGACTTTATGTTTTATAGTAATGAAAAATTTAATTTATAGTTTTAAGAAAAATGTTATTTTATTTGACTTGGACTAGTTATATTTTGGTCAGCAATTTTCCTCATTTCAATTATTTTTAATATCTACTATTTTAATAAAATTTTACAAAAGAATTCTATTATTTAAACCACCGGACCTTAAAACCTTGAAATGGACGTGAATTTTGTCAAACCTTGAAAAAATTTATTTATTTATTTTTTGAAAAAATTAAAATTTTGAAAAATCTATACAATTGATTGTTCAGAATCGTAAAAAAAGTCTATAAAAAATTCGGCAATGAAAAATAATAAAAAATGTGGAAGTAGTTGGATTTTTTAAGTATTACTATATATAGTAAAATTTGAACCAATAAAAAGAACCTTGAAAATTTCTTAGAAACCTTGAAAAAACCGGAAAATAGACGTGAATTTTATTCACAAGTTTTTGTGGCCACCCTGAAAATTTTAATAAAAAGTTCACAGCAATTCAAATACATACCAATTTTTTATATATTTCTTCGCACCAATTCAATAATTTTTAATTCTTTAATGGGAAATTTACAACTGGCGGAGTACTGCGCCAGCACTGGCAGTACTGGCAGCTACGCTGACAGACAGCACTGGCATAACTCTGGGATGATAACGCCGTCTAACGCTGGCGAAGTACTGCCTGCCAGTGCTGCCAGACAGCGCTGGCGCAGCACTGGACCAGTGCTGGCTGAGAATATTGCCACAATAAATGCCGTATTGTTATTAATTACCCAGGTGCGAATTTTGGTCGGCCGCCAGAGTTGGCAGGTCGGGCCCAGGTCGGCCCATCTATGGCTGCCAATAGGTCGGCAGCCAAAGTCGGGCCGACTTTGGTTACTGTTTCCACCCAAGGTTGGGCCGACTATGGGTGCCAGAGTTTAGAGAACCTAATTTTAGTTGGTCGGGCCGACTCTGGCCTGAGTCGGGCCGATGGTCGGCAAAACTATGGCAGCCAGAGTGTAAAAAACCTAATTTCTGTTGGTCGGGCCGACTCTGGCCTGAGTCGGGCCGATGGTCGGTAAAACTATGGCAGCCAGAGTTTAAAAAACCTAATTTCTGTTGGTCGGGCCGACTCTGGCCTCAGTCGGGCCGATGGTCGGCAAAACTATGGCAGCCAGAGTGTAAAAAACCTAATTTCTGTTGGTCGGGCCGACTCTGGCCTGAGTCGGGCCGATGGTCGGTAAAACTATGGCAGCCAGAGTTTAAAAAACCTAATTTCTGTTGGTCGGGCCGACTCTGGCCTCAGTCGGGCCGATGGTCGGTAAAACTATGGCAGCCAGAGTGTAAAAAACCTAATTTCTGTTGGTCGGGCCGATGGTCGGTAAAACTATGGCAGCCAGAGTTTAAAAAACCTAATTTCTGTTGGTCGGGCCGACTCTGGCCTCAGTCGGGCCGATGGTCGGTAAAACTATGGCAGCCAGAGTTTAAAAAACCTAATTTCTGTTGGTCGGGCCGACTCTGGCCTCAGTCGGGCCGATGGTCGGTAAAACTATGGCAGCCAGAGTTTAAAAAACCTAATTTCTGTTGGTCGGGCCGACTCTGGCCTCAGTCGGGCCGATGGTCGGTAAAACTATGGCAGCCAGAGTGAAAAAAACCTAATTTCTGTTGGTCGGGCCGACTCTGGCCTGAGTCGGGCCGATGGTCGGCAAAACTATGGCAGCCAGAGTGTAAAAAACCTAATTTCTGTTGGTCGGGCCGACTCTGGCCTGAGTCGGGCCGATGGTCGGTAAAACTATGGCAGCCAGAGTGTAAAAAACCTAATTTCTGTTGGTCGGGCCGACTCTGGCCTGAGTCGGGCCGATGGTCGGTAAAACTATGGCAGCCAGAGTGTAAAAAACCTAATTTCTGTTGGTCGGGCCGACTCTGGCCTGAGTCGGGCCGATGGTCGGTAAAACTATGGCAGCCAGAGTGTAAAAAACCTAATTTCTGTTGGTCGGGCCGACTCTGGCCACGGTTGGCCCGACCATCTTAAAAAACATTTCTATACTGCCATGGTAGAAATTAAAAGTTTTTGTGTTAATTATTTTAGCTAAAATGGATTAAACAAAAACTAATAAACGTTATCTGATTTATTAATCGTTATGAATTACAAATTTCTTTTTTTAAATTGCAGCTTATAAATTCATTTTTGTTCTTAGGCTTTCATGTAAGCGTAGCGTAATGGTTAGCGTGTTAGACTTCGGTGCGTTAGGTTGCGAGTTCGATCCCTGCGAGCGTTAGAAATTTTAATTTGTATTTATGTATAAGATTGCGTCTAGTGTTAAGATGAATGCGATAAATAAATAAATAAATAATGAATATTAAGATATCACTTAATATCTGTTAATTGTAAAGTTAATAATTTTTTGCAAACGGTCGGCCGACTATTGGCTGCCAAGGTCGGCACGACCATGGTTGCCAAAATGAAGCCGACCTTCTTTCTCATGGTCGGGAAAACTTTGGCACCCCTGGTCGGCCCGACTTTGGCAACCATAGTCGGCCCGACCATGTCAGCCACTGGACGGCGGGTGTTACAATTCGCTAGTTCGGCCGACCTTTGGCTGCCAAGGTCGGCACGACCATGGTTGCCAAAATGAAGCCGACCTTCTTTCTCATGGTCGGGAAAACTTTGGCACCCCTGGTCGGCCCGACTTTGGCACCCATGGTCGGCCCGACCATGTTAGCCACTGGACGGCGGGTGTTACAATTCACTAGTTCGGCCGACCTTTGGCTGCCAAGGTCGGCACGACTATCCACTTGGTCGGCGCGACCATGGCCCGACCAACTTTTCGCACCTGGGTAGTCGTAAATTAATAATTATCAATAATTTAACAACAAAATGGTAAATAATATTAATAAATAGTTATTATTCATAAAATATTTCTCTTCTTAAAGAAATTGTATTAAAGATGGAGACTAACAATGGATATAGTAAATGAAGTAGAAAAAAATTGTTTATAACATTTAAAAATTAAATAATAAACAATTACAGTAAGTGTGCATTAGATTTTCATATTTTAGTACCTAACGATTGGAATCTAGAAATATCGCAAACCTATGAAAATAAACAAAACTGCTGACGAGGGGGAATCGAACCTACGACCTACGGACTAACAGACTAACGCTCTAACCACTATGCTAACGACACATGTGTACAGTAAAGTATTAATATCTCAGTATCATTCAGACATACAATTATTGAGTCAAAGATGAGAAAAAATAGGGATACGTTAGAAATAATAAATTGAAATAAAATAAATTAAACTAAATTTTTAATAATTAAATTAAATTACTTTACTTATTGCATTTAACATTTTACGTAATTCTTAAATTACGTGGTAATTTTTTAATAATTTTTTATTCATAGTAAGAAGTATAATAGTATTTTAATAGGAACCAAATTATTATTGAGATTAAAGTTTAAATTTTGTTTATAATTTTAATTTGTTTAAATAATTTATTATTTACAAAATTAGACAATTGTGCACCGAAAAAAATCTCGATGGTATTATTAACTATGACTCTATAGTTAATCTTAATCTAGTAAAAGTAATAAGGATTCCTAATCATTATGGTTAGGATCGCTAGGTTGATTCAACAAATTCAAGCCTGGCAAAAACAACCCTGCAAATCCTAGTCAAATTGACTAGGATTTTAGTAATTTTGCCTATTTCCATAATGCGGACGCGTCTGCTTCTGTTTTGACAGTGTTTACCTCTATATCTTTCGCGTCATTTATCGTGATTTCGTAAAACGATTTTTTATCATTACTCGCGTCTATTTTTTGTACATAAAATGGAGTTCTTACATACATCAAAATTGCTGGTTTCTCGGAACCTCTGGAAATATAGATGGTCCATGTTTTAGAAAGTAAACTATTTAATTATATTAGTCAATTCTTTCAGACTTTTTTGGTTAGGTTTCAATATAAATCGTCGAAGTTTTTACGCACGTAGTGACAACATTTTTACTATCTTAATCGCGCAGTCCCAAGTAGAAATGTAATACTGGCATAGTACTGATCTTGTACTGACTGCCAGTATTGCAGTACTGACTCTAGTACTAAGTCAGTACTGGGAAAACCCTGGCTGGTAACGCTGTCCAGTACTGATTTTTACCGGTGGTCAGTATAAGCTCCTTATTTAATTATTAAAGCATGGGGAGTAATTTATTGAATACTAATAATTATTATTAGTATTAATTATTATTAATTAATTATTAGAATTCCTTTTATTAAAATAAGTTTTAAAAAAATATTTTTCTTATTTTTTCATTATTTATTTAAATCTTATTTATTTAAATTAATGACTAAATTATTATTATTACTGGTTATTAATTATTTAAACTTATACTTTATGTAACACTGTTAAGAATTATACACAAAATACTTAAAACTAAGACGGAAAAATATCGCACGCACGGGGGACCGAACCCTAGACCTCGAGGACGCAAGTCGAATACACATACCGCATAGCCACGCAAGCTCGGGAGTTATCTCGCATAAACTTCCTTTTGAATTGTGGGACCGATATATACAGTGCTTTAATAATAAATCCACTGCATATTATATTTATTTCAAGAAAAATTATTATACATATATCTTTATATACATTTTATCAAGTCATTATGTAGTAATTAATAGATACATCATAATAATATGGTAAAAATTATTAATATAATTATTTATTTATTATTTATAATCTAATTATTTATTAAAATAATAATAAAAAAAATTTATTTAAGAAAAATTTTTGTTAAATAAATAAATAAAAATATATATACAGCTTTAAAAAATAAAATTTTTACATTCTCATCACATGAGAAAGTATTAGTTTTGGTCGAAAATTGACTTTTGATAATTTTATGAAATCTTTACGTTTTGAGGTCCCCTGAACCCGAAAAACATGGTCCGGCGAGTCCGTCTGTCTGTCTGTCTGTCTGTATGTGTGTATGTATGTCCGTCTGTAGACCAAAATGTTGTTGACACAATAACTTTTAAAAATCTTATCTGATCGTTTTTAAATTTAACACACTTAAAGTTGGTGTAAAAATGATGGTTAAGTTCGTTAACCAGCCATTTTCGTTGAAAACTACAAAAACTACGGTAGTTTCAAAATTTTGAAAACTCAATTTTTTCAAATTTCAGAATTTTTAACTTTATATTATTTTAGATTAGGAAAATACAAACAACTTTTCTCTACAACATTTTTTCATGAAAACTCAATTTTCGAAGTTATAGTCTCTTAAATGGTCAAAAAAACTAAAAAAATCTTAAAATAACACTGAAAATCGAATTTTTTGAAAGGAATAAAAGTCAGTTAACTGATTTTGACATATTCTCACCCTAAAATACTCGAAAAACATAATTGTACACAAAAAAGTCGTAATTTTCGGAAAAACCACTCTCTATTTATATTTTTTGTGCGCTTTTTTGAAAAAAATTCAATATTCCGACTCCATCATCTCCGACATTATTGCATATGCGATTTTGCTACCAGAGACTTTTTTTCTCGGTTTTGCATCATCTACAACTTTGCTGTTGACAACTTTTTGCTAAACCCTAAACTTTTCGAGTTATTTCCAAAAAACTAATTTTTATTACATTCTCATCACATGAGAATGAAAGTATTAGTTTTGTTCGAAAATTGACTTTTGATAATTTTATGAAATCTTTACGTTTTGAGGTCCCCTGAACCCGAAAAACATGGTCCGGCGAGTCCGTCTGTCTGTGTGTCTGTCTGTCTGTATGTATGTATGTCCGTCTGTAGACCAAAATGTTGTTGACACAATAACTTTTAAAAATCTTATCTGATCGTTTTTAAATTTAACAAAGTTGGTGTAAAAATGAAGATTAAGTTCGTTAACGAGCCATTTTCGTTGAAAACTACAAAAACTACGGTAGTTTCAAAATTTTGAAAACTCAATTTTTTCAAATTTCAGAATTTTTAACTTTATATTATTTTAGATTAGGAAAATACAAACAACTTTTCTCTACAACATTTTTTTTAAAAAACTTTTTTTTTTTTTTTATTAAGTTTTTGGGCCCAACCAGTTCTACTGTGTTAAAAAAATTTATTGTTTTTTAAAATCTTAAAACTTTTATAAATATCTGTTGTTTAGAATATATAAAGTAAAACTTTTAACTGTTTTTTTAAATTTGAAATTTTTTGTTTGCATTAGAACAGAATACTACATCATTTAGAAAAATAATTAATAACTTAAAATGCGTTTACAGTAAATTAATGAAATTTACACTGACTACACATAGTAGTTCACTCTTTCAAATGAAAATATTTTCATGATTGTAAATTTAAAAATTTCATATTTTTAATAATAATTTTATAAACAATTTGAATTTTTTATATGTTTTACCCCTCGAATTGTATTGAATCTCATAAGAAGTATACTATGTAGTTATTATTATTTTATTATTTTTCTTATCTAAAGCGCCTAAAAACTAGTGTTATTTTTAAATTTTGCAAATAATTAAGATGTTCATAAAAACATAAAGATATTTTATGATTTAATCAATTTGAGCAGCAGTTTATACAAATAATTGTTATTGACAAATGAAGGGCTGGCTGCAATAAGGGGACGAACGCGTGGTTGACAGGAATAATACTAGTCAAGTAGCAGTGAGCGGCTTAAGGCTTGTCACTGTTACCCGACTTGTATTTTTAAAATATTGTAGCTTCTTCAACAACCCACATTTCTGCGAAAATATTTAGTAGTTAAAATAATTTCTCATTTTCGATCAGCAAGAACAAAAATTTGCATTTATGTTCACTTAATCTCGCAATTATCAGCAAGCAAAAATATCTGATGAGAATGTAATCCTTAAAGTCGTAGTAACTTTAAGAAAAAATAATTCCTTGAAACATATAATAGAAAAAAGGAAAAGAACGCAAATAATGCACAACGGTCGTGGATGACTGCGACTCGGAGCGCGAAGCGCGACGACCAAAATTCGCGCGCCCCGAGGCGCGCTGAAACTTGCGAGCCTCCCGCGCGAAGCGCGGACGAGAATGTGTCCGCCCGAAGGGCGGGCAGATTTTTTTTATTATTAATAATACGTAATAATTCTAAAAATAATTAATTAATAATAATTTATTATTATATTATTAAAATATATCTATTAGTTAATAATAAATTAATAAAATGTTTGATATTATTGTTGATGAATAATGTTTTTACAAATCTTTGCAAATATTTTAATTGTTAATAAATCAAACGATGTTTAATGTTTAATTACATTATAACAAATTTTGATTGTTTTTTTAACTCCTTCGCAGTACTGATTTAGTGTTAAGCCAGTTTTCTGCCAGTACTGATTTTAGAACTTTTCTAACTCCGACATAGTACTGATTCGGTTTTGGAGTCAGTATACTCCCAGTACTGATCGGGTTCCGAAAGTCAGTACCGACGGTCAGTACTGAGTCAGTACCATGTCGGTGTTTAACTCCGTCCTAACTCCGGACATTTCTACTTGGGGTGTGTTTGAAAATTTACCTTTGCAATAATTTGTGTATATAAATTTATTTTCATTTGAATGTCATAAATAATTAAAAATAAATAGTTTTTGACAAGTGTATAAAATTGTGTACTCGAAATGTATAAAACATTATCTGATTAAGTATTGTATTTTGACTCGAAAATCTAGTGTCTATTAAAAAATTAAAATACCAAGTCGTGTTTAGTGTAATAGTGGTTATCGTTCCGGGTTTCAAAGTGCGTATTCGTTAGGTTCAGGTGTTCGCGTCCCCCCTGCGTCAAATATTTATTTCATAAGTTTAAATTAATTCCAAGGTATATAAATGCAAAGTAAAATATAAATATGTTTAATAAAATAATTAATTATTTTTTTTAATTATATTTACTTTTTCTCTTTTATTGGATAATAAAAATTTGATTAAGAATTTCAAATAATTATGATACACAGTGTAAATCTAATATTATTCTCCTAGTCAATTTGACTATTTTTTCCTGATTGCATCGACTAATTTTCCTGGTCACTTTAACTATGCTTGAATTTTATTACTTTGACTAGGATTGTATAGTTGGCTCCTCTCGTAACTAGGAAACCTAGTCAATTCCTGGTATACGCGGGTCCTAGGCATTTTTTTCGGTGTGTTAAATTGTTATTATTAAATTTAATAAGAACAAAAAATGAACAACTGAGAAGTAAAATATTAATTTTTTTCAATAAATTTATATTTATAAACATTCATAAACTTTTTTTATAATTTTTTTCAAGTTTATGTCAAAAAAGCAATGTTGGCAAAGAGCGTTGTGAACAATTTTTCTATACTCAGCCAGCACTTGCCGCCGTGGCTTGTCCAAGCTTTGGCGAAACGAAAATTCTGTACTGCGCCAGCACTAATTGTCGAGGCTCGGCTAGACTGCGCCGAACAATCGTCTGAGTACTAAGCCAGTGGTGAACATCGGCACTACACTGGCATTTCCCATTGGGGAGAATTGAAAAAAATTGTTTTGAGAAATTTAATTATTTCGAAAAATTTAAATAAATTTCTTTCAAAAATTCTATTATTTAAAAAAATTTTGACAAAATTCTTTACAAGATTTAGTTAATAAACTTGCTATTTTAATTAAATTTTCCTGTACAAAATTATTTTCATTACAATTCTTCTTCAGAACTCAATTATTTTCACAAATAGCAAATTTTTTATGGGAATTCAATTATTTAAAAAACATTTGAATAAAATTTTTCGCTAGAAATCAATTAATTTTATAAATATTAAAATATTTCTAGAGAATTTAATTATTTAAAAAATTTGGATAAAATGCTTTATAAGTTTGAAAAATTATAATAAAATTGGTTGTAAAATAAAATTATTTTCGTAAAATATAACATTCTTCTTAGAAATACAATTTTATTTTCAAGAGTAATAAATTTCATCGCAATAATTCAATCATTTTCATAAATACTATAACTTAAGCCGGTTGTGTTGATCGCACAAAGTCGAAATTAATTTGCGTTTTCTGATGAGGACAGCAGGGCTGTCGAAACGTAAAATTGAGTTTTTATTTTTTAATATTTGACTTGGAGGATTGATAAATTTCTTGACATTTAATATCAAACATATTACCTATGTTTTACATATTTATATACATTTTAACAAGACATTCACATTATATATTAATTAATAGGTATAGCATAAAAATATGGTACAAATTATTAATTTAATTATTTATTTATTATTTTTAAATTATTTAATTATTTTTATTATTTATAATTTAATTATTTATTAAAATAATAATAAAAAATGTATATATTTATACATTTAAAAAAAATAAAAAAATTTTATTATTAATAATACATAATAGTAAAAATAATTAATAAATAATAATTTATTATTATGATATACCTATTAATTAATAATTAATAATATATTAATTAAGTGTCTGATGTTATTGTCGATGAATAATGTTTTTAAAAATCTTGAAAAATATTTTAATAGTTAATAAATCAAACGATGTTGTTGTTATTAATAGTGGCCGGTTTAATGCCATTATAACAAATTTTGTTTGTTTTTTAACTCCTTCGCAGTACTGATTTGGTGTTATGCCAGTTTTCTGCCAGTACTGATTTTAATACTTTTTTAACTCCGACGTATTACTGATTCGGTTTTGGAGTCAGTATACTCCCAGTACTGATCGGGTTCCGAAAGTCAGTACCGACGGTCAGTACTGAGTCAGCACCATGCCGGTGTTTAACTCCGTCCAAACTCCGGACATTTCTACTTGGGCTACGATGCCAAAACAATTCATTGTTACCCTCTGGTTCCTTAGCACCCTCTGAAAAGAGAAAACTTAACCCGAAAACTGCAGCCGTTCATTTATGGAAAAATCACCCCTATATAGGGGTGATTTGGAATTTTTTTCAGAAAAAATTGTTTTTAAGGAGCAAAAATAATTTTTAAATTATTTTGATAATTGTTATTTACGTGTGTGTTTACAGGGTTTAATTTTCTAGATACAATCGATTAAAAAGTTTTAAAAAAAAATTCAAATTTTTAACTTTTCTTTTATTTAGTTAACGATTTTTGATAACATCTATTTACATATATGTGGGCAATTTCACGTCAGATTTCAGTTCACATTTTAAATTTTGAAAATTTGATTTTTGAAAAGTAGACCTTTTTTCAATGGTCTACAACTTGAAAATTATTGGACTTACAAAAATTTCGTTAAGACAAAAAAAGTTCAGTTATTCTTCAACTTTTAAATGCTGTTACAAAACAAATTTTTTTTTTAAAATAAAAAATTATATAAACAAATTAATTTTTTTTAAATTTGGACGTTTTAAAAAAAAATTTTTAAAAAGAAACATAGCTGGCAATGATAAGAATAGTTTGCAAAATGTTTCAAAGTGTTCTTCTTGAATTTGATGTGTTAAAATAAATTTTTAATTTTGTCGTACAATTTTTATGCGCGTTGCACTGTGCACGTTTTTTGAAAAAATTAAAATTTTTCAAAATCCATACGATTGATTATTTATTATCGTAAGAAAAGCATACATAAAATTTGGCAACGAAAAATAATAAAAAATGTAGAATTAGTTAAATTTTTTAAAAACTACTAGTAAAATTTGTGCCATTCAAAAATAACCATTTCTAGGGGTATCAAAATTTTGTTGACATTTTTTCAGTACTTGAAATCAAATTACACTATAGAAGATTAATAAAAGTAATTTTTAACTGATTTACAATTTTTATTTGTTTTTCAAAAAAATTTTATTTTTTTTTAAAATCAAATTTTTTGAAAAATAAAAATTTTTTAAAAATCCATATGATTGATTGTTTAGAATTTTGAATAGGTATATATAAAAATTAGCAAAATCTTCGCAAAATTTCAATTATGTTCAAAAATTAAAAAAAAATTGTCGTCAAAATTTCAATCATCTTTATAAATAATAAAATTCTTCATCGAAATTCAATTATTTTTAAAAATTCTAATAAAATTCTTGTCAAAATTCCACAGGAATTCAATTATTCAATATTTAATAAATTTCTTTGAAATAATTCAATTATTTTCATAAGTAAAAAATTTTCACAGGAATTCAATTATTTAAAATACAAAATTTCATAAAATTTTTCGAAAAATATAAATTATATAAAAAGATTTTTATAAAATATTTTCATGAATTCAATTATTTTTATAAATAATAAAATTCTTCACCGAAATTCAATTACTTCTATAAACTTGAATAAAATTCGTTGGAAGAATTAAATTATTTTCAAAATAATAAAATTCTTCTTCAAAATTCAATTATGTTCAAAAAATTTTTAAAAATTCTTGTCAAAATTTCAATTATCTTTATAAATAATAAAATTCTTTATCGAAATTCAATTATATTTAAGAATTTTAATAAAATTCTTGTCAAAATTTTGTAGGAATTCAATTATTCAATTTTTTAATAAATCAATTCAAAATAATTCCATTATTATAAAATTCTTTATGAGAATTCAATTTTAACAAACATTCAATTATTCAAAAAATTATTTATTTTTTAATTTAAATAATTGAATTTTTTTTAGAATTTTCTAATAAAAGTTGATTTAAAAATGAATAAACGAATAATCGATTTATTATTATTTATAAAAATAATTGAATTATTGCAACGAATTTTATTACATTTTTTTTAAATAATTGAATTTTTGTGAAATTGTACTTCTTGTAAAAATAATTGAATTCTTGCGAAGGATTTTTTTAGGATTTTTGTAAATAATTAACTTATTTTAAAAAATTTTATGGCAATTTAAATTATTACAAAACATGAAGAAGACGATCACTCCGGAGTGATCGTCTTCTTCATGTTTTGCAATAATATTCTTATAAGTTGTTGAATTTCAAAAAGGTTTAAATTTGAATATTTTGAAGAATTTCAATTCCTACAGAAAAATAATAATGATTAAATATTTATTTAAGAAAGAAGTTATTGATGTTTTTAAATAATTTTACAATTAAAAAAGTTTGTAAATAAATGTAATACAACATTTTTTTTGAGTATCTAATAATTTTTAGAGTGAATCAGAATATTCTTTAGGGTCAGGGAAAAAGTGAAATTTTTTTCTGGAAATCAGGGAAAAGTCAGGGAAAAGTCAGGGAAAAATAAAATTAAATATTTGTGGCAACCCTGTCAAAATAATTTAAAAACTATTTTTGCTCCTTAAAAACAATTTTTTCTGAAAAAAATTCCAGATCACCCCTATAAAGGGGTGATTTTTCCATAAATGAACAGCTATGACCCCAAAACCCAGCGAGTAACAAGTTTCAAGCAAATCTGATCACTTTTTATATATTTCTTTTGTGCTGATGTTTTTCTACGTTTTTCTTAGCCAATTGCGTCCATCTTTAAAGCGCAATTGTAAAAAAACTAATAAAGCTAGAGGTGTGGGCTTTATTGCGTTGAAAAGAGCAGATCATTTTCTATAAGAATCACTAAAAACTGAAAATCGATTTTTTGACCTAAGGTCCCTTTTAACATTCCAGGTCACATATGTCCAAAATTAAATTGAACTTTGACATGTATTTTGACCCATTTTAACCTATAGGTTAAAAAGACGTTAAATTTTTAATAGATTTTGACGTATCATAGATATGTTTATTGTCCCTTTTTAAGTTGTAGTTAAATAAAAGTCAAATTACACATAGATTATGACGTAACTAAATGAGGGAGTAAAAATAAAACGTCAAAATTAGGTCAAAATGATAGGTGTAAAAGCAAAAACAATTTTAAAATTACCTTACATTGTTAGGTCAGATGCCAAACTTCACCTCATCATTAAGTCTGCGCGCGGAAATTGTTTGACAAATTTTGACGTCTATGTCAAAGCTGCCCTCAAACTTGACCTAAATTTTGAGGGTAGCGGGAATTCTTTGTCAAATTTTGATGTGTAGGTCAAAACTGCCCTCAAAATTGACCTAAATTTTGAGGGTAGCGGAAATTTTTTGTCAAACTTTCACGTCTATGTCAAAACTGTCCTCAAAATTGACCTAAATGTTGAGGGTAGCGGATATTTTTTGTCAAACTTTCACGTCTAGGTCAAAACTGTCCTCAAAATTGACCTAAATTTTGAGGGTAGTGGAAATTGTTTGTCAATTTTTGATGCGTAGGTCAAAACTGCCCTTAAAATTGACCTAAATTTTGAGGGTAGCGGAAATTGTTTGTCAAATTTTGACGTCTAGGTCAAAACTGCCCTCAAGATTGACCTAAATTTTGAGGGTAGCGGGAATTCTTTGTCAAATTTTGACGCCTAGGTCAAAACTGCCCTCAAAATTGACCTATATTAACGTAATGTGAGGTCGTTATTTATCCTCTTTTTGACCTACAGGTCAAAAAATAGGTCAAATTAAACATAGATTTTGACGTAATGTGAGGCCGTTATTTATCCTCTTTTTGACCTATAGGTAAAAAAATAGGTCAATTTTGACATAAGTTTTGACGGCCACTTTGGGATAGGGCGCCCTTACAGAATCTTGAAACAGCGGCGGCGGCGATATCTTTTTGTAATATATATATATATATATATATATATAATCATCCGCTCTGTGAAAAAAACAAATTAACACTCTACCGATTATCGGAAGGAACACTAATTCTACGCAGCTTAACTGCGGGAGGAACAAATTCGGACTCATTAGTTAAAACAATCGAAGGCATGGACCACACCTTAAAATTAATATAAAACGATAGAGTGGGGATGCCGGTGCACACTGCTCGCTAAACTTTGATGTTGACAGGCACTATTCTTGCAAGCTTGCAAATTCCTTAAAATGGCGTGATATAGTTCGATGCTCTATATCCACTATTGCCTTTGTATATGTATATTCTTTTTTCTTGATATTTTTAGCAATACAATTAAAAGTCTTTTCTGTGGAAAATAACTTATAACAAAGTAGACAAATTTCTTTTAAAATAAGAGTAATGTCCATATTCTTTCAACCAATTTTTTAATTATAATTTTAAAAATAATATTGATAATATGTGTAGGGGAGAGTAGGCTACATTGAACCAGGTTTTTTATAAAGTCCAAGAACTAATTAAATTTTACAAATTTTGATCAGGTTTTTGTATCAAAATAAAACTGAAGTACTCCTTTAGTTATTACACACGTTATAAACAAAAATACTATGATTAAATAATAAAATTTAATTTTTTTCTAACCAATTACACTTTTCTTATTTTGAAGAAACTGTGTCTACATTGAACCACCTCTAATAAAACACTACAATTTACTTCGAAAATAATATTTCCACTTACGCGTAGTAAGAAATCTTATTTTCTACTCAAAAAATAGAAAATAGTTGTTATTTGTTAATCAGGGTGTCTAATGTGTCAGGGAAACTCTCCAGGTCAGGAAAAAGTCATGGAATTGATTTTTTGTATGGAAAAGTCATGGAAAAGTCATTGAATCTCCTTTATTTTCCGGAATTTTTTTTTTGAAAAATAGAAAACTAGTTTCACTTAATTTCACACTTTTTCTGTTACTTCTTAAGGATGAACGTGCACGACTTTCCATGACAAAAATATAAACCTCAAAATGAGATGTTTCATATGGGATATATTCATACTTCAGTTAATGTCTGGAATAATTATTGCTGACAAGACTGATTTAGAATATAAAAATCTTTGTCAACAACCTATCGTTATTCAAAGGTTTAAAAGTTTCGATCAATCTAAAAATCGATTAGATCACTTTTGGTTTAATATCGTTAATGCTTGCAATGAAAACAATTATAAAAGTCTTCTTTTTTTGGTAAAAATTGTAATGGTCTTATACCATGGAAACGCGGCAGTAGAACGGGGATTCTCTGTTAATAAAGAATGTCTTGTTGAGAATCAAAAACCAAAAAGTTTAATCGCCCAAAGAATAATCTATGATTCAATTAATGCGGTAGGGGGTATCGAGAATGTGACCGTCACAAAAAAAATGATTCATGCTGTTCGAAATGCTTCTTCTTTATATAGAGAAGAACTTTCTAAGGAAAATAAAGAAAAAGAATGAGATGAAGCTGATAAAGAATCAAAAAAGAAAGTTTCTAAAAAATTAAAAGAACTAGAAATGAAGAAAAGAAAAGTATTTAGTGATGCGATGCAAGAAACAGTTTTCATAGATGAAGAGATAGAGGCTCTAAAAAGAGTTTAATTATAAAAAAAAGAGTCCCAACGGGAAGTTGCCAATGGTAACGATTGGTTCAATAATGGGCCATGCTTGGTGCCCAATGGTTTTTTCTTGGCAACCATCATTGGACCACCAATGGTTTAAACTTGGGATGATCACGCTACTGCCATTGATCGGTATCCAAGCATCGGGCCAATATTAGTTGCCAAGGAATTGCCAAGGAAACAAAATCGATTTTCAAAAGCTTGATTTTTTATTGGCAGCCAACAAAAAACCAAGGTTTTGAAAATTGATTTTTTTGAATTATTAATTTAAATCTATTTTTAAAAAATATATTTTTCAAAAATTTATTTTAAAAAAATGTATTTTTCAAAAATATATATGTTTTTAAATTAATAGAACATATTAATTTAATTTTTCACCTCTGGTAAAACAAAGGTGAAAGACTGATAGAAATTCCCTCACCGTATCTCATAGTGGATGGATAACTGTGAATGTCTTTGCGAGAGAGGAGCAGGTACTTATAGAGCTAGTGTAACAGGTCACAAGCGAGAAGAAATCACTAGCATGCACTCTGGCGGCGCTTGTCGGAAGTGGCGCAACGTTGGTTGCCAAGCGCTGTGTCGATAATGTCAGGATATGCATGCGCGCCAGAAAACAGTTCCGACAAGCGCCGCCAGAGTGCATGCTAGTGATTTCTTCTCGCTTGTGACCTGCTACACTGGCTCTATAAGTACCTGCTCCTCTCTCGCAAAGACATTCACAGTTATCCCTCCACTGTGAGATACGGTGAGGGAATTTCTATCAGTCTTTCACCTTTGTTTTACCAGAGGTGAAAAATTAAATTAATATGTTCTATTACTTTAAAAAAATATATATTTTTGAAAAATATATTTTTTTAAAAATAAATTTAAATTAATAATTAAAAAAAATCAATTTTTAAAACCTTGGCTTTTTGTTGGCTGCCAATAAATAATCAAGCTTTTGAAAATCGATTTTGTTTCCTTGGCAATTCCTTGGCAACTAATATTGGCCCGATGCTTGGCTACCGATCATTGGCAGTAGCGTGATCATCCCAAGTTTAAACCATTGGTGGTCCAATGATGGTTGCCATTAATGTTCCAATAATGGAACGGAGTTCGCCAAGCATGGCCCATTATTGAACCAATCGTTTACTTCCCATTGGGGTATTCGATAAAAGTTTGATATATAAAAATTATTTTCGGTTTATGTAAATAGTTCAATATCAATGAACTAGATATATATTTGTTAAAGCGTTTATTGTTGAACAATTTATTTTGTTTATTAAAGCCTCCGTTACATTAAAAGGCATTTAAAGTATGCAAATATCTTTATTTTATTTGTATTAAATTAATAAAGCGAGTTATATAAGTCTTAATTGAGTCTCCGGATCTTAAAAGGGCATTTTTGCCACACTATAAAAAAAAGGTTCTAAATTAGAGCTGATTTCGGTACTAAAATAGAACCAAATTACGATTTAGTACCAATTTTGGTACTAAATTAGTACCTTTCTTTTTAAATGCATTTAAAATCAATGCTGCAAGTGCCCTTTTAAGATCCGGAGCCTCAATTGTCGCTTATTTTTAATCTAATTAATAAATGTTCGTATTCTTCTTTAATTTACTTGCTAGTTAATAATATATGTATATTCAGTTATCTATATTTAGTAATATGTCAGGGAATCCTTTTAAGGATGTCATGGAAAAGTCAGGGAATTGACTTTTCCAAATTTATTAGACACCCTGGTTAATACAGGAGATTAATATATTTCGATGTCAGGTTATTAGGTAGCAAAGGTGACAGTTTAAGTTTATCACGTTGACAATTGTGATGAAAGCATGTCTTCCAGTATTTTTCTTACTAGTAAGTAGAGCAGACAACTCTACCACTCTTAAAATTAAAAATTCTATGCTTTTTCGGGTGCGAAATAAATCACAAGTTTACTAATTTTTAAAACTTCCTATTTCAATAAAAAACGTCATTATATTTCCACCAAATTTTTTGTTTTGTATGTGAAAAACAGTTTTTTTTAGTTTTTCTTTGTAAATAATAAACCTACGTGCCGGAAATATTTGAACATAGTCTGTTTCGGTAATACTAACTTATATATTGAATAAGAAAAAATTTCACTCAGTCATTTCTCAGAAAATAATCATAGTTTTAAATTTTTTTCCTCGTGCAGTTTTTCTGTAGCTCTAAATTTTGAATTTTCGAGGTGCGACGTCACTCAAACTTATTCGTAGGAAAATTAGCTTGTCAGAATATAAAAAATGAGGTATCATTGGAAAGGTTATTAAATTACCTTTCGATCCATAAATCACAGAATAAAAATCAACGAAAATTGAGAGAGTTACAGTCGATTGAAGATCAAATTTCATGACAATTTTGATGATGTTACGTCCCAAAAATAATTTTAAGGTTCGTAATGATACTTTTAATTAATTTTATTTATTTTAAGCCTAGACTTGCGTCCAATAGCTTGGGAATACTTTCAATTATAATTTCTCTTATTTGATTTAATTAATGGAAAAATTGATGATAGAAGAATTTAATTAAAATGGAGTGAATTCTTTTTCGAACTGAGACCTTCTACAGTTCAACACTTGATTTCGGAATCAAGGATAAATAATTTTTAAGGAGTCACTTGTATTTAAAATAATGAGAATGAGACAAGAATGTAGAAATGAATTTATACTAAGATCAATCAGAAGATTAACGTAGTACGATTCATTCCCAGTGATATATTAATTATGACAAGAATTTAGAAAAGAAATAAGACAGCAATTTTGAATAGTACTCACTTTTTATTACAATATTTAAAGATGAAACTGGAACTGGAAACAGAGATGAAGTCGATTTTGGATTCTTCTTTTATAATTTTGATTTATAACTTGAAATAGAACTTGAAACTTGAATTTTTAATTAGAACTTGAACTTGGATTTTGAATTTGAATTTTTAATTAGAATTTGAACTTGGATTTTGAATTAGAATTTGAATTTGAATTTTGAATTAGGACTTGAATTAGGATTTGAATTTGAATTTTGAATTAGAACTTGAACTTGGAGAGAACTCTAAGTTGTAGTTGATAGTTGTTCGAGAACTCTAGTTTTAGTTGATAGCTTTTTGAGAACTGAATTTTCCTTAAGGAACTCGTATATTTATGTCACAGTTCCCACTTCTGATTTTCTCAGGGGAGGAAAATTCGGGGATGAAAATATTGTAGAAAGGGAAAAAGAGGTTGAGTATTTTTAGGATTGGTTTAAGAAAAAGAAAATGGAGAGAAAATGCATTAAGAAATGGGCCTGATAGGCGAATTTTGGGTCCGTCCCATTTTTATCAGTTTTAAGCGTAGGAGGATCTTTAAAAAGGGGCTGAGTCTTATCGTTCCTCAACTTCATCTCCCTTCCAACTCCAATTTCTAGAATTTACAGAAATAGCATTTTTCCTTAATTTTAACATATTTCTAAATTTTAAATATTCAACATAATAATAATCGGTTGTTTATAATAAATAATTTAAACAATTGCAATTATTATTATTAACAATTATTTAATTTATTTATTATTTAATTAATACAAACAATTCGATGAAATTTACGTTATTAAATAATTATCAAATCAATTTGTTAATTAATACAATATTTAAATATTTATTGTTAATAATTTGTTTAAATATTCATAATTATTCAAGTTAACAACAATATAATCAATGATTTCAATAATTATTTGTTTATTATAACTAATTCGATAATTAAATTTCAAAATGGCGGATTGAATATGGCGGACCAATTTTTAAAAACGATTAATTTCGTTTCAAATTCGTTACTTGGGGGTTTTTGGGGTCGCTGATTACGAATCCAATGTCAGATTTCGAAAATTAAAAATGATGGATTCATAATGGTGAACGAGTTTTTTAAAAATCCATTGAATCCGCCATTTTGAATTTTTGAAATATAACATCGGATTCGTAATCATCGACCCCGAGAACCTCCGAGTAACGAATTTAAGAAGAATTTCATCGGTTTTTAAAAACATGTTCGCCATATTGAATCCGCCATTTTGAAATTTGAAAAACTAACTTTGGATTTGAAATCTACGACTTCAGAAACCCTTGATTAGTGATTTTAGAATCTTTAGCGCTTAACTCAATTTTATTGCTTGAATTTTTGCTGCAAACGTTTAAGGGATACTAAAAATGAAGAAAGTTGTTTCGTTCACTAAATTTAGTGTAGACTTGTCATTTTTAATCCAATCGTGGTCCACAAGGGCTCAAAATTTTTGTAATCATATGAGCGGCTGGATCTTAAAACAACACATAAAATTTCAACAGCGGCATTCGTTAACTTTTTTTTCAAAAACTGTTATAAATATAAAAAAAATCATGAGAAGAAAAAAGATGGGCAAGGAAATTTCCTATAAGATAGTGAAAAACTTTATTTAAAAAAATTATTTTTTGAGGTGTTAGGGGTAAACGAATACCGCTGTAAAAATATTATGTGTTGTTTTAAGATCCCTCTTCTACATTTAGTTCTCTTTTTTTGACACCACAAAAAAGTTTTTGCTGAGCCTATATCACTAATTGGTACAATACTCAAATATAGGTTCGTATACTTAACTGCGACTCATATGAAAAGATGGCTGACACTTAGTAGCAAGCATTTACGTACAAAGATAGATGGCGCTAGTGTCAAAAAATGAAATAAACAAGGCGGCTCAACCCTAAACCCTGCCCAACTCTAACAACTCTCCCCTATTATTTCTATGAGAAAGCAAAGTGTTCATGAAATGAACACAAAAATTATAAAAGTGTACAACTTGGCAGCGGTTTTCTATTCTGTGCTTGTTATTTTAGATACGCTGTGAAATTCAAAATTTCTAATACAATTTGTCTTTGGTATGGTCATCTTTCCATGCGTAAGTATATATATTATATTAATATTTTCGCTTAAAATATTTTTTTTGACTATTTCTATTTTTTTAGTCTTTTTCTATTTAATTATTCTTTAATTTCTTTTCAATTTTTGTTTCGTTTATTATTTTAGATCTATTAATTATTTTTTATTTTACGTTAATAGTTTTGATTATTTTCTTAATTTACTTCTTTCCGATCTTTTATTTTCTATTTAACCTTGATATTTAAACTTTTTTCTCTTCTTTTATTTGTTTTTTGTTGTAAATTTATATAATTACTTCCTCATAGAGAAAGGATTGTATTAGGGTAAGACTCCGTTAAAAATATCACGATTTGCAAGGGGTCTTCGGATTAATACGCTATTTGGCGAAATTGTAGTGCTGGAATAGAGTAATTAATGTACCAAAAATTTTTAAAAAATTTTTAAAATTGTAAAAGTTACGCCATATTGAATTTTTTGACACTAATTTTTTTAAATATTATGGTATCATAATTTTATTATGGTTTCAGAAATATTAATTTCTGAAACCATTAATCGGATGTTATAAAAATTTAAATATGCTATTCCTGAAATCATACGGTTTAAGACTGTTGTGTAATAAAAAACAAATTTTTTATTTTTGACCAAAAAAAATCCAAAATTTTGTTTGAACCGTTTTTACTCGAAGGGGACCGATTTTTGAGTATTTTTCGATATATAATAAAATATTCCTTATAATTTCACCTTTAATTTAAGATCAAGAAAACTATGGAGACTTTAATAGTTTTCGAGATATCGCAATTTTCGTGAACGCATGCAGCGCCGCACGCCCATTGGGCATCGTGCCTCGCTACAGCTCACTGTACTGGGCACTGCTGCGCGCAAGCACTCTTCCTCACGTATGTTACTTGTTGCTAATATTTCATTGTAGAAAAATCGGCTTATTAATGATGCAATAACATTTCAATAATATATAACGTATTATTATTCGCAAACATCGCTTTTCATTTATTTTATATTAAATACTTTTTGTGTCTGTAAATATTATTTTTAGTTTCGATGCTGTTTAATTTCATTTCGAAATTTTTTATCATTAATTAGAAATAAAAATAGATTTAAGAAAGGTTGCTTTTTAATTGAAGCAATGCCAGGAAAGCAATGCTTTAATCCTTGTAAAAGGAAACCACACGGTTTGGTTGATCCAAAAAATCTCCGCCTAATTTCTAAGGAAATTAGTAAACAGTTTGCGGTTGAACAAGGTAAGTTTATTTGTAATAATTGTCGCTTACAAATAAATATAGAAAGTAAATCTTCAGTTGCTAGTAACAAAATATCTCAATGTAATGTTAATACTTTTGAAGATATAGAGTTGGAACAGCCTATTTCAGACTTATGCGATTTAAGTCATAATTATTCCGAAGAAATGGAGTTTGAACAACCTGAAGATGATTCTGATAAAGATTTCTTTTAAAATTTAGAAAATGATTTTGAAAAGAATAAAAGCATTGAAACATTAAACAAAATTTTGCATTTATTAGTTCTTCAAACAATTTCAGTAAGTAAAGATCTTCGTACTAAATTTGCACAACAAAAAAAGGTTACTGAAATTCGGGAAGCTCTTGAAAAACAAATAAAAAAGGTCTTTAAATATACTGAAACTGATAATTCTAAAAAGGACCTAGAAGATCTCATTATAGAAATTAAAGAGGAATTAAATAAAAAGCCGAGTAATTCTCGTATAACAGAATTGTTAACAATGGTTCCCAAAGGTTAAAGCATTTAAAAAATGGCTTCTGAATTTAAAGTACCGTATAGTTTAGCTAGAAAAGCTACACAGTTGCACGCTAAAAATGGCATTGGATCATCATCAAATCCAAACAAGGCAAAAAATTACAAGAAGAGATAGTTCAACTCGTTCGGGAATTTTATTATGAATGCGACATTACTCGAGAATTACCAGGAAAAAAGGTCTATGTCTCTGTTAAACACAGAATTAATGGTAAATGGTGAATCTGGTACTCCAGAATTAATACAAGAGCGTTTGACTTTAGCCAATTTAAATGAAGTTTATGCAGGTTTTAAACTTAAACATCCAAATATAAAACTTGGTTTTTCAACGTTAGTTAAATTGCGGCCAAAAGAATGTATTTTTGCAGGTGCTTGTGGTACGCATTTCATTTGTGTCTGCAAAATTCACGAGAACACAAAACTTTAATTTGATGGAGCTGATATTGCTGAACTTGTCGGTGATGACGAAAGTCTCATGTTCTTAACATCATATAAGACCATGTTGTCTTCAATGGTTTGTGATTCTAAATCACCTTCTTGCTTCTCAGGATCTTGTCAGTCATGTCCAGGTGTTTCACCATTAATCGAAAAATTGCAAATACTTTTTGAAAGACATTGCATTACAAAAATTACCTACAATTGCTGGATTTCAACCGATCGTACATCCTAGAAACTCTTTCTGACACTAATGAGAAATACTTAGAGAAGCTTGAATCTCATCTTGTTAATTTACTTAAGCATGATTTTATAGCTAAAAAACAAAGCCAATTTCTTAAAGACACTAAAGCATCCCTTGAAGACAGTGTATTTTTAATATTGCTTGATTTTTCTCTAAATTATGAGACTATCATTCAAAATGCTGTTCAGAGTGAATTTTGGAGTAAAAAACAAATTACTGTTCATCCAGCTGTAGATTATTTTGAAAAAGATGACATAGTAGAATGTCAAAGCTTCGCAATTATCTCTGAAGATTTGGATCATAATTCTAGCGCTGTCCATTTGTTTATAGAAAAACTACTGAATGACTTGAAAGCTAATCATTCAATTCGAAAAGTAATTTATTTCTCAGATGGCTCAGCAGCTCAATACAAAAATAAGAGCAATTTTATCAATCTGATTTATCACAAACGCGACTTTGGAGTAGAGGCTACTTGGGAATTTTTCGCTACATCACATGGAAAAAGTCCATGTGATAGGCATAAAAGTCCATGGCATAGGAGGTAAGGTCAAACGAGAAGCTGGACTAGCAAATTTACAACGCAAAAGCAATACGCAAATTTCAACGGCTAAAGATTTGTATGAGTGGGGTAAGAACTCTTTAACAAATATAAAAATGTTATTTTGTACAAAAAAAGAACACGACAAAAAAACTAACAGTTTAAAAAAACGTTTGAACAAAGCTCAACCGATTTCAGGAACACGAAGCTTCCACTCTTTCACACCAACATCGGATAATAAAATTATATGTAAACAATATTCGACTTCTAACGAAACTTTTGCATTTGAAGTTGAAAGTAGACCAAAAAGAAGGAAATAAAATCCTATTACGGATGTTTATTGGCAATAAAAGAAACAATGAACGATTTTAAGGTATTTCTCCGGCAAATCGATTTTCGATAGAATTTTTTGAAATTCTGGGAAAATGTTCCTTTTTATATGCTTTATGTGTGATAAAAAACTCAATACTCCTTGCGATGCTAAAAATTGAGATATTTTGCTTAAAAGTTTCAACATTTAACATAGGAATCATATGCTGAACGTAGAAAAGTGACACATTTTTATTAATATCTAGAAAACTACTCGATAAATGTTTCTCAAAAACTAGTTTGTTGTAGGGATAAATAAAAGAAATAATATTAAACAAATTTCAGTGTAGGTAACGATGCTAATTTTTTAATTATTGTATTTTGAAATTCGAAACTCAAGTGATTTTCCATTGAATTTACTGGTGCAAGGAAAGCATGCGGTCGCGACTTGGCAACACTGTTGCGTTCAAAGCACTTGCAAAAAGGCGCGAAACTAACATTCGTTTCAATTACTTTTTCAGATTCAATTTTAAAAAACTTTTCTTTTTTCAAACATATTTATATATTTATTTATTTTATTGAAACTTTTTTAGTTATAAAATTTTGTTACTGTTTTTATTATTGCTCTTTTGAATTTCTTGTTGTAATAACAAAATTAATAAGTGATAATAATAATATTAATTACGATAATTTGATAATAATTATAAATTATTACTACAAATTGAAATAATTTATATTATAATTATTAATAATAATAATAATAATATGGAAAATAATATTTTATTAACAAATCTTTAAACGCGTTATTTTCTGATATCTCGTTATAGGATTTATCAGGATAATTAGGGGGAAGCGTTCTGATAAAGAATATTCTCGAAATTTGCAGGTAATTTTTGAAAAATATATTGAAAAAGAAAGTTAAAAAGTTTTAATTTTGGCGAAAGTGAGACAATATGACGGTGAGCACACAGACAAGTGGATCTATGTGTCAGTGGTCAAGGAGGTGGCGCCAATTTTCGGAAGTGGTCGCGACTTGAACTAACGAAATGTCTCAATCTCAAATTACTCCACTGACATAATTTCCTCGCAAAATTATTGCAAAAACGGAGAGAGACGCGTCTCAGTGAGTGAAATTCCTCTATCATCCCTCCAAATATGAACCCGAAATATTTGATTCTCTCAAAATGAGAAGTCAATACCAAACCGTTCATAACCCCTATTTTAATGTTTAAACATTTTTTTCAATAATTATTTATAAAAATTTCGCAAAATTTCCGAGATTTTCCAAAAAATACCGACTGAAAATATTTTTTTCTTTTGAAATGAGATGTCGATCACGATACGTCTAGCTATTTTCCACAGTCGAGGTGAAATTTTCATTTTTTCCTGCTACTTTTACTGAAACAAAATATCTATTATTTTTTTGGGTTTTTATTTACATTTTAATTTTAATAAAATTCATGAAATTAAACAAGTAAAAATGAAGGTTATGTTCTCCGTGAGAAGAACAGGCCTCGTGACAGCTGTGCCACACTGTTGCCGTATCATGAAAACTTGCGCACAATTACGAAATTTGCACTTCTGCGCTCGACCGAGGGGAAAGGAAAGAGAAAAGTGTTCTCAACCTTTCCTTTTGAGGGAGAGGTAATTCTATTATATACAGAACATTGGTCGTAATTGAGCTCCACTGAAGCCGGAGAAATACCTTAAGCGACCGATTATATATAATATATGAGTCGTTGAATCTTATAACGACACATAAAATTTTCACAGGGGTTTGAGTTGGCCCCTAAAGGTTGAAAAATTAATTTAAAAAAAAAAATTTGTTTAAATTACTTCTGAATAGGAAATTTTATTGTGCATCTTTTTTCTTCTATAAAAATTTTTCGTATCTATTAAGGTTTTAGAAGAAAACGCAAAAAACTGATTTCTTTATGAAATAACATTTCATTCATTTTTTCTCTTCAACTTGTTCTAAAATGAAAAGTTATTAATATTCTTTCATGAAATTCACAGGAGTTATAGTTTATGCTATTCTTTTGGTGAAAAAATATTAAAAATTATAAATTTTTGAATTTAAAAAACAATTATTAATAATTTCTTTAATCAATGCTCAATTAATGCTTGATAATTTTCAAACGCTTCGTTTATCCAGGAAATTTTTACAGAGAACAAACTTCCAGTGAATGAAATGTTTATAGATATATAAATAAGTTTTCTATAAAGTTTGATTTCAATTCCATTAGCCGTTTACGAAATATTAGCAATAATATTTTCGCGGCGCTACGAACGTTAACACAGTACTCTGAGGTTAACGCTTAGCACCACTCTACTATAGTATCCTCGTTTGATAGATTAATTCCTTTTTCAATTTTCACTTTTTTTAAAATATTATTATTGAAAAATGATAATAGTTGAAGATAGTGTTTTACGAGGGAGGAAAAGACGTAAAAATGAAGAAAATTGGACGAAAAATATTCGAAAAATAAAAAGGAATAAGGTATGTTTGTTGAAAAATATTAAGTAAATTAAAATAATTTAAAATGTCAAAATTTGAATATTAATATAGTAAGAATAAATACGATATTATTTAAAAAATATTTTATAACGAGAATATGAAAAAATTATTTTTTATTTTATTATATAAGTAATTTTGAATTGCTTTTAAATATATATAATTTCTAGACAAGTACACTGAGAGAAAAGAAGGTACACTGCTGTTCATTTGGAGGTTGTGTATCGCAATTCAAATTTGGATCAACTGCGCACTCTAAAGGGGCGTGTAACGTGCCCCTTTAGAGCGCGCTGCTGACTCTTGACATGGGACGCAGTGAGCTCGCATGGTCTCCATAACCTGGGTTATTTGACCATGCGGTCTCACTGCATCCCACGAGTCAAGAGTCAGCAGCGCGCTCTAAAGGGGCGCGTTACACGCCCCTTTAGAGTGCGCAGTTGATCCAAATTTGAATTGCGATACACAACCTCCAAATGAACAGCAGTGTACCTTCTTTTCTCTCAGTGTAAAATTTTGTTTGTTTACCTCTACGTAATACAATATAATTAGCTTTGAAAATACGCAACTGTATTTGTGTGACAGTTTTCACAATGAAATTAATAAAATAAAAATTTGTATTAAATTAATTTTGTGTTTCTAATTTTGTTTTTTAACTTTACGAAAATTAACAAAATTATTCATTTTTAATATCATAATTAAATTTATATTCTATTTTAGTCCTAGATTTTATTTTGGTTACAGTTGTAGTTATAAAATAATATTTTTTATTTAGGGCGAGAAATATCTTTCCATCAACAACAAAATTATTCAGGCCAGAAACTTCGAACCTGTTGCTGTTTGCTGTAAAAAAGATTGTTGCAAACAAATTAAAGTGGAAGATCAGAAGGAATTTCATACAAAGTTTTGGTCATTGTCAGATTATCATAAACAAAATATTTTTCTTTACAATTTAATGGAATGCAAAGATCCTGTCAATATTAAAATTTTTTTGTTTAGTATTAAAGTTAGGAAATGGTAGATTAAGAACATTACAAAAAAAATTTTAGATAAAAAAACCTTAAACGATGAAAGAGGGAAAGGCGTGTTTAAAAATATTAAATTAACAGACGAATTAAAAAAAATTATCAAAGAACATTGTTGTAATCAGCCTCATCAAAAATCTCATTATTCTAATTCGTCTTTGTATTATTTTGAAAACTCCGAATTAAATCTTCGAACGATGTATAAGTTATTTACAGAACATTATGAGACTGTAATGAATTCTGAGTGTCCCATTACAGAATCTTCATATTCGAAATTTTTTAATCGTAATTTACCTTTTACATTTAAAAGGCCTCACACTGATATGTGTAATTTTTGCGAAATAAATCGATTAAATTGTGACGTTGAATCTGAAGAATTGACTACTCATAAAAAAATGGTTGCAGATCATCAATGTTTGAAGACAACTTTAAAAGCAAAAGAAGATTTATTATGCTGTGAGTTTGATTATGCTCAAAATCTTGTATTACCGAAACTTTCTGTCAATGAGCAATATTATAAGAGAAAATTATATTTATACCTCTTCAATGCTCACAATAACAGAAATGCAAATAGTTACATGTTTCCCTACATGGAAGGTTTTGCAAAGAAAGGAGCAAACACTATTTGTAGCTTTTTAAATTACTTTGTTGAAATGGAGTTTGATAAGTTACGTCATTCAAAAATTGTTTTCTTTTCAGATGCTGCTGGTGGCCAGAATAGGAACTATACAGTTTTTACTTATATGAGTTTACTTTCCATTCATCTAAATGTTGAAATATGGCATATATTTCCAATTAGAGGACATTCCTATTGCCAATGTGATAGGAATTTTGGCATTTACTCAGGAAAATTAAAAAAAGCAGAGCGTATTGAGACATCAGATAAATATTTTGAAATAATCAGACATGCACGATCTCCACCTTTCATCGTTAAAGAAAATTCAACGGAACTTTTGCAAGATTATGAAAAAGTTTTTCAAGGAAATTTGCAAAAACCAAAAGGACTGAAGATTTCGGAGGCTAGAATGATTAGATAATACCCAATTGCGTTTTCTTCTAAAACCTTAATAGATACGAAAAATTTTTATAGAAGAAAAAAGATGCGCAATAAAATTTCCTATTCAGAAGTAATTTAAACAAATTTTTTTTTTAATTAATTTTTCAACCTTCAGGGGCCAACTCAAACCCCTGTGGAAATTTTATGTGTCGTTATAAGATCCGACGACTCATATGATAAAAATCAACGAAAATAATAATATTTTATGCATATTATACATAAAATAGTATTGACTTTATTAGTAAGAAACTAATTAAAAAATAAATTTTGCTTAAATTCACGAGTTGTAAATATGATGGTGCACTGGTTGCGGCGCTAGAACGCTGCATGCGTTCACGAAAAATGCGATATCTCGAAAACTATTAAAGTCTATTAAAGTTTTCTTGGTCTTAAGTTAAAGGTGAAATTATAAGGAAAATTTTATTATATATCAAAAAATACTCAAAAATCGATCCACTTCGAGTAAAAACGTTTCAAAAAAAATTTTGGATTTTTTTTGGTCAAAAATACAAAAAAAATTTACTACACAACAGTCTTAAACCGTATGATTTCAGGTATAACATATTTAAATTTTTTTAAAATCCGATTAAGGAGGTTCTCCGGCTGCTACTTTTAAAAAATCGATTTTCTTCTAATTTTATTTAAATGTTGAGGAAATGTTTCTTCGAGCGCGCTCTAAATGTGGTACAAATTTCAGAACCCTTTGCCATGTCAAAAAACAAGATATCGTAGTTAACATTTTTCATTTTCAAAATAATTGCATGTAGAAGCTGAAGTTTGAACTTGAATATTTCAAAATTAAGCATGGCAAAGCGTTCTAAAATTTCTACCACATTTAGAGCGCACTCGAAGACACATTTCCTCAAAATTTAAATAAAATTGGAAGAAAATAGATTTTTTAAAGAGTAGCAGACGGAGAACCTTCTTAATGGTTTCGGAAATATTAATATTTAAAAAAATTAGTGTCAAAAAATTTAATATGGCGTAACTTTTACAATTTTGAAAAATTTTTAAAAAATGTTGGTACATTAATTACTCTTATCTAGTACTATAATTTTGCCAAATGGCGAATTAATCCAAAGACCCCTTTCAAATCGTGATATTTTTGACGGAGTCTTACCCATTAGCAAAATTTTCAATTGTGATTTTTTGACATATTTATAAACTTTTTTTCATTATACCTAATCTTTTAGTGCTTTATGCACGAAGGGGCATTGCCCGTATAAATGTTATAAATAAATAAAAAAAAATTTGATGTAATTTTATCTCAGAAGTCCAAAAACGAATTTTAAAAAAATGTCCCGACGTGTGTGTGTGTGTGTACTAACATTACATTTGCCTCAACATCTCAGAACGAGAAGGAGCTAAAGGCCTCAATTTATTTTTAATTTGTAGGTTTACCCGGGGGACGTAAAATGAGAGTATTTTAGGCCGATTCATAGAGTTTAACTATATTTTTTTCATTTTGTAACAAACGTTTTTGGCCATGACTTCAAAAAAATGTTAGGACACCTATTAATGTTTTTCTTTACTTTTGTAGAGTTTTTTCAGACGCATCTTTTGAGCCTTCATTGAATATTTTTCGTCTATATTAGTCAGAGATATTAAAGTTTTAAAAATCTAAGTTTTTCGAAAATAACACTTTTTCGAAAATTTTATTGAAAAATATAAAAATTACTTTAGAAGTATTATTACCAACTTGTAGAGCATTAAAAAAGGATTCGATTGACCTTATTTTCAACCATATTCGGTCAAAAATTATCAAATTATTGATATTTGAAAAATCAGAAATTGTGGAAAATATCATATTTCATTATTTTTGTTTATTAACTTATGTGTAATTATTAAACTATTATAACCATCTTATCAAGATTCGCGGTAGGGAATCGCCGCCAAGTTAAAAGCAAAAACCGCGAATATATATTCTCGAAATATCGGCTGTTTTTCGATAAAATTGAATAACTCAAGTAAATCTTAACCGACTTGGCTCATTCTTTTTTCGTTGGATAAAGAATAAAAAAAGAAAGAATTCTGTTAAGTTTATTTAATATTTTATATAGTTTTATAGAATTTAGGCTAGAAACCCGGAAAAATAGCGATTTTTTGAGATTTAGACAAACGTGGAACGTAAACTCCTAAATGGATTTCTAAAATATTCTAGAATATTATTAATTAGGTTAAAATCTTGATATACATTTCAAGAAATTTTGATCTAATCTAATCTAACAACCAAGATCGAGCTGGATTTTCCTCAAGAGGGGAAAGTAAGCACGTAGGTTATAAAACCCATTGTATCAGACTCCAGGACGCTCGTTTATAGCAACCCCTTCTAATCACACAAATACTCTTGCCTCTTGCCCTTTGTTCCATTTCGAATGGATATTTGGGCGCAAGTTAAAATCGCACAGACCTCTGCCTGCCAGACCGTGGCATGTTGTCCTAATGACTCAGCCACTTTAATGCAGCCAGTTTTCCGATAAATTCCGAAGCCTGCACCGCAGTCCATCTTGGAGCCGTCTGTATACCAGACTTCGTCCCCAAGTGGAAAACCTTTCTTCCAGTCCATTCTGGAAGGTGTAATGATCTTAAAGCGGGGTTTAAATTTCACCCTCTTGATCATTCTATCTTGCACCATACTTAATTCTGGTATTGATAGAATTGAGCGTGGAAGCTTGGTGTGTATACCACCAACCTTCCACCTTCCCTGCGCAGTTAACCTGCTCATAGTGAGAGCCGCCTTTTTCACCGCGGCAAGCATGAATACCAACGCAGCTGTTGGCGTGGTCCTCATTGCCCCCGTAATACCCCTGAAAATCATTGCTTGCAGTTGGCCTAGTTTCTCTTTAACCGTTATCAGTTGAGTCCTAGACCACCAGACAACCACCGCGTAAAGAAACCTTGGTTTTAAGATCATCTGATAGAGCCAGTTGACCATATTAGGCCTTAGTCCCCATGATGACCCTATCGCCCTTCTACACGCCCAAAACGCGGTACAAAACTTGCTATACTGATATTCGAAATGTTCCCTCCAAACCAGCTTTTTATCCAGGCTTACTCCCAGATACTTAGCCGATTCAGAAAAGGAAATCTCTTTTCCATAAAATATCGGTTTCTTCAAACTCGATACCTTATATTTTCTTGTGAAAACTACTATATTCGTTTTCTCTGGGTTTACAGAAAGTCCAGTCAGATTGCACCAATCCTTGACAATCTTAAGCGCACGTTCCGTAAGTTCTAAGAGGGTCTCAATTGAGTGCCCTCTTATAATTATAAGGAAATCATCCGCATAACTTTGCGTATAATATCCCTGGCTATTGAGGTTTCTAATTAACTCATCTGCCACTAAGCACCACAATAAATGAGAGAGAACTCCTCCCTGTGGGCACCCTTTTGAGACAAGGCCGGTTACCTTGGCCTCACCATACTCTGCCTCCAGGGCCCTTTCGCGAAGCATGCTGTCGATCCACTTAACTAGCGGCTCGGGCACGCCTCGCATCCTGGCTGCCCTGCAGATAGTTTTGCTAGAGGTGTTAGGGAAGGCACCTTCGATATCAAGAAAAGTACCAACCGCATAACCACCACTGCTAATTTGTCCCTCTATTCTACCTACTGCCGAATGGAGGGCTGTTTCTACTGAGAAGCCTGCTCTATATGCATGCTGTCCCTGATGTAGGGGAAAATCTCTAAGACATTCCTGTCTAATAAACTTATCCACCAGTTTCTCTAACGTCTTTAATATAAAGGAAGTTAGGCTGATTGGCATGAAGTCCTTCGCCGCAGTATAGCCTGACCGGCCGGCCTTCGGAATAAACACAAACCTCGTCTTTTTCCAAGACTCCGGTGTATAACCAAGAGCTATACATGCTCTCATAATTTTACACAGGGGTACTCTAATACAATCCAATCCCTTTTGCAAAAGAACCGGATATATACCGTCCCCCCCTGAAGCCTTAAATGGTTTGAAAGTGCTTATTGCCCAATCAATCCCTTCCGGAGTTACAACCCTGGCTGCTAGTTTCCAGTGTTCCCGATATTCTCGGTTCCTGCCTGGTCCTATGCCCTGGCTGTTCTCCAAACCTTCTCTAAAGTCCGGGAAGTTTACTTCCATCAGGTGCTTTAGACACTTCCTTTTATCCTGGGCATACTGCCCATTAGGCAGCTTAATAGTAGTTAATTTTGCCATTGGGTCTCGAGCTAGTACTTTATGAAGTCTTGAAGCTTCTGGTACCCTCTCGATTCCCTCGCAAAAACTTCTCCAGCTGACACCCCTTGCCCTATCTACTTCTTTCTTATAAGAATCGCGAGCGGTATGATATTCATCCCATGCTCGCTGATGCCTACGTTTCTTGGCTTTATTAAAAAGCTTTCTTACAGTTTTCCTATGTTCCTCCAAACGGGGGGTCCACCATTTACCGCCCCCATTGATGCACATTTTCTTAACTACACAGTTCCTTTCAAAGGAACAGATAATAGAATATATCCATGGAGGCCTTGAGGTCTTCACTATATGAAGCCCAGTCGGTACTCCTAGGATTACGTCCCCACTCCTGTTCCCGATCCTTCGATTCCAATCTAAACGTAATAAGCCTGTGGTCCGAGAGGGAATCTTTATCAGACACCCTCCAGTCCCTCACGCCATCACAAAAAGACTTGGAACAGATCGTAATATCCAACACCTCTTTTCTGTTAACAGTAACAAAAGTCGGCTACTACAACCTCCCTTTTATTTCCGTTCTTTTCTAGGTACTTAGCCTTAACAACAACTAAGTCCCTGGTAGTTAATTCCAATAGAGGGAAAGCATCTAGACCTTTATAGATCAGGCAAGCCCTTGGAACTGGTTCCTGTGGTGAAATAACTAGCACCCCACAGCCACTTAGACCTCTAATCTTACCCTTGTAAACCCAAGGTTCTTGAACAAAGGCTATAGCTGCCTGCATCTTTGCAAAGTTCCTGGCTAGAATCGCCGAAGCGCCTTTACAATGATGCAAGTTAATCTGCATACAGTGGATCCCGGAAGCAGGCATATTTAAGACTGACTAACGGTCCCCTCTGTCGCGTCCACACCTTGATCGCCAGCATCGTGATCCCCCAAAAAGGGCTCTTTGACGCTCACGTGCGTGGTTGTATTTTTATTAATTTCTGTAGTATCAATTATGGTCCCACGAAAAAAGAGGAAAGAAAGGTCAATCCTTAAAGAGCCTCTATTTAATGAAAAGGCTAAATTACATCTAAAAGTTCGCCTGGTATCTCAGAGTCTCGTTCAAGATACCTCCATTCGAGCCCCACCCCGGGGGCGGGTCGTCTCTGTAACACAACAGTTCCCGAGCTTTATGGTTTACGGTTAATTGTGCCCAGCAAAGGTCGTCCCCCGTCCAACCCCCTCCCCACGGAAGAACCCGACGGATTTGTTAACCCTAGTATTATTCATCTATGGACACGAGTTCATCACGGATTGGATGGCAGAGACTCGAGCCTCAATCGCCATGGCACAGCCAACGTAACAATGGAAGGGTTTCTTCTTGGTCAGACTTCCACCAGTAGGAAGTCTTCGGAATGGACCCGCGGTTAAGCCTCTGTCCATCCCGTCTCTCTCGATATCCCTCTAAATCCCAATGGGGACACTGCCCAGCGAAACACAGAAGATTCGGTTTCTGTAGCGGCCATGACTTCAAAAAAATGTTAGAACACCTATTAATGTTTTTCTTTACTTTTGTGGAGTTTTTTCAGACGCATCTTTTGAGCCTTCATTGAATATTTTTCGTCTATATTAGCCAGAGATATTAAAGTTTTAAAAATCTAAGTTTTTCGAAAATAACACTTTTTTGAAAATTTTGTTGAAAAATATAAAAATTACTTTAGAAGTATTATTACCAACTTGTAGAGCATTAAAAAAGGCTTCGATTGACCTTATTTTTAACCATATTCGGTCAAAAATTATCAAATTATTGATATTTGAAAAATCAGAAATTGTGGAAAATATCATATTTCATTATTCTTGTTTATTAACTTATGTGTAATTATTAACCTATTATAACCATCTTATCAAGATTCGCGGTAGGGAATCGCCGCCAAGTAAAAAGCAAAAACCGCGAATATATATTCTCGAAATATCGGCTGTTTTTCGATAAAATTGAATAACTCAAGTAAATCTTAACCGATTTGGCTCATTCTTTTTTCGTTGGATAAAGAATAAAAAAAGAAAGAATTCTGTTAAGTTTATTCAATATTTTATATAGTTTTATAGAATTTAGGCTAGGAAAACCGGAAAAATAGCGATTTTTTGAGATTTAGACAAACGTGGAGCGTAAACTCCTAAATGGATTTCTAAAATATTTTAGAATATTATTAATTAGGTTAAAATCTTAATATACATTTCAGAAAATTTTGATACACTTGAAATTTTTTTAAAATTTTGATTTTTCTCAAAAAAATTGAATTTTTTGACATTTAGACAAACGCAGAGACAGAACATCTAAACGTATATGTAAAATATTTTAAAATGTTATTGATTGGGTTGAAAGCTTGAAATTTATTTAAAAAATTTTTTTGTTTTTATGTTATTTTTAGAGTGTATAGAATAAAAATTCTAAAAATTATGTAAAAATTTCTGTAAAGAATCATATCTTAAATAAATTCTTATTTAAAACTTAATTGTATTTTATTTTAAATTATGTGTTTAAAGACCACAATATTTTTACAATTAATGATTTCATTTATTAAAAAGTTGAGATGACGCAAAAAGTTTCAAAATCCCAACAAAAACATCTTTAATGCAAAAAGTTCCGCCAAGTAAAAGATTTTGTGACCGTCCAAACAATTAGTGAAATAATAGTTTACCAAGTAAAATTTATAATTAAAATTTTAATAATGATTGATTTTAAATATTTTCTCTACTACACAACTCGAAGTACATATTGCAGTTGAAAAAAACAACCTGGGCTTAGCTGTTGTTATTGTACATTGCGGCTTAATTACATTTTGGAATTAAGTCAATGTTCTTCATTGCATTTTGAATTGTAACAAATAACATTTAAGTTTATAATTAACATTAACAAAAAACGAAATCTAATTACTCGTCATAATAAAAAATTTCTATTTCAGCAATTTAAAAATCTTGGCGTCAATAATGCTTCTAACTTGTAATTAATGAAAGTATTGACGCCAAGATTTTTAAATTGCTGAAATAGAAATTTTTTATTATGACGAGTAATTAGATTTCGTTTCTTGTTAATGTTAATTATAAACTAAAATTTTATTTGTTACAATTCAAAATGCAATGAAGAACATTGAAATGTAATTAAGCCGCAATGTACAATAATAACAACAGCTAAGCCCGGGTTGTTTTTTTCAACTGCAATATGTACTTCGAGTTGTGTAGTAGAGAAAATATTTAAAATCAATCATTATTAAAATTTTAATTATAAATTTTACTTGGTAAACTTTTATTTCACTAATTGTTTGTACAGTCACAAAATCTTTTACTTGGCGGAACTTTTTGCATCAAAGATGTTTTTGTTGGGATAGAATATATAAAAACATATTTTTTATCCCACATGCACAAGAATGGCGCTTTCTGATAGCAGACGACAGGGAGGAAAGTCATTCATTTCTTCGACCGTATGAAAATGGCGGCCGTGTTTTTCCATGAGCAAGAATATTAGCTGTTCACATGCATTTTTCTTACCTATGGGAGAAAACGGACGCCATTTTCATACAAGTCGAACAAGTGAATGACTTTTACTCCCTGTCGTCTGCTATCTGAAATCGACACTTTTGTGCATTGGGAATAAAAAATATCGTAAGTAACACGAGAATAAAGTCAGCCAATTTCTTTACGATGATTTTTGTGACACGAGTGGAGGTCTCGGGGCGCCCTCGACCTCCACTCGAGTCACAAAAATCACCGTAAACAAATGATTGCCTTTATCCTCTTGTTGCTTAATATACTATTTTGGACCAAGATTTAATGATTTTTAACTCTTTTTTATAAAAATTAATTCTTATATTTCAATTATTAGGGAAGTGTTGTTAGAGTTGGGCATAGTTTTGACTTTTCTTCATAACTTCCCCTGTAGAACGAATTTCGCGATTTCACGCATACACGGAGAGACCCACATTCGTAAAAATTACTAAAAATGGTTGCAATGACCGGAAATAAGGAGACTTTTAGCATAATGTGCTACAGAATTAGATAAATTTACAAAAGAAATAGATAAATTTGCTACATTGAAATATCAAGTTTTAATATTTTGTGTAAGAGTTGTAAATGTAGCAAAAATTGATTATAGTTTTCTCTAATTTAATTAGACAAAATCTGACAAATGAAAACATTTTCCACTAAAACCTACGATCCACTGTAGTAATTTTTGGTGAGCAAGTGTGGCTAGCGAGTGCAGTCATATGGTGCCTGCATTTCTATTGGTTGCTAACTTCGTCAATCTCCGTAATTGAGCCGATGCTATCCGATCATTGACAGTGACTATGTTTCGCGTATGTAAAATAAATTTGGATATTATCTACAATAATTAAATATAAAGTGAAACGTAGGTCGTTCGTTATCTCAGAAATTGACCATTATAAATTGATAAATTTTTCATTTATTCCTGTCCCAAGGACTATGTCTTATAATAAGTTGTTAAAAGTAAACTTCTTTCTCGTAAGTGCTGTAAATTTTCATCATTCAATATATAAGGAAACAAAGATGTATACTTTCAGCGAAATTCGTCGTCGTGCGTGCAGTTGTGTATTAGTGTATTAATTAACCACGTCTATACATATAAGTGAAATAAACATGTGTGTGTCTTCAAATATTTATCCAACAAATATATAAGTGTGTGTGTGTGTCTGTGTATGTAAAAATCCTTCCAGTTTACCTCCACTAGTCAAGAATTGACGGGAAACCGACGACAAAAATCCGTATTTTTTCTTTCACTCTTTCTTTCTGCATTTACAAACGACTATAGTAATTTTACGTACACAATGCTTCTGAGTTTACTACAGTTGTTTGAAACTATTGGACGAAATAGTAAGAAACTTTGCTAATTTGGTGAACATTTGTCGGGATTAGTGACTTAGTGTAGAAAATAGTAAAAAATACAAAAAGTCCCCTTATTTCCGGTGGTTGCAATGTGAAAATAGTAAATTCTAGTGTGATTTTATACAAAAATTAGTAATCTCGGTCTCTCCGTGTATTGTTAGAAAGATTAACTATGAAATCAAATGTTTTTACTGAACATTGTAAAAAAATTGACCAAAAGATTCAGAGTTATAAGCAATTTAAAAAAAATGTTGTCAGAGTTGATTATGGTCGCCAGAGTTGGGCCACTGTAGAAAATTAATGAAATATTTAGGTAAATGATTAAAAATGACCTTTAAATGATAGAATGACACTTGGGAATAAGGAAAGGAACCATGAAATTAAAATAAAATCCCATATTATGCATTTTCATATAACTTTAGATAATTTATTCCTCATGAACGAAATCCAAAATTGAAAAAATTAAAAAAGGTTATCAAAAAAATTTTTTTTCTTTCTTTCCAATGGAAATGAAGTTTTTAACACCTCTTTAAGTGAAAAACTGAATTTCTGTGGTAAGTACCCTTTGATACTTATACTCTGTGCGAGACAAGTCGTGCACAAAAAACCCACCAAAACGCCCGTTTTAAAGTGCTCCAGGGGGAAGAACACTACTGAGCCCGGTTCTGCTCATGTACTCCTGCTTTTTTATGTAGAAAGGGAGTCATATTGACTTTCTAGTTAGTACTAAATATTCCATCCATATTCCAGGAACATTAAAATGTCTTACTTCAGGAATATTCCCTTGGAATGCTGCATGTTTCCTGGAAAACTGTGAATAATCTTATGGAATATTTCAGGGAAATTCCTATGGCATACTGTAGAAACTGTGAAATTTGGTATTTTTTCAACATAAAAATTTATATAAGAAGGGAAACGCAAAATTAAATGATCAACCTGTATTCGTAACAACAACAAAAATTGTCTACTGATTTTCTCTTGTCGTAATCAGAGAAAATGTCACAGTCACCTTTAGCAAATAGATTAGAAACTAAAGAACCATTCTTAATATTTTAAAAAAAATAGGGTCTAAATAATCACGATATTTTTGGGCGCCAGATTTAAAAAAAGTCAACGTCAGCAACAACAATAATTCTTACCAAAAATTAAAAATAAAATACAAGAACCTTGACAACACTAAGCAAAAGAGAATCTTTTCTTTTTTCGCAACCTCTGAATTTATTATTGGATATTTATAAACAAGAATATTACAATGGAATATTTCCTGACTTTTTTCTTTTCCTTTTTGGTTTTACTCTTAAACATTAATTGTCTAAACTAAAATAACAAAATAAACTTTTCTTCATACCTCGGTCGAAAGTACGTATTTTCTGCTTCGATTTCGCAGCAGAAAGTCGAAGATTTGTGCATTGGTCGATGCACAAGCTCGCCCTCTGATACAGCGGGAGCAAAAGCTGTTAGCTGTTCTGCATTACCGGCAGAGAATTTAAAGCGCGAGTGATCCAGACGTATAGGGGGTCGTCCATATACCACGTGGACAGTTTTTCAAAGATTTTTGACCCCCCCTCCCCCCTTGTGGACACAAAAATACATGGGATCGTGGACATTTTCAAACTTTTTTTAACCCCCCCTCCCCCCAAAAGTGTCCACGTGGTATATGGACGACCCCTAGGGATTGACAGTTAACCTAAAAGCTTAATGTTTTTTTTCTGGTGCTTTACTGTAAGAAAAAATGAATCAAAATGTAAAACTTTAGAATCTTTGAATATCGTAGAGAACATTCAATATGATCTCAATTTTGATGTAAGCAAAAATTTATGTATCAAATACATAAATTGTATATTTCATAAAAAAATTATAAATAATTTTTGTACTCTATCAGATTTGAAAAATAGTTAATACAATTAATAAATAAAAAAACTTAATTACATTTGTTATTTATAGTATAAGAAATAAAGAAAAGGTTTTAAAAATTGACTATTTCTTTAAAAAAAAATTTTAGCTATATATTTGTCTATTTACATGGTTTTTCGATACCTGCTCCCGACATTTATTAATTTTGATGAATTAATTAATTTTTTTTAGTTGTGACAAAAACTGATATTTTATATTAGAAGGTTGTTTTTTATTACTTTTATTTATTCCTTTGGTCATTTATTGCAATTAATTATTTATTTAGTTGTTAAAATTGTAGTTATATTTGGATTTTGCTTGTCTTTTCGATGCCGGCCCCCCCGACCAGCAGCACTCGCTTCGCTCGTGCAGCAAATGTCGGGGCCGACATCGAAAGTCAATAACGGCGTCTTTCTTTTAGAGAGAGATAGAGAAAAAGCCAGATCTTCAGGTGTTGCCGATGACGGCGCTGAAGCGAGGAGCAAAAGTAAAAGATGGCCGGCTGTCAAATCGAACGCGATTGCAAGATTTTTAATTAATAAATTATTAAGCGTACTTTCGGCATCATTTCACGCGATGCAGGAATGTCGACCTTTCTGCCCTTATAATGTAATATACTATTTGTGCAACACCTGCTGGAAAAGAGCTACTTTTCTTTAACATAAATGCAGCACAAAATGGTCAATTTCTGCACATTTAAAAGTGTACTTTCCTGCACACTTTTGATTACTTTTCCGCACACTGTGCAGAAAAGTGTACTTTCCTGCACACTTTTCTGTAAACAGTATAATATACACTATAATCAACAAAACTATATTTATTGATGAGAAAAGTATAAAAATGACTTTTTTCGGTAAACAGGTGTTGCACAAAGTACTGTGTGCAACACGTACGAAAGAAGATTTTCCGACTTCGTGCAAATTACTGCCCTCGCTTCGCTCGGAGCAGCCAACTTTGCACTCGTCGGAAAACAGCTTCTTTCTGTACTTGTTGCACAATATTTTATTCTTTTTATGTAAGTGGTAATTAACTCGCGTCTAGATTATTTTCTTTCGAATAACAAAAACTTTTTTTTTCTTATTACACCGAGACCAACATCACTCGCATCCGAGGTGAAATGCAGCTCGAATTCTATGTCAAAATCAAGACAAGCCAATACAGAGAAATTAACTAAACATTTCTTTAGACTTTCAAACGCTCATCTAAGTCATCAACATCACCCCAGGTCCATTTCATTTTCTTTTTAAGTAAGGAGGTTAGAAGTGAAGGTAGAGTGGCGTAGTCGAGTATAAATCTTGGGTACCACGATGCCATTCCGAGAAATCTACGTACCTGTTTGACTGTACGAGGATCGGGATAAAAAGAATAGAATCTACTTTTTCCGGATCAACTTGAAGGCCATTTTCGTTGACTATATACCTTAAGTATCGAACTTGGGTGCAATAAAACTCACACTTTTCAATACTTAGTTTTAAACCTGCCGCTTTAATCTAATCGAGAACTCTTTTTAACCAACTCAAATGTTCCTCGAAGGTTTCAGTGACTATTATCACATCGTCTAAGTATACAAAAACATTTCCATTTCTGGACTTATCAAACGGTCTAACAATCTCTGGGACGATGCGGAGGCGTTAGATAGCCCGAAGGACATTCGCTTAAATTGAAATCATCCGCGATTTGGTACTGGATACTTTATGATACTTTATGTATGTCTGATTTGGAAGTGAATTTTGCCCTTCTTAACTTATCCAATATCGAAGTTATCTGGGGTAAAGGATACGCATCCTTCTTTGTCACGGTATTAACTCGACGAAAATCCAAACACAATCGATAGGTGTTATCTGGTTTTCAGATCATTATGATGGGAGAAGACAAATATCCTCTGTGCTATTATCGTTCTCGAATTCATAACTTGTCTTAGGATCGGGCTGAAATGACCGAGAGCGTTTATCAAAACCGGTTACTATTTGAAAACAACGTAAGAAGTCTAATCCAACGATTAATGAGTAAGGCAAACTACACAGCCACACAAAAATAATAAAAAGTTCTGATCTGGGGGTCTCACTATATAGACATTATGTTTTTTGGGTCGCTGAATCCAAATCCGAGGTCCATTTAACCCCATCAGATCAGGATTTTGACATAACCTCAAAAAACCAATATGGCTGACATGTTTTTGAAAAGTTTATCGGATTCGCTTGAAATTCGTTACACGGGGGTTTTTGGGGGTTGTTGATTACGAATTTGAAGTCTGATTTCAAAAATTCAAAATGGCGGATCCAATATGGCGGACATGTTTTTGAAAAATACATCGGATTCGCTTAAAACTCGTTACTCGGGGGTTTTTTGGGTCGCTGATTACGAATTTGAAGTCAATTTCAAAAATTCAAAATGGTGCATCCAATAAATATGTTCTTTTAAGGAATTCAGAACTTGAGTTATTCAATTCACAATTCAATTCACCTCCACGAGGTGACGGTGGGCAACGGAGTTTTCCGCTATCCGGCAAAGTCACTGGGTATGGCTTCGATGCCGTTATGGCAGACACACGTAGAAAACGTGCTACGATGCAGGGACTCGGAACCCCAGTATCGGCGGTTGAGGGTTAGAAAGCAGGCTTTTAGGCGTCGTCATCCAACAACATAGCCGGATAGCGGACAAACTCCGTTGCCCACCGTTGGTGCCCTGGATGCAGGCACACGTAAGATATAGAGTAATTCTGGGTGAATTGGATCACTCAAGTTCTTAATTCCTTTAAAGAACATATTTATTAGATGCACCATTTTCAATTTTTGAAATTGACTTTAAATTCGTAATCAGCGACCCAAAAAACACCCCCGAGTAACGAGTTTCAAGCGAATCCGATGAATTTTTTAAAAACGTGGCCGCCATATTGGATCCGCCATTTTGAATTTCTAAAATCAGACTTTAAATTCGTAATCAGCGACCCCAAAAACCCCTAAGTAACGAGTTTTAAGCGAATCCGATAAACTTTTCAAAAACATGTCCGCCATATTGGATCTGCCATTTTGAATTTTTGAAATCTGACTTTAAATTCTTAATCAGCGACCCCAAAAACCCCCGAGTAACGAGTTTTAATCTAATCTGATAAATTTTTCAAAAACGTGTCCGCCATATTGGATCCGCCATTTTGAATTTTTGAAATCAGAATTCAAATTCGTAATCAACGACCCCAAAAACCCCCGAGTAACGAATTTCAAGCGAATCCGATAAACTTTTTAAAAACATGTCCGCCATATTGGTTTTTTGAGGTTATGTCAAAATCCTGATCTGATGGGGTTAAATGAACCTCGGATTTGGATTCAGCGACCCAAAAAACATAAAGTCTACATAGTGAGACCCCCAGATCAGAACTTCTTATTTTTTTGTGTGGCTGTGCTATTAAATACTCTAGCATTAATCTCACGCGTTTCATTTTGAAGTTGAATAGGTAAAACGACTTCTTTTGAAACTGTTTCTATATCGCCGTTCGTGAATTGTGCTTTACTGTTATTCTTTCTGACACTGAGATTAAATTTGTCAATAATTTGAATACCTTTTGATCCTATCAACGTCCCAGACGCACCGCTATCGACAAGAGCTTTGAATTATTAAATGCAATTTAATAATATCATGTTATATGACAACTCAAAGGTTTTAATATTATTATAAGCCTTCAGTTCTTCCTTGTTTCTTCGCTGAGTGTGAACGCACCTAAAGGCGAGCACCTGTTCTCGCTAGAATGATTGACTCATTAGATTTTATGTTAGTCTTTTGTATAAAGTGGTTGTGTGGCGAGTAGGAGTTTGTGGTTATGGAAAATTGTACTAAGTCACATTATAAAATAAGTCTGTGAAAGTCGAGTTTTATAATACCTGTTCCTGAATAATAATGCAAAATGGAAGATTTTTTAAACAAATTTGATTTTCAAGAATTTCAACCGTTGTTTTTAGGTAAGTGTTTATTAATATGCCTATATATGTGACTGTCCACGAGAAAACAAGGCTTAGGTCGAAAAAATCAATTTTGATTTTTTTATGGTAATCGACAGATATTATGTTGCTTTTTCAAATGCAAAAGTCAAAAGATAAAAATATCAATTATTTTCGACAATATATCATTTTAAAGCTGGGTATGTCAACCGTAGTTAACTTCAATCGTCGACTGTCCACGACAAAACACGGCTTAGGTCCAAAAAATCAATTTGAGTTTTTTATGGTAATCGACAAATTTTATGTTGCTTTTTCAGATGCAAAAGTCGAAAGTTGAAAATATCAATTATTTTCGACAATATATCGTTTTAAAGATGGATATGTCAAGCGTAGTTAACTTCAATCGTAGTACATCAAACGCTCGCCCTGTGAAATTCACGTTTGGGAGCTAAACCGTGTTTTCTCGTGGACAGTCACATATATATAAAATATTTACTGGATGGAATTAAAATGCTTTATATTAGTATGCATAACCTCATTTTCCAGCACGTGGGTTTTATTATATATATAATTAAATTTCTTATGCTTATTAGTTATAGTATTCTATTCTTATTAAAAATTATTTATAACTATTTTTTTATTGATTTTATTTTTTTCGGCTTAGCTGCCGGAATTAAAATAGACAAATTTTTTTCTACGACTGAATAAAAAATTTGCTCGTTTTTGAAAAATTATCCAAATTCGTTACAGGAATTTATTTCGAAATTCAACGAGGAAAAACAACTTCACGTAATTTCAGAGTGTGATATAGTAGAAAATGAATTAGAAATTGTCGATTGTAGTATACTCGAGAAAACTAGCTTATCTGCAGATAATAATGATCGTGATGCACGTCTTAATAATAATAATGAGATGTCTGAAAGAAATTTTTGTATTAATTCTTCTGATGCGGGATCAGAAAACGTTCCAAAAATGACAAAAGTTACGTCAAAAGAGTTTGAATTCAAACAGAACAGGCTGTTTCATTTTTTGAATTCAAGCTTGGAAGGATTGACAGTACTCGGAAAGTACAAGAAGTTAAAAATTCTTGATCGCGGCACACTAAAGAATTTAATAATATTTCACGAATTACAAAAAGATCACGTCCATTAAGTTAGCAGGTCAAAGTCAGCAGACAAACTTCGGAATACCATAGTAATTAAAGGCTAATTAAAGGCTATTTAAGTGCTCTATACCGAATTTAAATGCTCCCATAGATTTCGAGAAAACGAATGTTCTGCTAACCCTAAAAAAAGTTAGCAGAACATTTTTTTTAATGTAAATAGACTTATTTCTTGACTCCTAATACATAGGAATTAAAGGCTATTTAAAGGCTCTTAGTATAAATTTAAATGCATTAAAAATTTAAAATGGCGAATCCAAAATGGTGGAAGATTTCATGAAAAGTAATAATTATACCTTAATATATGGTGCGCAATATGCTGGAAACAAAAGTAAATTCAAATTTGCTTGAAAACATCTAACTTGGTGGATTTATTACAGGCCTGCACAAATGCGTTGCTCGCGAGCACTTGGCTGAGAGAGAAATTCCCCCTCCATGCGCAGCGAGGCGGAGTGAAGCAGGCATAACGCCCGCATGGAGGGGGAATTTCTCTCTCAGCCTCGTGCTCGCGAGCCACGCATTTGTGCAGGCCTGATTTATTATGTAACAAATAAATGTCACTTAAAAGATCCTAAATTATATCCACACTATAACAACCTACGAATTCTTATAAAATGTTAAAAAACTTTAGACAGGGTGTCTACTATTTAGATAAACAAAATTACAAGTTTTATCAGGTCTTGTCTTAATTTTTCACGGTTATACTTTTTTCATTAAAATTAAATTTATTTCATTTACAGCATAAATAAATCTCCAAATGGCACTAAAATTCATTTACTCTCTGAAAATTTGTTTATTGATTTCTAATATTATATTATATTAATTTCAATACATATACTCAATTAAGTAAAAATTTAACATGTTATTGTTCTAAAACACAAACACTCAAATTTCACTAAACACATTTTGAAATTATCGTTTAGTAATTTTAGTAGTAGTGTATATAGATGTTATAAAACATATATCACTCTTCGAATCAAAATTATTTAAAAATAACTAATTATTAGTGAAATTGTAGCTGACTTATTGCACAATTGCTATTGATATTACAGGCTCATATTAAACAACCATACGAATACGTAAAAATAGTAAGGATGAGCTTTAAGATCATTAACTACCAGCAGAACATTTAGAATCCTTAGAATTCTTAATTATTTTAATTTTTTTTAACTGGGGAATTAAATGCTATTTAAAGGCTCATACAAAACAACCATACCAATACTTACAAACAGTCAGGATGAGCTTTAAGCTCATTAACTACCAGCAGAACATTTAAAATCCTAAGAATTTTCAATTATTTTAATTTTTTAAACTGGGGAATTAAATGCTATTTAAAGGCTCATATAAAACAACCATACGAATACGTAGAAATAGTTAGGATGAGCTTTAAGCTCATTAGCTACCAGCAGAACATTTAAAATCCTAAGAATTTTTTAATAATTTAATTTTTTTTAACTGGGGAATTAAATGCTATTTAAAGACTCATATAAAACAACTATACGAATACGTAGAAATAGTTAGGATGAGCTTTAAAATCATTAACTACCAGCAGAACATTTAGAATCCTTAGAATTTTCAATAGTTTTAATTTTTTTTAACTGGGGAATTAAATGCTATTTAAAGGCTTATATAAAACATCCATACGAATACGTAGAAATAGTTAGGATGAGCTTCAAGCTCATTAACTACCAGCTGAACATTAAAAAAATAGTATACGAATACTTGTCGATTATAGTCAGCAGAATTAGGAATGTACATTTATTTTTGGTAATATGTAATGAATTGATTTACTGTTTATTAATTTGTAATGTATTATTTATTTTTATATCACAATTTTTGAATAAATATACAACGTAATATCAATCTTTTTTTTTTTAGGCAGGTGTTAAATTTTGTATTGTCAGTTTATTGTCAATACTGTTAGGTATATTTAACACTATATTGCCATGGTGCTTATATTATTTTATTATTATATTACTTATCAAATAAGCTTTGAATTATAAAAAATATATTATATAACATATATTTGACTTTGGATATCTTTTTCTGTTAAAACTTATTCTAATTGTTGAAAAATTAGCATACTTGGGCAGCATGGGAAGGTACTTGATCGTTGGTTTTCTTTGAGTTTTAGGTCATCATATTCGGTCCATTTATTTCCTTGTCGAAGACAGATTGCCGTGTAGTGTCCTACTGGAGTTTCATCATTTTCATCTACCGATTTTTTTAGATTTTTTGTAAGAAACTCTTGCATGTTGCTTACTGTTTTTTTTACAGAAGCTTTTCCACTTTTTGACTGCCTCGGAGAAGGAATATATGGTATCTTAAAGTGAACGATGCCAGCAAGTTTGTACTGTATATTTTTAACATCATGTACAACTGTATATGATTGGGGAATCATTTGCAGTTGCATTGGAGGGTTCAGGTCTGCATCGTCAATAAAGAGAATCATAAACGTACCTGAAATCATTTTTTTACCTTTAATCATTTTTTTAAATTTTAATTAATTTAATTAATTTTTTATTAATACTTATTAATTTTAAATTATTTGCATTTTGTATTCATTATTAATATTATTATTATGTAATATTATTATGAATTTTTGTAAATATATCAAGGAAACAAAAAATGTTTTTTACTATTTATTTTGGATTTTTTTATTTTGGACATTTTCACTTTCAGTGTGGTCACAAGAGTTAGTTTATCAATTTCCCTGACATTTCGAAAAAATAATTTTTTTTGCTTTATTCAAATATAATTAAATCTTAAAAAATTCTGAAAATTAAGTAGTTTTTAAAAATATTTTAATGTAATTTTTCGAAAACAATATTGTATTTCTTAAAAAAGTTTTTGTATGATTTAAAAAAAGTAATTAATATTTTGATGAATTTTAATGTTATTTTCATTAAAATTTTTGATAATTCATTTATTTTGAAAATTTGCAATTAAAATTCTTCAAAAGTTGGTTATCAGAAGTTGTAACAAAATTCTTGAAAAAGTTAATTATTTTCAATAAAATTTTACAAAATTTCAATTATTCAAAATCTTTTTAATTGTACATTTAGAAAATTTAAATAGAAAAATGATTCAAAAATAATTTTTGAAAGATTTGCTTATAGTTATTTTTCGCAATATAAAAATCAAAATAAGTTGCACTTATTTACTAAAAATTGTGGTATTTCGTTACAATGTTTTGAAAAAAATCGAAAAAGTCCCAATTTTTGTAAATAAGTCGAAAAAAGTCGAAATTAATTTTCCTCACATTTCCCTGACTTTTCTGACATGTGGCCATTCTGCTGACAAACTGACTTAACTGACATGGGGTCACCCTGCATTTTGGACTTTTTGTACTTTGGAATTTTTTTCTTGGATATTTTGGTCTGGATAATTTGAATTGGACTTTTTGTCCTATATTACAAAATGAGATATATGCTTATGATTTAATTGGAAGTTAAAGTTTTTCTGGTAAATTTAAAAAACCTAAGTAGTGTATTAGATTTAATTATTTTAATATGACAGAAATGTTGAAAGTTATTAATTAGACCAGGGTGTCTATTAATCGGAAATTTAATTTGATCGGCAAAAACCGGAAATTTTTTAACTAAAATTAAAAAAGTTTTATTATTTTAATTTGTTTTTAAAAAATCACTTTTTATTTCAATTTTTATAGATATTTATACTGTTCTCTAAATTTAAATTAGTTTAGAATAATTAATTTAATAGTAAAAAATCAGTCACCAATTCAAACATATTATTTTAAATAAGTTTTTAAAAAATTATGGAGTTAATAGATATATTGTGAAATTCGAATGAAAATATGTAATTCAATTTTTAAAGAATTTCATTAGAAATGTTTTAACAAATATAATTTTCAAAGTATTTTAATTTAATAATTGATTAATAATTGAATTTTATAAAGAGTCATATTATAATGTATTCAAGTTTCTAAGGACGCAGATTATTAATTAAAATTTTTATTAGTTAATTTTAAAAAATACATATTTAAAATTGATTATTAAAATTGAACTTTCTTTTTTTTAATCTGAAAAATAAGATTGTTGTAATTTTTCAAGTCTATTGTTTCAAAATAATTGAATTTTTCTAAACAACTAATTGAAAATTTTTAAATAATTGAAATTTCTTTACTTTTTTCGAAAAATAATTGAATTCTTTTTTTTTTTTTCTTTTTTTTTTATTTCAATTTTTCGAAAATAATCAAGGAAAGTTAATGACCATAATTATAATTTTATTTTTAAAATTTAAAGTCCCTCTTACAGTCTTAAATCAATTTTTTGCTTCTAAAAAATATATGATTATATTATTATTCAATAATTATAATTATTGAACTTCTCTTAAATTTTTATAATTTTAAATTTCTGAATGTTCAAAACAATGATATTTATTTATTTCTTGAGAAAATTAAATGTTTATTGCTTATTAAGTAAATAATTAATTATTACTGCTTATTATTTTCAAAAATTTTAATAAAATTCTTCACAAGAATTAAATTATTTTCATAAATAATAGCATTCTTTGGAAGGATTCAAGTATTTTTATAAATAGTAAAATTCTTTGCAGAAATTCAATTATTATCAATATAATTTTGATAAAATTGAAAAATCAAATTTTCAATTATAATTATAAAAAGACATGATTATTTTTAAAAAATTCTTTCTTTAATTCAATTAATTTCCCAATTTTTAATTAAAATTATTGAAAAAAACATTATTTTTAAAAAATTTAAAGATTTATTCATGTTCCAAATCAAATTAAAATTTCATGAGAAAAAACCGGAAAAAATTAAGATATAGCCGGGAAAAATCGAGAAATAACCGGGAATTTCGTTGAACGAAAATAGTAGACACCCTGAAATTTGAATAATTGTATTAATTATATTTGTAATACCTGTTGATGTTAAAGATGTAGTAATCATATTGGAGCAGAAATCACATGAATAATCTGGCAAAGACAATTTTTGTTGCATGGCGAAACTGAACCTCGTGAAAAAGATCCTTATATGCAAGCATAATAGTTACCCTTGTTTTTTCTATTTTTGAACATCCATTAATACATTCACTAGTTTCTCGGCAACTGGGATATTCAGATAACATATACGAAGCTGCATGCGAGATGTTTATCGCACAATTAAGCTTACTGCAATTATTCCACGTTTTGAGTCTATTTTTATCATTTCCAAAAAATTCGAATAGTAACCGAGTTCGAATTTGGTACAGATTTCCTCCATCTAAACCATGTAGAGAAAACTTTTTGGTTAAACTCATAAAAGTTGTTTTACTTTCATCAATGTCCAAGTTAATATTTTTATTTTCTGTCATACAAAGTGATAATATTTGCATAATGGAATCGTACGCGCATGTATTAGTTGAAAATGTAGAATGACCACCTTTTGTAACTGCACCTACTCCTAAAGATCCATTTTTCAATATTGGAAATTGTTTATTTTTAGGAAAATTAAGAGCATCAAATAGATGATTCTCATTTTTGAGATATTTACTTTCTCGTAATTTTTTTGTTTTCGAAGAATTTGTCAGACCCCTCCAATTTTCTTCAAATCTTGATGCGAGAATTACAGAAGCTGATTTTAAGTTGTGACATTCACGACAAATACGTTTTTGGCCAAAGCCTTCTTCACAACCAGATATTGACAACGAACATTCCTTAAAAATGTAGACAGCTTTGTCACACACTGCACATTTGTGTGCACCTGTTGGCTCATCTTTGTTTTCACAAGCAAAACATTTTTTATTCTGAGAATCATTTATTTGTGTCTCTTTATGTTTTTCGGTGATATTGTCGCCTTTTTCAGGACTATCAAAAAAATTTGTTTTTTCGTTTACAACAAGTTTCGATAAATCATCATTAATTGGCTTTACATTGTTCTCATCATAATAAGCTTCGATACTATTAACAGAATCTGATAAAGAGCTGTTCACGTCATCTATTTTTCTTTTTTTTTCAATTGGTTTCTCCACAAATTCTTTTTCTTTTTCGATCCTCAACATGTCTGCTTGGATAGTATTCATTCGACCATCTAATAAATTAATGTGTTCTACAACAAACGTGTCCAGTCTTTGCCTATTAGAGTTTTTGAAAATGACATTTTTAATTTTATTAAATTCTCCCTCGACGGCTGCACTTGAAGCTGGTATTCTTCCGTATTTAAATTTTTCCACGTAAACACAGCTCCACATAGGAAGACGTCTTATGTCCTTTATAAGACGATTCGCACAAACTGGACAAAAATATGCATTCACCTCGTTACCCATGTTTAAAAGTGGAGTAACTTCATCCACGATTGTTTTACCCCAAATCGTCCATAAATTTTCATTAGCTAACTCTTCAGGCTCAGTGGAGTCATCTTCTTCATCCGAAATTTCGTCTTCTTCCGTTTCTTCATTTTCAAAAGTTTCTAATAGTTTTTCAATTTGTTTTTGACCAGTAATTAAGTTGCCTAAGAAAATCCTGTTTGTTTTAGATGTGTCTCCTTCTGTTTCACTTAATGCAACTATTAAAGACGCTTTAATGAGTTTTCTGGCCCATTTTAAATTTTCTGCTAATATTATACTGCCTATTACACCTAAATAAAATTTTTTTATCAGACGACGCTCCTGTTTTAATCATCTGCATATAATTTTATAAAATGCGCAACGTCTATTCTTACAAAACACGAAGGTAATAGGTCTTTTTGAAACACATCACAATAACTTTCAACTGTCATGTGCCCAGTTAAAGCTCTTACTAAAGCAGTCAATAAGGCTGGTGCTGAATCAGAAACCGATTCCCTGGGCAAAGGGACTCCTGAACGAATCCACTGTGTTATCCAATTTTGAATAGTTCCTGTGTCTTGCGCTTCTGAGAGCATTTGATTAACAGGGAATTGACCAGATTCACAATTAATTACCATTAGATATAAATAAATATGTGGACCAGTTGTTCCATCCGCCTTTATCAATTTTTGTACAAGTTTACCTGAAGCATCTGTATTAATACACGAATCTTCGTTGACAGCATACTTTTTGTATACAATTTTTTGGTATTCTGTCCAATACATAACGTGGAATGGATCGTACCCTATGTTTCGAATTGACAATTTAACTTCGACTTCACCTATTCTTTTATACTTTGCTAAAGCGATGACAGGATCTTTGTCCAAATGCAAAGATTCAACATATTCGTGCTTCGCAACATTTAAAGTTGATAATTTAGGAAGAGTAGGCGGTTCAGGGTCTCCAAATGACATCAACTTCTTTGCTTGCTCTTCTCTGTAACGTTCCGAAGATTTATGCATGAGGATTTTTGCTACATCATTTCTAATGGGTTGACGCAATTGCCTCTTTCCACAACAACCTTTTTTGACAAGAAACTCGCAGTTCAATTTCACGGTATGCTCAGTACCAACAATAGTTATTTTTATCGTTGTACCACATTTACACTTTCCTATGAAACAGAAGTAAAAAGAACAAAAATTAGTATTAATAAACAATAATTTATATATAAACATTAAATAATATTAAGCACAGTAAAATTAATTTTTATTATATTTTATTATATATAATTAAACAGATTTGAAAATTTTAAACGCTCACCATGAATTGAACCAGAGTCAAGATCGTTGTTCAGATAGTGCCATTCATAATTAAACCCACAAGACATTTTAGTATAATTCCATAAAAGTTCTGAAATTTTTTGCTGACACACTCCTGGCAATAATTTTTTTACTTTTCGCCCTTTGTACATTTTATCTGTAGTCATGGCATTAAAATTTTTTTTGCTCATAGACAGGATATGTTTGACGATTTCGGGATTATCTGCTTCAAAGGAGGAATTAAAAGAATTATCACAATCCTCAACACTTTCCACATTTTTATCATCAATTGCATTCTAAAGCGCATCATTCTTTTTAACTTTTTCTCGGCCATTTAAAAGATCCCGAATACCGTGTTTATTGTCACAGACAAACGAATATAGCGAGCTGCTACTTTTCTTTCCTTCTAACTCCTCTGATATTTGTTTCCAAATAGAATGCGTTTTGCTTAAAATCTTGTCATTTGCTAGTAAAATTATCTCCTTATATTTCAATAGTGTGGAAACAACAATAGACGGATCTATTAAAGGAATCCTTCCAGTACGAGTCATTTTTAAATTTCTAAACAAAAATCTATATTAGCTAAGATAAGTAATCTAGTCGTGACCGCAGTACCAGCCGTGGTTACATTGTTTTTTTAGGATTTGTATTTTTTTTAAACATCAAAATATTTCGACTTTAAAGAATTTTTTACTACTTTTATAAAATATAGTGAATCATGGACACATTATTCTTAGAAATATCGAATATTTAGGAACAATCAACATAAAACCTCAAAATCTGATTTACAAAAAACATAACCTAAAAATACATGGTAACCATGACGTGCACTGTAAAACAAATTTTCTGTAGATTTACAGTTTTGTTAATAATTTTATAGAAAATTATAGAATAACGTCTTTAAAAGTAGCGAATTTAAAATACCTTCTGTAAAATTAATACTTTTAATGTGCCAAATTACTACTAAATTTACTACTACTAAATTTACTACTTTTAAAGACGTTATTTTATAAGTTTCTATAAAATTGTAAATAAAACTGTAAATCTACAGAAAATTTTTTTACAGTGTGCAGCGCGGACAAGACTGAGTTACGAATATTGTGTAAAAATAATTTTTTATCCCACATGCACAAAAACGGCGCTTTCTGATAGCAGCCGACAGGGAGGAAAGTCATTCATTTCTTCGACCGTATGAAAATGGCGGCCGTGTTCTCCCAAGGGCAAGAAAATTAGCTGTTCACATGCATTTTTCTTGCCCAAGGGAGAAATCGGCCGCCATTTTCATACAAATCGAACAAGTGAATGACTTTTACTCCCTGTCGTCTGCTATCTGAAATCGCCGCTTTTGTGCATTAGGAATAAAAAATATCGTAAGTAACACGAGAATAAAGGCAGCCTATTTGTTTACGATGATTTTTGTGACACTTGTTCCGGTCTCGGGGCGCCTACGGCGCCCTCGACCTCCACTCGTGTCACAAAAATCACCGTAAAGAAATGGCTGCCTTTCTCCTCTTGTTGCTTAATATACTATAATTAGTATTTTGTATCATTGCTTTCTTTATTATCATTTACTAAACAATACCCTACTTTTTATCTTTCTCATTTAGTACAAAAAAGTAAAAAAAAAATTTTTATTAAATTTATTATAATAGAAATCTAGAATTTAATTTTCGACAATGCTACTTTAGTAGACATTAAAAAAGTTTGTGGTATTCTTGTATTATCTTTAATCTGTAATCCTTAGTTAATGAATCGATTTTTGTTAACAAGGATTTTAAAAATAATTTGAAAATGAAATTACTGAAAAGAAATACATTACTACATAACCTAAAACTATTCTATCAGCATGTAACTGCACTCTAAAGACCAACGCACAATAGCTTCGCGAAAGTCGTTCGTGAACGAGACGCATGAGATAGAAAAGGACAGAAATATAGCTGTTCTTTTCTAACACATGCTTCGCGTTGTTCGCAAAGCAGTTGTGCTTAGACCTTTACAATGGTTAGAATGGTTGATGAAAGAACAAAACTTATGAAAGTTACCACTGATGGCGCCAGTTATGCGGCCTTGTAACGCGCAACTCAATTTATTGGCACGAAACTTTGGAATATTTAAAAGTTCCTATAGAAGTTGGATTCGTTCACAATTAAGGGTATAGAAACCCAACCCATCGATGAGATCCTCTTCGAATAGAAATCCGGTGCCAACGTTGAATCGAATAATCTATAAATTTTATACCGAAACTTCAAGAAAAATAGAGAAATGAAAAGCAAAAAGGCAAAAAGAAACAAAAGCAATTAAAAGTCAAGTAGTTTAGATTTTACATAAGAAAAACAATTTATTTTCTCTACTTCAAGCTGAATTTGCATATAATTACAAAGCTTCGTACAACCCCTCACAGCACCGGGATATTCAGGATATTCCAGAGACGTCCTGGGGATATCGATTTGTTTTCGGAAGTTTGGATATCCCTGGATTATCCTCTGGATATCCATGGACGTCCCTAGGATATCCCAGAGATATCCAAACTTCCGAAAACAAATCGATATCCCCAGGACGTCTCTGGGATATCCTGAATATCCCGGTGCTGTGAGGGACCGTTCGCGACAAGTCCCAAATTCGTTCTCTGTAAAACTGGCCGCTCAAGCGGGCCCAGGTACTTCTATACTTTTCTGCTCTAGGTATGCGCGCGCCATTCAGGTTGGAAATTTGCCTGGTTCGAGCCGACTCAATGTTTTTGGAATCGTTTGCAATATCGTTAACACAATTATTAATAGAAATATTGAAAAAGAAATTAAACTTAAACATGTTACAATAATTAAAATTTGGTCGCTATTAATTAAATTTATAAGGATATTAGTTTTCTATCTCTATCTTTTATCCCTATCGCTATCTCTATCTCTCGTTGAATTAAAATATAAAAAAGACCTTTTTGTATTTCCTTTAAGAAATCTCTCACTATCAACATTCATACATCGTACTTACAACAATCGTTTAATTCAATTATCATTCTTAACCTAAAAATTCTAAAAGTTTATTATATTTAATTATAAAGTTGATTAATCTATACACTTATATCAAAATAGTCGTCGTTGCAAAAATGTTTATGATTTATAAAGGATTACATTTGTCAAATTTGTTTTACTAGTGTGTTGAGTTATATATTGAAAAAGCAAAGATCAAATATTAGATTTAAATTAATTAATGATGTTAGATGTTAATTCAAAAGTTCAATTTTAAAATTGATGTAGTACTCATCAAGTTTCAATTTAATAATCGCTTGGATAGGTTGCAATTCTCTTCTTTGACATTTTATAGTTTTTACGTGACTCTTTTTAGCAAAAGAGGCTAAGTTCAATTTTATGAGACCCAGATGTTTAGGCTTTTGTTTGTAAAAAAGGGGCGATACGAGATTGACCATTTCTATGTTATTTTTAGTTTTATTACTTTTACTGCAGGGTTTGGGTTTTTACTCTATTTATTGCCTTCTAGTCTGATTTCAATTTCTATAAAGTCATAAAGGGATTTGCAACCCGACGATTTCATACCATTCCTTCTAACTGGCCTAAAATAACAAATTCGAGAGATGAGATAAAAATTTTGTTTTCCCTATTTTCTCTGATTTAAATTTTGTAAGAAAACGAAGAGAGAGAGAAAAGACACACACATATATATATTTATTTCCCTCTTCTAGTCAAATTGTCCAAAGCGTAACTGCTTGCCAATCATATTATTTAATTAATTTAATTTATCATTATTTCACATTTATTCTGATATTCAAAATTTTGCCGCGCTTTCGTTTCTTGCGGTAGTGCTGTTCTAACGGCGAGCTCGCGAATCTTACGCGCTCGTTACAGCCTTATTGCAATTAAAAAGTATGGGGTAATGCATTTGCACTATTATCATTTTTAATTAATTTAATCATATTACTATGTCAATAATATTAATTAACAAATTTTTAAACATATTTTATAATAATTAAATTCGTAAAAAAATCTGAAAGAGAAAAAATTTTACATCCTATAAAAAAGTGAAAAATAATCAATTTATAACTTTTTTTTGCAATAATATTATCACAAAACAAATTTGAATTAGTAAAAATTTGTAATAATTATAACAAAAGTGATTCGAAATTTATGAAAATTAATTTAAAATAATAGATAAAGGAAATAAAATTTCTTTTTTTAGAAAATAAATTTTTAGAAACCGTATTTTTCATTAATATTCATTCGTTTTTTACAATTATTCATAAGTAACTATTTATATATTTTAGAATGTTAAATAAGCTATATTAGTCTCGTATTCTTTCATTCATTCTGTCTGCAATTTGAAGTTACTTTTTGTGTATGCTTTATCCTAATATATAATATTACAAATTAGAAAATTTTTTTAAAATTATGATTAAGAAGTAGGAAATACACCCATTTTATGCATAATTTTTATTCCTCAATAACAATATTGTTTACAAACTTATTTTTTTCTTTTGGGAAGAAAAACATTAGATATAAAGTTTTTTAAAAATAAAGGAAAAAATATTTATATAAATTATATTTGTCAATTAGAAAATTCAATTGACAATGAAACTGAAAATTTTTGAATTTTAGAAAATAAAAGAAAAAATTATATTAAAAAAAATGAAGTGTTAAATTTGTAAAATTGTTCGAAAACAATAATTTCATTTTTAAATATTTTAAATATTTAATTATTATTATTTTTTAATAGGAATTCAAATTCTTCAAAACATTCAAATTCAAGCCTTTTTTAAATTAATCAACTTTAAAAATATTGTTCGAAAACATAAAGATAACGATTAGTGATTGATTGATTTCTTTATGTTTTATAATAATTAAAGAGGATCGAGTATTAAAATCTTTATTTTATATTATAAGGATATTGTTACTGCAACTTTTTAAAAATTATTTTTGTATTCTATTATTATCAGGAATTTTGACTAAAATTCATTTTCAAATCAATTTTTATTAGAAAATTCTACAAAAATTCAATTATTTAAATACAAAAGTAAATAATTTATTGAATAATTGAATGTTTCTTAAAATTTAATTCTTATAAAGAATTGTATTAACAAAATTTTAAAGAATTGAATTCTTTTGACGAATTATAAGAACTTTTTTTAGAATAGTTACATTTTTCAAGAAAATCAATTAAAAATTGTATTTAAAATAATTAAAATTCTGCGACGAGTTTTATTATTTTATAAAATAACTGAATTCCTGTAAAATTTTAATTATTTATGATAATAATTAAATGTTTGCGTACAATTTTATTGAAATTGTCTTTAAATAATTGAATTCTTTTGGATAATTTTATGAAAATAGTACATAGATATTTAAAATCATTCAAATGAGTAAAATTTTTCAAAATTATTAAATTTTGAATTATTAAAATTATTCAAAAATCTAAGTTCAGTAAAATTTCTAATTAAATTCATTCAACATTGAAATTTTATAAAATATCAGAATATATGATTATTATAATTATAACAATATTAAAACTATATATTCCAATTCATATTTTCTGTTTATAAAAGAAATTTTGAAGTAATAATTTTTACGTTCTATTATTTTTAAAATTGCTAATTTTATTTAAAAAAAGGTGAGTGAGATGTCATCCGCGCACGATTTGTTGATAGTTAATATTACTAATATTAATATAGATCTAATTTAAAAAAGTTTTAAATTAAAATTTTAAAAAAGTTGAATTGAAAAAGATTTTAATTAAAAATTCTGAAGAAGTTAGTTTTTTGAAACATTTTTATTCACATTTTTTTCAATTATATTTTTATATAGGTATATATTTTTATATTTATACATATTTTTTTAAATCTTAATACATATGGAACAATAATGGATTGGGTAAACCAGACAGGAGTCGGACACTTAAGGTATTTCTCCGGCTCCAGTGGAGCTCAAATACGACCAATGTTCTGTATATAATAGAATTACCTCTCCCTCAAAAGGAAAGGTTGAGAACACTTTTCTCTTTCCTTTCCCTTCGGTCGAGCGCAGAAGTGCAAATTTCGTAATTGTGCGCAAGTTTTCATGATACGGCAACAGTGTGGCACAGCTGTCACGAGGCCTGTTCTTCTAACGGAGAACATAACCTTCATTTTTACTTGTTTAATTTCATGAATTTTATTAAAATTAAAATGTAAATAAAAACCCAAAAAAATAATAGATTTGTTTCAGTAAAAGTAGCAGGAAAAAATGAAAAATTCTCCTCGACTGTGGAAAATGGCTAGACGTATCGTGATCGACATCTCATTTAAAAAGAAAAAAATATTTTCAGTCGGGATTTTTTGGAAAATATAGAAAAATATTATTGACCCGCGCACGCGCTGCTCTCGGAAATTTTGCGAAATTTTTATAAATAATTATTGAAAAAATGTTTAAACATTAAAATAGGGGTTATGAACGGTTTGGTATTGACTTCTCATTTTGATAGAATCAAATATTTCGGGTTTATATTTGGAGGGATGATAGAGGAATTTCACTCACTGAGACGCGTCTCTCTCCGTTTTTGCAATAATTTTGCGAGGAAATTATGTCAGTGGAGTAATTTGAGATTGAGACATTTCGTTAGTTCAAGTCGCGACCACTTCCGAGAATTGACGCCACCTCCTTGACCACTGACACATAGATCCACTTGTCTGTGTGCTCACCGTCATATTGTCTCACTTTCGCAAAAATTAAAACTTTTTAACTTTCTTTTTCAATATATTTTTCAAAAATTACCTGCAAATTTCGAGAATATTCTTTATCAGAACGCTTCCCCCTAATTATCCTGATAAATCCTATAACGAGATATCAGAAAATAACGCGTTTAAAGATTTGATAATAAAATATTATTTTCCATATTATTATTATTATTATTATTATTATTATTAATAATTATAATATAAATTATTTCAATTTGTAGTAATAATTTATAATTATTATCAAATTATCGTAATTAATATTATTATTATCACTTATTAATTTTGTTATTACAACAAGAAATTCAAAAGAGCAATAATAAAAACAGTAACAAAATTTGATAACTAAAAAAGTTTCAATAAAATAAATAAATATATAAATATGTTTGAAAAAAGAAAAGTTTTTTTAAATTGAATCTGAAAAAGTAATTGAAACGAATGTTAGTTTCGCGCCTTTTTGCAAGTGCTTTGAACGCAACAGTGTTGCCAAGTCGCGACCGCATGCTTTCCTTGCACCAGTAAATTCAATGAAAAATCACTTGAGTTTCGACTTTCAAAATACAATAATTAAAAAATGAGCATCGTTACCTACACTGAAATTTGTTTAATATTATTTCTTTTATGTTTTATTTATCCCTACAACATACTAGTTTTTGAGAAATATTTATCGAGTATCTTTCATATGTGAAATACAGTTTTTCTACTATATTTCTTACAATAGTGATTGAATAATAATAATAATAAATAATAATAATACTAATAATAATAAATAATAATAATAATAATCAAACTTTGTAGAAACTTGCAGTACGTCAAGTTGTCTTTGGAGCGAAATCATTTCGAATTACGATTAATAAATAAATTACAATTATTCATTACGCCCCTTACCCATTATGTCCCGTTCCCCCTATATACGTGATTTGTAAATATATATCAAATGTATGATTAAAGACATGTAAATCCGGATACAGTGAATGTGATAGTTTAATTGTTATAAGAAAAACTTTAAGAGCCAGTTTCACCAACTTCCGATTAAAAGTTAATCAATGATTAAAGACAGTTTAAAGACTTCTGATTGGTTAATTGAGGATTTAATCATTGATTAACTTTTAATCGGTGTTGGTGAAATCGGCCCTTAATTTACTAAAGATTTAAAAATGAACAATTAGATAAATTTTCTGCAAGATTTTTTTAAAAGAACGTACAAGCGCCTAAACTTTCGGTAGGACCTTCCGGCAGGACGCGCCTCTTACATAATTTATTAAATATATTAACAAATATTGTTATTATAAGTTACTTAGAGATTTTGAAAAAATCGCCATTTTTAATGCTATACAAATATTTGAATAACTAATAAAGTAGTAAACGTTTTTTAAAGCTTCTCTTCTTATTTTAAAGGTCATTTTTAACAGTATGAGAATTACTTCAGGTATTAACGTGTATTCTTTGCTTAGAAATTGTAAGCAAAGCAAAGGTAGGATACCCAAATTAGAACAAAATAATAATAAACAGCACAGCATTTCAAAAAAAAATTTTGAACTACGAAAATAAAAACAATCCTCCAAAATTTACCCATCGTTTTAACAAGCAAAAATAAATCACCTCCACTAAGATGAGACGAAAAGTCAAAAATTCAAAAAAGTTTTTAAAAAAATTAATTTTTTCAAAAGTTATTGTCGGACAGACAGACAGACCTACAGACAGACGTAATCGCCGGACCATGTTTTTTGGATTCAGGACACCTCAAAACGCAAAGATTTCATAAAATTAGCAAATAGTACATTAAGCAACAAGGTACGCAAAGGCAGCCTTTAAGTCCCGTGTAAAGTAAGATATTTTTTATTCCAAAGGCTCAAAAGTGTCGATTTCAGATAGCAGACGACAGGGAGTAAAAGTCATTCACTTGTTCGACTTGTGTGAAAATGGCGGCCTTTTTTCCATGAGCAAAAATAACGCATCGGACTAGCTGTTTTTTTTGCCCATGGCAAAAAAAGGTCGCCATTTTCATTCAAGTGGACAAATGAATGGCTTTTAGTTCCTGTTGGCTGCTATCTAAAAGCGCCTATTTAGTGCTTGAGGTATAAAAAGTCAATTTTTCACCAAATCTAATACCTTCTCATGTGATGAAAATAGAAAAAACCATTTCCAACAAGATAGGACCAAGAATTGAAATGTTAAAAAGAGTAGGACCAGCCCAGCTGTGTAAAAAAAATTTCAATGATTTTCTAAAATGTTAAAACTTTTATGAATATATTTTAGTTATAACATTTTAGAAAATCAATAATAAATTTTTAACCCAGTTGAGCTAGCCTGACCCAAAAACTTAAAAAAAATTAATTTTCTATGAAAAAATGTTGTAGAGAAAAGTTGTTCGTATTTTTCTAATCAAAAGTAATATAAAGTTAAAAATATTGAAATTTGAAAAAATTGAATTTTTAAAATTTTGAAAGTACTGTAGTTTGTGTAGTTTTCGACGAAAATGGCTGGCTAACGAACTCGATCTGTATTTTAACAGTAACTTTGTACTTGCAAAGTTGCAAGTTGATACAATAAGTTTTTCAAAAGTTATCGTAGCGACACCATTGTGTCTACAGACAGACACTTTTTTTAGACCATGATTTTCGGACTCAGGGGACCCCAAAACGTCGAGATTTCATGAAATTAACGAAAGTCAATTTCCGACCAAAACTAATACTTTCTCATGTGATGGGAATGTAAAAAATTATATTCCTTAAAAAAAGAGTAAATAAACAAGTAAGAATTAGACAGTAGTCGGCCACTCAAAAAAGCCGTTCAAAATTATTAAAAAGTGTCCGACTACTGCCTGGTTTACCTTTATAATGAAATATTTTTTCAAAAAATTTAAATGATTTTACAATTATTAAAGATATTAAAAAAATGTATTATAAATAGGTATATTCACAGAAAAAACTTGGTCTCATTTTTGTTGCATCTCATTTTGAGTACTACTCAATTTAAACAAATTACTAACTTCAAGTTGCTCAAAATGAGTATTAGTCGATAAACATTTTCAAAATGTTGGGTTGGTAACATTTGCAGTTTTGTCATTTTGTAATATTTCATATATATATTTACTGTGAAAAATATTAATTTTCATTCATTTGAAAATATTTTAATGTCTTTTTATTCAAAAATCAATTTATTAATTAAAAATTAACTTAATTAAAGTAAATTACACATAACAGGATGAATAAATTTTCAAACTTAGCGCCATTTAATTGAAGTAAGTTGTGTGAAATCAGATTGGCACTACTGGTATGCAGGTGTTACGAGCACAAATGTAAATTACTCGCGCAAACGCGATTACTGCTCGGTGATTCGTTGAGTTCAGAATTTGGTTAAATCCTTGATAGGAACCGGGAAATTTCAAATAATAAACATTAATATTCCGTTAAAACGGAGGGAAAAAGCTCACAAGCAGAATAAATCATTCAATAATTAATAACATTAATTATTGAAGGAAATTAGTCCTCTTGAGAGTAAACCCAAATAATTTATTTGCTAAAAGTTCAAGAATACAAGTTATGACTAAGGAAACTTAAAAGCAACCTTTCTAGTCAAACGTCAACTTAAATCTAATCTGTAGTTACAGTCCAGCGGACTTGTTCTCCGCTGTTAGTCCATGTTGGAGGAAATGCGCATGTTCTAAATGACGCGCATCCCCCACTATACAGTAGTATAGTGTAGTATAGTAGTATCCCCACTATATAGTAGATACATTTATGCACTTCACTAATACTAATACTGACTCATACGTCATACTTGTCGATGTTTATACATACACATTCATCATAACATTATGATTCCAATAATTATCACATGATAATTATTTCAATATATATATATGTCGTAGGCAGATAGCAGAATCCGGCAGTATGCAAACTACCTAGGCAGTTTGTAAACCGCGGGCAGTTAGTAAAATACCTAAATTTGAATGTATGAAAACAGGCAATATGCAAAATGCCTAGGCAGTTTACATACTGCCAAAGACGTTTCAGGCAAATAGAAGAATGTATTGAAAGTCGCAAATTTTTTTAATTAGAATAACTTATTCTAAAGGAAATACAACTTTTATCCTGTTATTACTTGTTGCAACAATTTATAGATTTGTGACATCTTGATCCGCATTTAACACTGTCTAACCGTGCCCTATCCCACATTGCTCTTGCTCCACTTTGCTGTTTAAAAGCTAATATTAATTTCTCTTGAAATTGCATCTCGTTCACTGCACTTTCTTCCATTTTCAAAAATGGTTAATAAGAATAAACGTAATTGAGAAATTATAGATAGACAATCTGAAGTCTAAGAACGATAATTGCAAACTAAAGTATAATTAGGGCCCAAATAATTCAGTAATATATAAATGTAAGAAACAATAGTATTATTTTCAATAAATTCTATCAATATTATGTTAGTTTATTTTGTACATGCTATATTAATAAATCTTAATCAATTACAATTTTCGGTTACTGTCAATAATATTTTCATATTTTAAATATTGAGTATTGCGACTTTCAATACATTCTTCTATTTGCCTGAAACGTCTTTGGCAGTATGTAAACTGCCTAGGCATTTTGCATATTGCCTGTTTTCATACATTCAAATTTAGGTATTTTACTAACTGCCCGCGGTTTACAAACTGCCTAGGTAGTTTGCATACTGCCGGATTCTGCTATCTGCCTACGACATATACACATGCATACATTCTAATAATAATATTTATATTTATAATAATTATATTTACACCTGTACATGACACATACGTGTTACAAATATAGTAAATATTATATAGAATTATATATAGTTATTGGTCATGATAGTTATAACAAATTAATTGTTTAACTATAAAGCTTGAATGTAGTTTATTTACAAGTCTTAATTCATTATCAATTATATTATAATAATTGATTAGATGTTAGATTGATAGAAATAATGTAATATGCAAATTACAATTATTTATAAAAGTAGTGGAATAATTAACATTTCTAAAAAGTATTGAAAACTGGGTTTTTCCAGTACGTGATTTTATCCTGAGAAAAAGGATAAAATGTACGTTGGTCAACCGATGTGTTTTATGGTTTTACCTCCAAAGAGGGTCTACTTGAGAATTGAAAGACAGTTTTTTATGACATCTTTGGGGTTATCTCTCTTAGTTTATGGTTGACAATTGTGTTTGAGTTTTAAGGGTATATTGTCTTCAGAGTGACAATACACAAACTCATATTGCTGGAAATGTGTTTAAACCTTACTATTTTTTGTAGCGATATTTTCAAAGACATACTGTGTCTGCGAAACATATGTATTTCATCTTTTGTTATATTTCGGCTATTGATAGAGAGATATTTGAAGAATACAATATTTTAGGAACATATTTACTAAATCGAACGCAGAAAGTTCTTCTCAATCTATGGACAGGATATTATTTTAAATATAAAATTAATATTATATTTTCCCGCGACTTTTAATCGCATTTCGATTAATATCGAATCACGATTCGAGCGAGATAATAGTCGCTCGTTACAAGGCCTGCTGGTATGTCAACAAACATTTATATCCTAAAAATTTGCTTGCCTTTATTGAAAAATTGTAGGCAAAATATATGTGAAATGAATATTACATAATATTTTTTACGTCATTTACGCACAGTTAATTAATATATTTTATATTTTTATTGAGTTATTCATTATTTGATGAAAATTTCCACGTATCTTTTATACTCATAATGAATATGATTGGTCTCATTATGAGTAATTTTTATGTAAGCTCAAAATGAGACAAGGAGTCTCATTTTTGTTGCAACTCATTTTGAGTATCGTACGCTACTCATTTTGAGACTAAGTTTTTTCTGTGATTTTGGAGTTTCAATTATTTTTAGAGTGAACTAAAATATTTTTAGGGTTTAAAAAAAGTCAAAGTTTTCTCTGAAAATTAGGGAAAAATAAAATCAAATTTTTGTGGCAATCCTCCATATTCATGTTTTATGTTAATTAACAAACTACCAGCATTTATTATACTTTCATCTTACATAAAATAATTTATTTTTATGTTATTTTTTATGACTGGGAAAAATAGTTTATGACAGGAAAATGACCTTGAAAAATCTAAGGGAGAGGGCCCCAAGATGGACATTTCCTATAAAATTTTTGTTTAAAGTGACAGCATCTTCTCAATTTTTTTATTTTTGTTGTTTGTATAGACGAAGATTTTTATGCATATTTGAAAAATAAAACCAGTTTTTTTTCTACTGCGAATATCACCTGAATTTTTTGTCAAAAAAAGTTTTATTTCCGATTTTTCTCAAGTCGATAAAGTTATTTAAATTTTTGATTTTAGATAAGTATTTATCGTTATAATATTATTTATTTATCATATAATAATATTCTAAAATGATTTTATTAATATTTTGTTTCTATACAATTTTTTTCTGGGTTTCAAAAAATGGTGTCATTTACCCTTAGATGGATACTTTTGAGACCCTAAGATGGACACCACATTTCAATGTATTTATTTTCATGCTTTCAATTACACATTTTTTTAATAATTTTGTAAGCCTCGTAATTGAGATTTTTTATTTTTACCGCCATGGAATGTAGAGCTATATCGATAGAGAATTCGATATATCGATATATCTTAATTTGTCAAATTAAAGTTAAATATGTTATTTTTTTTTATTCTCAAGTTATATAAAATTAAGATTTTTAATAATGTTATTCCTAGTAAATAGAATAAAATGATTAAACATTAGTTTAAAAATTAATACAGGATGTTTATCTTTAATTTACCACACTTTAAAGTGATTTTTAAGAAGGTGTCCATCTTGGGGCCACTTTTTTTTGGTCAAAAATTTTAACAATTAGAAAAAATGCTATAAAAAATGTTTAACTTCAAAATAAAATTTTATCTCAGTGGCCATAAGTTACCTAAAAAATTGTACTTTCATTTAGTATAAAACATTTTAACATATCTTATTCGGTTTGGATTTTAGAGCCATCAATCGAAGAGGTGTCCATCTTGGGGCCCTCTCCCCTACTGAACAACAAGATTTTAAAGTTTGAAAAAATAATTTTTGTATAAATTGAGTTTTCCATTAGTTCTGATCAGAATTCTGCAAGCCTCCTATCGAGTTCCACAAAAAACCTTATAATATCAATTTTTGACAAATCTAAAAACAACTAAGGGGTCGTCCATATACCACGTGGACATTTTTAGGCACTTTTGACCCCCCCCCCCCCTCGTGGACAATCGTGGATTTTTGACGAAACCCCCCCCCTCCCCTCTAAACTGTCCACGTGATATATGGACGACCCCTAAATTATATAACACTTTGAATGGGAGTGCAGCATACAGATCTTTTTTTAGATCTAATGGAATTGAATTCTCAATTTATAAAAAAAATTTTTTTTTGAAACTTGAAAGTCTTGTAGTTTAGTGGATTACAGTAGGTTTTGAAAAAATTGTTTGGAGTAAAACCGAGTAAAATGTTTCAAGCAAATTTGAATTTACTTTTGTTTCCAGCATATTGCGCACCATATATTAAGGTATAATTATTACTTTTCATGAAATCTTCCACCATTTTGGATTCGCCATTTTGAATTTTTAATGCATTTAAATTTATACTAAGAGCCTTTAAATAGCCTTTAATTCCTATGTATTAGGAGTCAAGAAATAAGTCTATTAACATTAAAAAAAATGTTCTGCTAACTTTTTTTAGGGTTAGCAGAACATTCGTTTTCTCGAAATCTATGGGAGCATTTAAATTCGGTATAGGGCACTTAAATAGCCTTTAATTAGCCTTTAATTACTATGGTATTCCGAAGTTTGTCTGCTGACTTTGACCTGCTAACTTAATGGACGTAAGATCCGTTAAATTACAAGTAAGGTTAACATTTTTTTTAATTGTTTTGCGTAATTGTTATACGGGTGTTTCTTTTGAAAGTGACATTTTTGATTTCTCGATTAATTTTATAAAATCTACTCTCTAATAATTGTTAATTTTTTCATATAGTAAAAATTTAGCACTTACTTATCATTAAAAAAAAGAAATTAAGCAATTTTATTCTACTGAATTTATGCAATAGCTAAAATAATTCCATCTCCGAAGCCTTGCTTTTTATTAAATAATTGAGTATACGAGTAACTTTGACGAAATATTTTTGATGATACTATAAAATTACGTTGTGAAATTTGTACATTTTACTGAAAAATATATTTATATATTTATTAAAATTAACCTGAACAACCATCAAATCAGATACTTCAAGTATAGATTTATATTTTAATCAAACTGAATATATTCATTGAGGAATTGGGTTGGGTGCAGAGGCCAAATACCCTGGATGCAGAGGTACGAGCGATGAGGAAAACCATCACCGCTGCCTGCGTCGCAGGTGTACCGGTTCACGTAAAAGCTCGGTGCACTGGTGGTCGGATGCGCTGGCCTCCTTGCGGAAAGCGTGCTTCAAAGCTAGAAGGAATTATACCCGTTCTAAGGGAGATCCTTTGCTAAAGGAAGTATTTAAGGAGGCCAAGAAAAGCCTGGAAAAAGAGATTCGAGCGTCACAACGCCGTTGCTGGAAAGACCTAATTGATGATGTCGAGAACGATCCATGGGGTCTGGCTTTTAAAATCGTTACTAAGAAATTAGGAACGAGGCAAAAGACCCCCGGCCTGGACAATCCCGATTGGGTCAGAAGGATTATAAAAGATCTATTCCCTCCTGCAGAACCGTGGGTTAGGAAGGACTGGAGTACCTGTGAAGTCAGTGAGGAGGAACTCTTCACTCTTACAGAATTGAGAAATGCAGGTAGAAGATTGAAAACAGGCAAGGCGCCTGGAATCGATGCGATAAGTAACGAGATCCTAAAATTGGTTATCAACACTTCACCCCAGATTCTGCTCCGGTGTTTCAATCTTTGCCTTGAGAAAGGAGAGTTCTTCCGCGACTGGAAGCGGCAGAGGCTAGTCCGCCTAAGAAAAGGCGAAAAACCTCTAGATAAAGTCTCGTCGTACAGGCCTATATGCCTGCTAGATACGATGGGTAAACTTCTAGAGGATATGGTTCTGCAGAGAATGCAAACCCACTTGACCGGAGAGAATAGTCTATCCGATTACCAATTTGGTTTCCGCAAAGGCAGGTCCACGGTTGATGCCATTCAGGCGGTTGTGGACATAGCCAAAGCGGGAAAAAACAAATTGGAACCCAAGAAGAAAAAGGGCTTCTGCGCATTGGTGAATATTGACATACGCAACGCGTTTAACTCCGTACGATGGAAAGATCTCATCCAGTCGATGATGGAGAAGAAAAATACCGCCCAACTTGTTGCGGATAATGAATGATTATCTTAGCGACAGGTGGGTAATCTATGAAGGGGACAACTGGACTCTGAAGGAAGAGATACAAAGTGGTGCCCCCTAAGGCTCGAGGGTGGGAATGTATCCTACGATACATTCGCTCAGCCGAAAGCGGGGAAGCCCTTGGAACATTGGTGAACGAATGTCTGCGGCGAGTTAAAAGCTGGCTGGATGCCAGAGGTCTTCAAATGGTCTTGGAAAAAACCGAAGCTCTGCTCGTCACAGATAGACGTGGTTATAGTGTCCCACGAATTGTGATAGACGAATTCGAGGTCAAGTGAAGTAAGCATATTAAGTATTTAGGAGTGGAACTCGATGGAAGGTTAAACTTCCATCACCATATAGCGACGGCCTTGAACAAAGCGATAGAGTGTGCGTCAGGTTTGGCACGGCTCATGCCAAACGTTCGCGGACCGCGTGAAAGGAAAAGGAGACTAATGGTTCGTGTTGCCCACTCTAAGCTGTTTTATGCAGCAGCAGCGTGGGCTCCCTCACTTAAAATAAGAAGCAAAACCATTTGCGATAATATGCTGTCTGCGCAGAGATGTGTTACCACCCGTATCGTCTCTGCGTATAAGACGGTCTCGACGAGTGCTGTGCAAGTCCATGCAAGTGTCCCGCCGGCAGATCTTATGGCAACGGAAAGGGAGGAAATATTTCTTCTTGTTAAAAGAAGAAATAATCCCGAGTACCCAGAGGAAGAAAGACTTAGCAAGGACCGCATCCGTAAATACGCGAGAAACAGACTTATCGAGACATGGCAGGACAGATAGGATAGGGAGGAAAAGGGCAGATGGACCTATCGTCTGATTCCAACACTCACCACCTGGATAAACCGAAAGCATGGAGAAGATTCCTATTATTTGACACTGGCGCTCACAGGTCACGGGTGTTTTAACTCGTACTTGTGTCGCTTTAAATTACGCGAGGACGAGGTGTGTGCATATTGCCAGTTCCCTGAGGACAATGCGGAGCACACCCTCTTCTCATGCAAGAAATGGGACTTGGAGAGGCAAGCCATGTTCGACGGTGTTAACTGTCAGGTTACACCGGAGAACATGGTAGAGCTGATGACCCAGTCGGAAGAAAATTGGCGGCAAGTCGAGAACTTCGTAATCTCGGTTATGTCGAGGAAAGATCTCGACGGCCGCCAAAAAGCGTAATTTAAACAGCTTTTAATTTGTTCGTTCGTTTCTTATTAATTTATTTTGTGTTTTATTTGTCCTTATACAATCTTAATTCATTATGTGATTTATTTGTCCTTATACATTTTTTTTAATTTGTTTTATGTTTGTATTTGTCTTTATACGAAGTTCTCGACTTGCCGCCAATTTTCTTCCGACTGGGTCATCAGCTCTACCATGTTCTCCGGTGTAACCGGACAGTTAACCCCGTCGAACATGGCTTGCCTCTCCAAGTAACATTTCTTGCATGAGAAGAGGGTGTGCTCCGCGTTGTCCTCAGGAACTGGCAATATGCACACACCTTGTCCTCGCATAATTTAAAGCGACACAGATACGAGTTAAACACCCGTGACCTGTGAGCGCCTGAGTCAGATAATAGGAAACCTGACCGTGTTTACTATTTATCCAGGTGGCGAGTGCCGGGATAAGGCGATATGTCCATCGACCTTTTTCCTTACCATCCCATCTTTCTATGAGCCTGTGACTCGCTTCTTTGCGGATCAGGCCCTTTGCTTGGTCTTATTTCCTCATCCAAGGAACTTCTTTCTTTAGAAAAGAGAAACATTTCTTCTCTTTCCCTCGCCAAAAGATCTGCTGGCAGGACACCTGCAAGGACTTGCACAGCACTCGTAGATACCGTCTTATATGCAAAGATGATACGCGTTGTTATCGATCTCTGCGCCGACAGTACCTTTTCACAGATGGTCACACCTTATTTGACGCCGTAGCCATGTGGTGGTGGAAGTTTAACCTTCCATCCATCTCCACACCAAGATATTTAAATTGCTTACTCCACTTAACCTCGAATCCGTCTATCACGATTCGTGGGAGCTCATAACCACGTCTGTCTGTGACCAGCAGTGCCTCGGTCTTTTCCAGGGCCATTTTAAGACCTCTGGTATCCAGCCAGCTTTTTGCTAGTCGCAGACATTTGTTCACCAATGTCCCAAGAGCCTTCTCGCTTTCGGCAGTGCACACGAACAACGCGTCGTCCGCAAAGCCGATGATCACCGCATCTTCGGGTAAATCCATTCGCAGAAAATCATCGTAAGATACATTCCATACAAATGGACCCACCCTCGAGCCTTGAGGAGCCCCACGCTGCATCTCTTCCTTGAGAGTGCAGGTGTCTCCATCATATATAACCCACCTGTCGCTAAGATAATTATCCATTATCCGCAACAAGTAGGGCGGCATGTTTTTCTTTTTCATCGACTCGATGAGATCTTTCCATCTGGTAGAATTAAACGCGTTGCGTATGTCAATTGCTACCAACGCGCAGAAGCTCTTTTTTTTCCAGGTCCCAATTTGTTTTTTCCTGCTTTGGCTATGTCCACATAGCGACTTCTAGTCGCGGAAGAACTCGCCTCTCTCAAGGCAAAGATTGAAGCATCGAAGCAGAATCTTTTTTGATAACCAACTTTAGGATCTCGTTACTTATTCCATCGATTCCAGGCGCCTTGCCTGTTTTCAATCTTTTGCCTGCTTTTTGTAGTTCACTAAGTGTGAAGAGTTCTTCTTCTTCGACTTTGGAAAAACTCTAGTCCCTTCTAAGGTATGGCTCTGCAGGAGGAAACAAAGAATTTATTATCTTTCTGACCCAATCGGGATTGTCCAGGCCGGGGGTCTTTTGCCTTGTCACTAATTTCTTAGTAACGATTTTAAAAGCCAGACCCCATGGGTCCTTATCGACTTCCTCGATTAGGTCCTTCCAGCTACGGCGTCGCGACTTGCGGATCTCTTTCTTGAGGTTCTTTTTCGTCTCCTTGAAAGCCTCTTGCAGCAAGGGATTTCCCTTAGATCGGGTATATGTCGTTCTTGCTTTGAGGCATTCCTTCTTCAAGAGGCTAGCTCCTCTGACCACCAGTGCAAGGATTTTCTTACGGGAATAGCGCCTTTGCGTGGCATTGACGCATTGCAAGCGGTGACTATCATGTTCCTCACCGCTCGCACCTCCCTATTTAGACTGCTCGGCCTTTTCACCCAGCCTAAGTCCTCAATTAAAAGGGCTTCTCTTAGGGACCGGCCGATCTTTTCCTTGTCGAGTCTCTTCATAAAATTTAAAATTTTTAAATTTTACCCTACTTTTAAATTAGTTACTTAATGCAATTAATAGAATTTTTTATAAAAATAACTGATTTAAAAGCAAAAAGTCAGTCACTAATTGAAATAGTAATATTTCTACTGACAATTAGTTAAAAATAACTGAAGTTTCAGTAAATTTTTTTTGACTGATTCAATTAGTCAAGTTTAACTATTTTTTCAGTTATTTTTTTTACTGAAAATTAGTTATTTTTTCACTGAAAATCAGTTATTTTTAACTGATTCAGAAGCAAAAAGTCAGTCACTGATTGTCAGTTAAAACCACGAGTTTTAACTGATTCAAATTAAGAGAGAAATTTAAAATAATGTATTTTGTTTGCAGATTTTAATAAATCTTTAAATTTGATGCCTGACTCTATTTAACTCTATTCTATTGTAATGCACTCTCAACTACTTGGTCTAAATTATCCGACCAAATAGTTGAGTTGTCTAAAAAATCCAGAGTCGTTCAAGTAAAGCAATTCCTTGCAACGAATAAGTCATTGTTTGAAGCAGATAAAAATTCGATCACTTATTTTATACAAGTAAGAAACTATTTAACATAATATACTAAACAAATATTTTTTCATAGGAACTCACAATGAGATTCTAGCTTTATTCATACTTCCCTTATGCATTAAGGCAACCTTTGGTAAAAAGGAGGATATCAAGAAGCAAGATATTTTAAACAGTTTAATTTTGCATGTAGAGGTAAGAAAAAAATTTCCGTTACTCACAATATAATAAAACTGTCTTTTTAGTTATATAAAATACAGTTTTATTAATTTAATTAATTCTTGTAAAATTAATTTGGTTGATATTCAATTATTTTATATTTAATAAATTCTGAATTTATATTATTTTACAATGAAAAGTATAACAAATAAATTTAAATTCTCTGTCAAAATAATAGAAAAATAAAAATATGTAGAATCGTCATTCTTAAACTGAAAAGCGAAATTAATGTCTAAATATAATGTAATGTCTTAAAATTTATAATTTTTAATATATTTATAGGAAGAGCAAAACGTTGAAGAGAAGCAAAAGGACTTCAAAAGGTGGCACGAAGAAAGAAATGCTGAAATTTTGCCATATTTGCTGTGCGTTGGAAGATTGGATAATCCTCAATTTTCTATTGTTTTGAATAAAGAAAAATACGTTTACTCCAATCCAGTAAAGGCAGTAAAGGACTGCTACAAGTGCTTAACTGCCATACAAAGGTGGCCGGTAGCTTGTGGTTTTGTATGGAATTTCTTTCATAGGGCCGTTTATGGTCTTGAATTTAAAAAGGCAAGTCAATTCGTTACCATATTCATTGCAGACTTACGAAAAGCGAAGAAAAAGTAACTTAAAGAAACTAAGTTAAAAGTACTTATTTTATTGTTTCAGTATTATTATTGTTATAGGTGTAATACGTTTTTTAAAAAAATGGACTACCTCGGTATTGTAAATCAAATATAAAGTTTTATTTTGGTACTCTATGGCGATCCGAATCTTCCTAGAAACATTGTTCAAAATGTGATAATCTTTGTAAAAGATTTTATTAAAAACACTTTCTTATCTTCTTTAAAAAATGATATTTTAAATATTTTGCAAAATGAGAATATTACGGCTCAATCTCTTTACAAAGTAAATGAATGTTTCGAAAATTATGGTCACTTTTATAATTCTCTTGATACCGAATATAAGCGTTTCTCAGTTTTAAAAAAAAGAGGTCTCCTTGATGTAGAAAAATTTCCAATTGGGAAAACATTTGAAAAAACAATAGTTGATAATAAATCAGTGTTCATTCCGGTTTCAATGTTCGGTTATCAAATTCCGCTTCGCGAAAGCTTACGACTTTTTTTTAGAGATTCCAGGAACCCAGATAACAAAATGCGCGTTGTGTGCTACTAATATCATCTGCACGCGTGCCGATTTATCCGCACTATGCGCGTTCACTGGACCACTCAGATGCGTCATCATATGCGATCCATAACTGTCGCATATTGTGATGGGCACATGCGTGACGGTATAATGCGAATAAATTATATTTATACTTCAGCCTTATTTGAATTAAATAAAAAGAAAAGATTATTGACATTAGTAATTTTTTTTAAATTAAAATGTTATTTATAAAAACGATTTTAATTTAATATTTCAGTACAAATTTGGAATTGAAATTGTTAAAAACTTCCAAATTCTTTTTTTGAGGTTATATCTAATACAACAAAAATATATATGTACTTTAAACAAATTAAATTTAACTTTCTTATTTTGCTGCAGTACTAAAAATTAAATCCACAATAATTCCTCACAATAATATCGCAATAAAAAACAATAAAAAATGAAATCACAATAAAAACTTATTTTGATAACACACCACAAACAATGCTGTCGCCATTATAAAATGTGTGATTGCCGATACGGGTGGTTGCGCATCATTAATTGCGTGCGCATTAAGTGCAGTTCACTGCACACGCATTCACAGCATTCGCACTGTGGATGGTAAAATGCGTATGGATTGACTCTTCTAGCGAGTCGCACTTGTGAACGGAACATGCTTATCATTTTGTATCACAGGCGCTTACGAAATGCAGTTCACAACACTCGCATTATTACCAGCGTCACAGACGATAGTAAGATGCGTATATGAACCGACTCATCTGGTAAGTCGCAGTTAGTGCAAGAAACATGCGTTTAAATGCGACGCACGATTGTTATCTGGGAATGTTTACGGGAATATTGGATTACATAAAAAAAATCTCTCAGGAAACAAATATTATTTCAAATATTATTCAATCTAAATTATGGAAAACATTTTACCAACCGCAATTTGTAGATGAAACTGTATTACCACTGTATATCTTTTTTGATGATTTAGAAGTAGGCAATATTTTAGGAAGCCACAGTGGATCTAATAAATTTGGTATAATTTATGCTTCCATCGCCTCTTTGCCACCTCGTATAACTTCTCGTTTAAACAGCATTCTTTTTTCAACAATTTTTTATTCCGAGGATAAAAAAAAGTAATAATGAAACAGTTTTCAAAAGTCTTATCGATGAATTAAATTACTTGCGAGAAAATGGCATTCTTATTAAAATTGATAATGTAACTAAACGAGTAAAATTCCAGTTAATTTTGATTGTGGGCGACAACTTGGGTTTAAATGGAATTTGCGGTTTTGTGGAATCATTTAAAGCCAAATTTTGTTGTCGAATTTGCAGAACTTCGAGCGATGATTACGAAAAATATGTAAATCACAACTGTAATTTGAGAAACGCAAAAAATTATAAAGAAGACATTCGGCTTAAAGATGTATCAAAAACCGGTATAAAAGAAGCATGTGTATTTAATAATGTGAAAGGTTTTCATATAACAAATAATTTTACTGTTGATATCATGCATGATTTGTTAGAGGGAGTTTGCATGTATGTTCTCAGAGCAATATTATTTGATTTTATTTTTAAGAATAAATATTTTACCTTGCAAACACTCAATGATAGAATAAAAAATTTCGATTTCGGTCCTGAAAATACAAATAAGCCTCCGCTCATTAAAATAAATCAAGGAAAAGAAAAACTAAACATGAAATTTTCTGCATCGGAAATGTTGTGTCTTGTTAGATATTTAGGTTTAATTATTGGTGATCTCGTTCCCAAAACTGACAAAAATTGGAGTCTTTACATAAATTTACGTCGTCTTATCGATATTGTTATGTCACCGCGAATAGTAGAATCGGATGCGAAAGATTTAGATAAGATTGTGAAAAATTTAAATTCTTCCTACTTTGAACTTTCTGGAAAATTGAAACCGAAATTTCATTTCTTAACGCATTACTGTCAAATTTTGTTAAGTAATGGCCTTTTGATAAAGTTTTGGAGCATGCGTTTCGAATCGTTCCATCGCTCAATAAAATCCACTGCAGAATCAACTGCAAGTAAAGTTAATGTAATAAAAACAGTTGCAATCAAACAGTAATTAAAATTATGCGAAATGATTCATTCGTTAACATTTGAAAACTCTATAAAATTCGGCTCTATTGGTAAGAAACAAAATAGGTCTTTCTTTGAAGATAAGGAAAAAAATGAAAAATACGAATGCTTCGAGGAAATTGAAATTGACGGGATTGCCTATAAAGTAGGATCTTTTCTAGTTGTGAGCATTGAGAAAAGCGAAATAGAATTTGGCGAAATTGAAAATATCATTTCTGTAGACAACGAAATTTATTTTTATTTTAAAATCTTCGAAGAAATTATTTATAATAATCATGTCCAAGCTTATCTTGTAAAGAGTACCGAAAATAAATTAATTGGTTACGTGGATTTACCTTATATGGATTCAGTTCAATCCATTGTAAAAAAGGATCTTCATTTAATTGTAACTAAACATCGCTTGTAACTAACTGTAAGTTACTTATAACATATATTTTTAAAATAAATTTTCTACATTAAGAAACATGTTTTTAATTGCTTATTTACACAATTTATTTAATTTTAATGTAATAAGATAGTAAATAAATTAATTCAAAATTCATACTAAAATTAATAATAATAATATAATAATAATTAATAATAATATTAATAATTTATAAAATAAAATTAAATATAATAATTATTAATAATAATTAATTAATAATATATTAATAATTTTATAATACCTATATCATAATATATTAATATATATATATGTGACGCGATATGAAGAAAGGGACCTAAGAAGCCGAGCAATACCAACCAGCTGGTGAGAGTCATCCCCATTATATTGAAGTATCTCTCCTTCCATGCGAGAGTCTAATGTGTGTGACGCTTGGAAGGAGAGAGACTTCGATATGGAGGGGATGACTCTCACCAGCCGGTTGGTATTGCTCTGCTTCTTAGGTTCCTTTCTTCATATCGCGTCACATATACACATTAATTTATAATTTATTAATTTAACCTTCATAAAAATAATAATTATTAATATTTAATAATATTAATAATAATTAATTTTATTGACTATTTGCTTTCGTTATTGGATGAATTAAATTATTTTTTTTCTCTGGTACGTGAAACAACGTTAGTCCTCGGTGAAGTACAACATCTGTACCTCAAGCCAAGCACAATATCCGTTTCACGTTTTAGTACGGTATCTGTCGCACAGTGGTACTGCTGCTGCGCTCAACTTGGTGTACAGATGCTGAACTTCTCCATTTCAGAATCTTTGCGTTTCTTCTCTCAGTGTGGATATCTCAATTAATAGAAATCCACATTGGTGACCCAGGAAAAATTAAACAAAATCCATGCCGGATATAAAAAATGGACGACATTCAGGAATAGTAAATACATTCTTACCACATGGCATAATTCAAGAAGTTAACTGATCTGGAAACATCACACTCATCTTCATCAAGAAAGTGAAATAAATTACACAAAATTCTTAAGGAGGTTGGATTTATACTTTCTTCTGTTTCGTGTCGTCTGCAATTGTTTGTGTCATAAATGCAGTAATGTGATATCATGTCGGAAAATTTAGAAGAGACTTCTGAAAAAGGTGTAAAAAATTATTATTGGAAGGGGAAAAAGGAACCAAAAAAGTTTACGAATATCGTTGTCGAATGCAAAATGTGGGAAAAAACCTTCGGAGTGTTTATGGCATTAAAAATCTTCGACATAACCTCAAAGACGATTCAAATTGTGAATTTGTGACGTGCGAGCCTGCTGAAGGCAGACGAATCGTGCATTTAAAAACATTGGTAGAATAACTGCATTGAAAAATTGCAAATCTGCTCTATCATTAACAGACATTGTTAATGGAAGAAGTGAAACAATTGTTGTAGGTGTTTTAGTTTTTACATTGTTCGATACGTGCATTTTGCAATCATATATTGTTTATTATTGCATTTCATATAATATTATAATTTTAATTGAACACTGTTTGATCAAAATTAACTTTTCTATTTATTTTTATAATATTATATAATGAGATCCTTTTGTATACATTTTAATCTATTTCAATCAACCTCTTCTTACCGGGAAGTGAATCGAAGTGAAAGTGAGTGTGATATAATAAAGAGAGTAAAATGAAGGTTAGAACGAGATGAAAATGGGATAAAGTGACAGTAAAGTAAAAGTTAGAATAAGAATTATTGAAGTGAAGGTGATGTTAAAGTAAAAGTGAGTTTGCTAGTACAATAAGAGTGAAATTAAAAGGAGTGTGAAGTCAGAATAAGTGTGAAGTGAATGTGTATTTGAAGTCTTATTACGCCAGAAACATCTTAATTTAAGATATACTTTAATAAACCTTGTCGAAGTAACTTTCTTTTCTAAAATGGAAAAATATATTGATCACTGCTAAAACATATAAAGCATCCTAGATATTAGTCAAATACTTCAGAAAACATGTTATTTTAAGATATAAGATACCATTTTTCCATCTTACATCTAACTTTAAAATATCAAAAAATAAACCTTTTTTTTAGTGCACGAAATTTACTTCTATAACACTGTTATCTCAATGTTACGTTACAGTTACGGAACACGTTTGGTTTGCAAAATCAAGATTAATTTTTGAGGTGTAGAGTAGGTAAATGATTTTTAGAAAATTCATGCGTCTTTAACCCGTTAACTGTCGCTGACGCATATATGCGCAAAACTAAACTGGCCAAAAGTGTTTCATGACGCATATATGCGCAACTTAAAAAAAGTGATTAAAAACTTCTTAAATGTTCCTGAAACCGGTTACTCGGGGGTTTTCGAGGTCGCTGATTACGAATATGACATTCGTTTTCCAAAATTCAAAATGGCGGATCCAATATGACGGACAACAATATAAAAAATTGATCAGATTGACTTGAAACGTAGTACTCGGGGGTTTTTGGGGTCGCTGATTACGAATATGACATTCGTTTTCCAAAATTCAAAATATCAGATCCAATATGGCGGAAATTTTTTCAAAATTCGTCGAATTTGTTAAAACTTGTTACTCGGGGGTTTTAAGGGTCTCTGATTACGAATCTAACATTAGTTTTCCAAAATTCAAAATGGCGGATCCAATATGGCGGACGACAAAATAAAAAATTAATTATAATGGCTTGAAACTGAATACTCGGGGGGTTTTTAGGGTCGCTGATTACGAATCTGACATTAGTTTTTCAGGGTATTTATCAAAATTTGATTTCACCAAAAATTATCATACTGATGTCAAATTAACCAGTTTCAAACAAATTCAATAAATTTTAAAAAATTTTCCGCCATATTGAACTAGATATTTTGAATTTAAAAAAACTGATTTCAGATTCGTAATCAGCGACCCTGAAAATTCCCAAGTATTCAGTTTCAAGCCAATATGATCAATTTTTTATTTCGTTGCCCGCCATATTGGATCCGCCATTTTGAATTTTGGAAAACTAATGTTAGATTCGTAATCAGCGACCCTTAAAACCCCCGAGTAACAAGTTTCAAGCAAATTCGACGAATTTTGAAAAAAAATTCCTCCATCTTGGATCCGCCATTTTGAATTTCGAAAAACTGATGTCAGATTCGTAATCAGCGACCCCAGAAACCTTAGGGTACCAAGTTTCATAAAAATCCATTAAAATTTTTTTCAACACACTTTTGGCCCAAACAGTGGAAATCTCGTTGACAGCCAAGGGGTTAATTCATACCGTTGAATCATTATCATTTATCGGCCCACTAGTCTGCTGAGTGTATTTCAACAATGTAGACATATTGTCTTTTAATTGTTGTAAAGATGACATCACGCTTTCTTCGAATCTTTGAGTATTTTGAATATTTAAAGCCTCCTCCAGAACCTTCACCTTTTCCTTCATGATTGAAAATTCTTTATCTTTTTCTTCAATAGTCTTATAATTCTCGTCAGTCTGTTAAAAAGTAATTGACATTTACTATAATCCTAAGTCAAAATTTAAACTCTACTTTTTGTCTAAAATGAAGGATTATTTAGTATAATGATGTACACCGTCGATTATTGTCCGGTACACACCATTAGAACTCGATTGCCGATATACCGGTTGTACTCAGGAGAGGTTTTCTACAGTTTCTAGGCGCAAAAATTTAGAATAAGTTATAGATGGAGAGCTAGCGACAGTTTTGGTCAAGGGATTTTTATAAGGATCATAATTGAAGGATAGGTTCCTTCTTCACTTCTCTTTGCAAAAATGTAAGTCTGTCAGCACACATGCCCTGCGTTTTCACATATGAGACAGTTTATTATGTAGACAGGGACGCATGATTATTCCCCAAATGTTATTTTACCGAACTGCACTTTTGCGAATAATCATTTTTGCGTAAAGCCATTTTTGCGAAATGTCATTTTTACGAATAGTCATTTTTGCGAAAAGCCATTTTTGCGAATAGTAATTTTTGCGAAAAGTCATTTTTACGAATTTTCATTTTTGCGAATTGTCATTTTTGCGAATCGCCATTTTTACGAATTGTTACTTTTGCGAATCGACATTTTTGCAAATAGCCATTTTTGCGAAAAGTAATTTTTACGAATTGTCATTTTTGCAAAATTTCATTTTTGAGAAATGTCATTTATGCGAATTGTCACTTTTGCGAATCACCATTTTTACGAATTGTCACTTTTCCGAAAAGCCATTTTTGCGAAAAATACAATAGTAAACTTGTAGGTATATATAGATTCACTATTGTATTTTTCGCAAAAATGACAATTCGCAAAAATGACTTTTCGGAAAAATGACAATTCGTAAAAATGGCGATTCGCAAAAGTGACAATTCGCATAAATGACGTTTCTCAAAAATGAAATTTCGCAAAAATGACAATTCGCAAAAACGACAATTCGTAAAAATTACTTTTCGCAAAAATGGCTATTCGCAAAAATGTCGATTCGCAAAAGTGACAATTCGTAAAAATTACGATTCGTAAAAATGTCAATTCGCAAAAGTGACAATTCGTAAAAATGGCGATTCGCTAAAATGACAATGCGCAAAAATAAAAATTCGTAAAAATGACTTTTCGCAAAAATTACTATTCGCAAAAATGGCTCTTCGCAAAATTGCAGTTCGGTAAAATGACATTTGGGGAATAATCATGCGTCCCCTGCCAGAACTGCCAACCCCTGCCAATGACGTGCCAGACCAGTTGTTTATAAAAAAAATTATGGAATTTTAAGCGTTTTTTATAAGTCTGTCTTTTTTCATAGGTAGTATTTCACTCGTATATGTCACCATTACAATGACAGACCGATATTCCCCTGCTAAATATATGAAAATAATTGTTAAAGTTTGGTCAGAATTCGTGAAATTTTCACAGAAAATAAAAAGTATTTTTTTTTAAATCGAAATGTTGAAAAAACATTTCTATTTGACCTTAAGAATGTGTCCACCAAAAAACAGAAAAAAATTATTAGTTTCTGGAAGAAAACTAATTTTATAACAGACAAACAGAAAACGTGGCAACACTGTATATTTAAAATGTCACATGTGACAGCTGTTTAGTGGTACATAGAACCAAGAGATGGCGCCAAAGGTACCAAAAATGACAAATTTTCATTAATTTTAACTTTAAATTAACAACAATAAAATATAATGTCTTGCTTGCGAGTGGAAATTCATTACTGATAAAAAATACACAATGCGAGAAAGAAAAAAAATTAAATTAAAAAAAAATTAATTAAATTAAATTAATTTAATGTTTGTAAATATTGGAAATTAAATACCATGTGACTTCGAACAGCTGACACATATACACTTTACGAAAAATGAAGTTTTTATTTATTTCTGAATAGTAAATGAGTCATCCTCTGTGTTTTCCTACAAAATTAAATTTCTCAAATGGAAAAATTATTTTGTTTCGTTTTTTTCTAGCCATTTCATAAACAATTATTTGCACTATGTTTGACTCTTACACAACTGCAAATTATAACAAACCACAACACTTGACACTGTTACCAACGATCAAAAAACAAACTACTTGCATTGCGACGTTGTCACGATTTTTCGTTCATTACAAATTGTTATTTGACAATGATTATAATTAATAACATTAATATTACAGCATAATAAGGCACATGTAATACTAGCATTTTTTCAAAGTTTGCAATGGAATACTCGATAAATCCGAAAATAATTTTTAGAGAATTTCAGTAACTTTTATTTAGGAACTTACATTTTTGCAAAAAGGAGTGAAAAACAAACCTATCCTTCAATTATGAGCCTTATAAAAATCTCTTGACCAAAAGTGTCGCTAGCTCTTAGACTATTATAGTATGTAAGAAAATGTTATGTTTTTTGGGTCGCTAAAACCAAAAAAGACTACCAAAAACAAATTCTCCCCTCCCTTAACCCCCTACAACCCCCTTAACAACCCCGGGGTGAGGACTGGAAATACGAATTTTCACGAAAAGTCGATTACGGTGTCTAAACCTACGTTTCTTGGGTCGCTGAAACAAAAAAAGACTACCAAAATCAAATCCTTTCCACCCCCGACCCTTACAACCCCCTGCAATAATGTTTTTCAAATAAAACGAACATATTTTTGGGAAATTGAAAATTAAATATTAATTATCAAAAATTATTGCAGGGGGTTGTAGGGGGTCGAGGGTGGAAAGGATTTGATTTTGGTAGTCTTTTTTTGTTTCAGCGACCCAAGAAACGTAGGTTTAGACACCGTAATCGTCTTTTCCTGAAAATTCGAATTTCGACCCCCACCTTTCGGGTATTAAGGGGGTTGTAGGGGGTTAAGGGAGGGAAGAATTTGTTTTTGGTAGTTTTTTTTGGTTTTAGCGACTTAAAAGACATAGTAACAGACACCCTACTCCACTTTTTTTAAAACTAAAATTCCAACCCCCGGGAGCAGGTGTAAGGGGGTGGTAGCGGGAAAATGGCCGATGAAAAAAATTTGTCATGGTCATATTCGTTTTTAGCGACCCCAAAAACATGGGGATAGGAAGGTGTGACCTCTGGGTTTTGACTTCTTTATTTTTTTGTGTGCCTGTGTTTTTAATAAATTTATTAAATCATAAAATATAAAATCAATTTAAAAATCTATTAGCAAAGTTTTTACACAAATTGTTTTTCATGTTTTGGAAAAAATAACTTTTTTATTGCATTTTATATATTGAAGGACATTGTTATATACAGTGTTTATAATTTTGTTATATTTATTTTCATTGGCTTTGAATAAAATTTTTATTTCTTTATCTTATGAAGCTTATTTATTCTTTTATTAATTTATGAAATCAATTGTAAACTATCCAAATGCTTTATTGAGCACACGAAGTTTGTAATGTAAAAAGATTTTGAATCTTTTCTAGTAAATTGATAAAATATTTATATTAATTGTGAAAAATAAAAAAATAAACAATTGTTTTTTGCTAAACAAAGAGACTGAAACCTATTTATTATGTGTCCTTAATTAGACATTTTATTTTAGGCCGTTAAATTTAAACGTTAAGTTTAATTTTTCGGATTTTCCGAATGTAATAATAGAGAATTTTAGAATTTCTTCAGAAAACAAAGTACGCATTGCCGCATCTTTTGACATGGGTTTGTTTACTAGGAGAACAGGTAGAACGTACGATAGTATTTCGGGCACTCGGTCACTTATAGGATTTTTCTCTAAAAAAGTTATTTCGTATGCAGCATTCAATCGAAAATGTAGGATGTGCGAAAATGGACATGCGAAAGACGAGCACGTTTGTCGATTCAATTTTGAAGGAAGCGCGAAGGCAATGGAACCTCAAGCTGCTGTAGATATTATTGCAAATAATACAATTTTGAATGAATTCAATTTAAAGGTGGGTGTAATAATTGGCGACAATGTTACCAGTGCAATCTGCGCTGCACGAAACGCAAGCTCTTATGATATTGTCAAACAAAGTTACATAAATCATAAAAGTAAAAAAGGTTTGACAAATAAACTTTTTAAATTGAAAGTCGCCATAAAAAGCTAAATGCAACAAGTATCAAATATCTTTAAAAGTGTTTTAATTACAGCATCGCCGAAAACAAAGGAGATTGGTAATTTGTCACAAGCTATTCAGAACAAACCATATCTTTGTTTTAATATTCATGATAACAGTGGAACGTGGTGCACATTTTGAGTAAATCCTGAAACTTATAAGCACGCAAATATTGATGGCGGTTTCCAAGATGAAAAACTTTTCGAGGATTTGAAATGCCTTTTCATTATTATGGCCAAAAATGCAAATCGATTTGCTGCCGGGGTTTCGAGCAATCGCAATGAAAGCTTGAAAAATACGATTGTTAACAAAGCACCGAAAAGTCGTGTTTATGGAATGTCAACATCAAGCGATGTAAGAAATGCTTGTTGAATTAATAAAAAAACGAAGGAGAAAAATATGTTCCTGATTTATTAAATAAATTATATGTATCTCCCGGACAGCACACTAAGAAATATAGCGACAGCGTAGACGAAAAGAGAAAAAATATATTTAAAATCTCAAACTCGTCTATTTAAGAAACGAAGGTTATTTCTAAAAAAGCAAAAAACCGAATTGAGAAATAAAAAAGAGCTTTCCGAAGGAACGAATTATTCACCGAACATTGGGCTTCTTAACGCGTTAGACGAAAACATTCCACACTAAAAAAATGATATAATTCAATTAAACATACACGTATAGCTAAAAAGATGTGACTGACTTAAAAAAATATGTCTATTTTAATAAATTGGAATTTTGAAAAATATATTCCATATTTTGCAAGTATGTGCTGCAACTTTTATATTTTTATTTCAAGTTTGAAGTGATTGTAACCTCCAAAATTATTGAAAGTAGAATAACACATTATTCTGAATGTTATAGAAAACGATGTAGATGTGGATGCTTTTCACTGTCTTAATGATAAGATTATTTCGTTAATTTTCCAATATAAGGCTGGACCCATTGCTGTTTTCACGAAAGAATATAATCAGTAATTGAGGTGTCGGGGCGCCCTCGACCTCCACTCGTGTCACAAAAATCACAGTAAAGAAATGGCTGCTTTTATCCTCTTGTTGCTTAATATACTATTATTATATTTATTGTCATTGTCATACTAATACAAATTTAATAAATAAAATTATTGATGTTATTTTTGAAAGCAAAATTCAGAAATTAATTTTGTAACATTTATAATTTAGAATCTATAATCATTTATTTCTTGCAAAAAAATTGATTGAAATTTTTATTAATAATTAAATTTTTTGGAGAAATTAAATTAAAACTTTAAAATAAAAAAATATTTTTTAGGACTTTTTAGATGATTACAGTATTTTCTCTAGAAATATAAAACACCATCTTTCTAATCATTTAAATGGCTTCATTGTGGCAAATTTTTATGCAAAAAATAAGTTTCTCACTGACCATGAGAGAAATTTGTTAAGTGTCTGCATAATTGGACATAAAATTATTCAGTCTCCAGATTTTCGGTAAGAATATATCAATTTATATGATATTATTATATTTTATATATACTTAATACTTGCATAAGAGCGATAATTTTTTGACTTAAGCTGGAATAATCTCTAATTGTGAATTAAAGACATTTTCTGATTCCTAGCGATAAGTATAACATAGATTCCAATAAGGGTATATGCGCTAATGAATTAGTGGAATTTCACTGATATTTTAATAAAATATTACTAATTAACAGTGTATAATTTGGTATACTTATATTCTTTCCAGATTTAGAGAGTATAATAGTTTCGTCTAAAAAATTTAAAATAACAATTACTTTAATAATCCAATTAGCAATTATGCTTTCAAAGTATGTTCACGACTTAGAACTGTTATTTTTGCTTCAAGATCCTAACCATAATTAGTTTTATACCACTCATAATCGACTTTGTCAAGTTTGAGAGATAGATATGTTTTTGGATGTAAATCTTTTTTTCTGGTGCATCAATTTTCCTCAATTTTAGTCGCTTTATTTATTTGGAAACTTTAATTTTTTCAAGTAATGCATAATTTAATATTGTACTTTTAAAATGTCTCTATTTACCTTTTAAAATCCGTTTGATTTTTTTAAATTAGCCAAATTGTTGACAAATTGAAATTGTAATTACAAAAAAGGAAACCTTTTACAAATGTTTCAAATCTGTGGTGCCAAACCACCCCAGTATTACGTTAGTCTATAAAAAAATCATATTTCCGTTCTAGGGTTAGTAAGAACTCGTATCTTCATTAAAATTCCATTTATTATCGCGCGTCACTGAACTGGCGTGCTGTAGCGCTATGCTCGGATTTACGTTTTATTTTTTTTCTTAAAAACTGGCTGTCCCAAGATGGAAATTTCACGACAAGTTCAACACATTTATGGCTACAAATGGTAAAAAAATGATAAAAATTGAAGGTAGCATATTTTTTCTATGACTTTACAAAAAATTAAGTTAATTGTTTAAACAATTAATTTAAATAATTTTTTTAATTTTACTTTTCTAAACAAAAATATCCCTTGGGGATTTTATTTATTACAACCAGAGGATATAATCTACCCAATTTCAACCGAATCCCAAAACTTAGTAAAATTTTTTGTGTTGAACTGACGTGGAATTCACCAAATATGAAATTTTGCAAATCAGGAGTGAATCGCACATTATTGTAAAACAGAAAAGTGATCAAAGCAATTTAGTGTACATGTTTCCCATTGAAGAATTTTTTCCTAAATTGTTGGAAGCTCATAATAACACTGGACACGGAGGAAGAGACAAAATGTTATATATATTATATTTAAAAAAATGGTGTATATCCAGATTAGCGGTTGAAATATTTGTCAATTGTTGTCACACTTGTACTCGTAAAAGTACAACAATCATGCATCGAAATTTTTGCACTTAAGGCCTCTGAAATCGAAACGAAATCGAAATAAATCAATTCAAAAATTTTTTTTACTTTTTTTTTAAAAAAGCAAATTTTTTTTTTATTTGCAAAATTCTGAAAGGACATAATTTTTAGTATAACATAATTCAATTTTAACTTATTGTAGGTGTTTTTTTTTTATAAAAAACACCTACAATAAGTTAAATTGATTCACAAGTCAAAACCAAATTAAGATCCAATTAATATAATTAAATTTTATTAAAATCCGTTAAATTGTTTCGGAAATATTCACATTTTAAAAAAATCTTTAAAAAAAATTCAAAATGGCGTAACTTTTACAATTTTGAAAATTTTTTAAAATCCTTTAGTACACTAAGTTTTGTTAACAAATATAACAACTTCACCAAATTACAGAATAATCCGAAGACCCCATGCCATGCAAATTGTAATTTTTCTGACGGAGTCTTACCCTAATAGAAGATGAACCAGATGCTTGATCTACCGTATTCTACGTATAGCAGCGGCTTAGATTATGGGCATCAATTACCCATGTTACAGACAACTCGTACACATTTCACAAGGGTTAGGTATTTGCGTACAGCGCTTGCGCTGTTAATGGGCATTTCCTGTCCCCAAGTTGGATACCAGATACACAATGCGCCTTCTTACATTGTTACCTAAAAATCAACTTTCAAAGACTGAAATATTCTCGAAACTCTCTATAACAAAATATATTGGAGATGAATCAAGAAAATTAAGTACAAATACAGGGATTTATTTTTCACCTGATCCATATAATAGTCATTCAATTTCTGAAGAGCAAATTAAACTTGTTTATGAATATTATTTAAATGATGACGTTAGCGCCTTGATGTACGTAAATCACCGTATGAATGAACGTATTGACGTAAGTTATGTTTGGTCTCGATAAACCGACAAAAGCGAGCAGTTAGCATCAAGTCGAAGTCGAGGCGTGATGTCTGTGTGCGAACAAAGAGCGAAGCGCTAATATTTTGCGGAATGAAACTTGAAGTGCGAATTAAATTAAACATTATATCTTTCTAAATACTAAATCTTCATTAAAACTTGTATTAATAAAGCTCTATTTTAATTTATATTTTATTTAATCAAGTGACTCTTTTATTACTTTGAACCCGGCTTAAACTCAAAATCGAATAATTACTGCCGTTTTCTTTTAAACTAAAGTTTCCAACAATAACTTGGATTGTACAAGACAGAGTCCCAATAAAAATGACATGATAAATATTTACGAAAATTGATCGAGAGTTAAAAAAGTAAACCTTTTTATGACGCGCATAAAAATAAAATCATTAATAAAATTAATAAATTTTTAATCGATAAAAGAAAATATTAAATCTACTTTAAATCGATTTTAGAATTTATTCTCGCTATTCCTCGCCAAATAAGGAATATATGCGTCACCTTCGGTTTCGAATTTGAGATTACTCTATTATACTCAGCAAAATTTTCTAATTACAAATAATTCTCAAAATTTAACACAAAATCGAAAAAGTTGGGCGCCAGACTTACAGATAAGTCAAAATAGGCAGCAAACCAACAAAATTTAATTAAACATAAGCGAATTACAGCAAAACTTCATTTACAACAAAATCAAGCTAAACTCAGTAAATCTCAATATCGAAATTCCGGTATAAATGGCTATTAGGCTAGCTCGCGGTTGCTGATCTTAGCAAAAGGGAGTGGGTCGAAATGGTTGAGAATCTTCTCTCTATTCTTTAACTCAAAATAAAATAAAGAAACATAAATTTAAACTCAAATTAGCAAAATATATTCAAAGAGTGATTTTTACATGTTTCTAGAGTTCCAAAAAATTAATATAACACAAAAAAAACATAATTAAATCTTTAACACTCAACATTCATATCACTCTACGTAAAAAAAAGAGACGCGAACTAAAAGGGGGGAGGAAATCTGAATCGACTCGATCTCAACAAGTTTGGCGAATTTGTTTTAAATAATTGACATGATTAATGCTTGTCAAATTACAAAATAAATATCAAATTTCACAGAAATAAGTATAATAATCAAGATAATGGTCTTTAGAACAATTCCTTTGGTTTTACGAAAGAATATCACAATATATCGTTACGTTAAAAACTCAAATAATTAATCATTGATTTTACTATCTCGATAATGGCGACATTCCGATAAATTCAAAACTCAAATTCCACACAAACAAGAAAACTGATTAAAGAAAATTTTCACTTATCGAAACTAGTGGAATTTACGTTTTAAACCTAACCAAATTGACAGAAAATAATCATGACGACTCACCAAATTTTTACCAAAGAAAGACGAACAGATCACAATTTCTCCTCCTGATGAGGCTTCGCTAAAGGGACAGGTTGACTCGACGAAAACGACGATACAAAATTGACGTGACGATACTGACGAGACGATATAATGTTAATTTGACGCTGTCGGCCGACCAAGTCTTGCTTCTAGCCTCGTGTTTCGACAAGCCGGTCGCGTCTTCTAGGCTAACCTAACCCTAATCTCTAGGACGCGGGCGCATCATTGGGCGTTTACGAGATGCTCGCCCTAGGGCGCCCCGAGGCGACCAAAGGTTCTCAAAGTCACTTTTATTATCGTTTGTTTTCATATAAATAAAGAATAATAAAAGTGACTTTGAGAACCTTTGGTCGCCTTGGGGCGCCCTAGGGCGAGAATCTCGTAAACACCCATTGTCTGCTACACGGTGGCGCGAAACTCATTCAAATTCAAATATCACGCATTCTGTAATAATACAACAAAATTGAAAATAACTCGAAATAACAATTAATCAAATAATCGCAATAACTATTTCGCCTAATTTCGAATCTTAACGATTAAATATACGAGAAATTTAACATTTTGAACTTCTAAAACCGGGACACAATCAAAATGAAATTTAACAAAATTAAATCTTCCAAGAATCAAAATTTCGATAAACTACAGCAGAATTAACCTTCAAAAATGTGTTATCCCGATACCGAGCTAGCGCTCTGGAAGTATAGCAAAAGTGTCGGAACTACTCTAAATTAAACAAATCAAACTATTAAATAATAAACTGAAAAATTGGCAAAATACTCAAAAAAATATTAAATTACCGTAAAAATCAGATAAGAGACGAATAAGCAAATACGCGCAAAATTACAAAATTAACTAAGAAAACATAAATAAAAAATATAAATAATACGAAAACGCTGAAGTTGGCTGCTAACGAGATGAAGTGGTCGTTAACAGAAGTCCTTGAACGATAATCATAAGTTTGGCTATATTTGATCTAAGACCCATCCTTCTTTTCGATAACGTTAGATTCCAGATGTCGAATTCTTCTCCATAATTCTCGTACTTTGCCTCGGGAAAACTAGATCACTGCATGTGGTCCTTATTTTAGTCCGCAGACGATATGTCAAAATCTCGACAAACGTATATTTTGACTACGTTTACGTAGATCCATAATACGGTAGTAGAAGGCTCGATACGGAGGCTGGATCTATTTTCCACCACCAAAAGCGTAACTAAAACAAAAAATATAACAAAAAAACATAGTCATTTTGGACTGTCCGCACCTCATTGACGTCCAGCATCCAAAAATTGACGGTATAGTTAAGTCAGTCGCTCCTCATTGTCGACAAAATCCCAAATAAAAGGAAGCATACTGTTGTGCCTCATTGTCAACAGTATGCTCGCAATAAAAGAAAGCCGGATAGTTGCTAATTTCACCACTCCTCATTGTTGATGAAACCTCCGCAAAATCCACAAAAAAATGACAAGTTGGTCACACCTCATCGTTGACCAAATTGCGATAAAGTCCCAGCAGTATTGATCCAAATTCCAATTGTAAACAGGCAAAACGATAAGAGTGTAGTGACATCAACATCCAACCAAAATCGAAAGTCGGGGCGAAAGAATATCAAATAGCGTTATAATATCGTCCAATAGTGAGTTGAGGACGTCTCCTCATCCATGAATTTCCGTCGAATCCAGAAGGCTGTTGTCCATGTAGCTCGCACGCAAATTTTTACATAAAAAAAAGGAAAATAAATCGGCAGATTTCAACAACAAAATTTCGCATAATGAACTGTCGAGATCGAGTTTTTCGGAAGAGAGATTGTGTATCTTACCCAGAATTAAAGACGAAATATTTGTATCAATAATATTTTTATCAAACAAAATTACATTTTGTGGCGTGGCAAAAATGTCACGTCACAATATGTACAATATTTTTGTGGAAAAACCCAATGGTAAAAATTAGAAAATCAAAATTTTATTCATTACGACCAAAGTGGGTTATTATTGATACTCAAAGAGAAGTATGTGTGTATTTATTGCGCAAACTACGAACTCTGTCTAATAACTCTCATGATGCTATTGAACGAAAAATCCTCAAACTTAAATCATCTTTCTGAAATGGTATTTTCAGCTATGATGTGTTCTTCTGCTTCAAAAACATGTATTTTTCAAGAGTGTGAATTATATTCAGGTTTTGAAAGTTTGACGATCGAGAAGCTGAACATTCCTGAAGACAAAGCATTTGAAGAGGTGACTTTTGCATTATGGCACAACAACGATTTGGAAAAACGAACAACTTCTGTGGACACGTTCTTAAAAGAGTTGAGGCACTGGTCAGCGAAAGCAAATACCCATAAATATGTAAAGAACACACAAAAAGAAAAAAATAATAAGAGCAAAAGAAGAAACGAAAAAACGATACCACCACCTTTTTGAATTCTCATGCAAAGCAAAGAGTAGGGAAAGAAAGAGAGCGTGTCCACACTAGTGAGAAAGGTTCACAAGGTCCTAAGGTGGGGGAAAATTCCCCTTACGGTGTCACGTCATTATACGATGAGGAAGTACCAGCGTCTAATCGTACCTCACAACGCGGTAGGACTACGGCATCAGAGAGGCGACACAAAATAATTAAAAGCTTGAGAGATGGGGAAATTAAATTTTCTGGTAATGGGAACAATATACAGAAGAATTCTTGAACAGAGTTAAAGATTGTCAACTTTGTACAGCAATTACAGACAATTACAGCTGGTATAACACCATTCGAGACGATGTTTTGACTTGGGAAGAATTTTGTGAGGCGTTCCAGTATGAATTTTTTAGCAAAAGTGATGACCTGGTAATTATGGAGTAACTCAGAAGTCGCACCCAGGCTAAAGGAGGGAAGATCACCACATATTTGACTAACCTCAAAATCATTACGGGTCATCTTCAAAAGCCTCTTGCTCGTGATCTTCAGTATAGGATATCGTCCATGTTGGTGAATTTAAAAACAAATTCACTTTCTCAAATGGAACGAGTGTTGAGAGAATTCCAGGAAAAAGCGCAAAGGTGGAAGCGTTGAAAGAAGAACAATTGGATAGTTAATCAGAATCCAGCGTCAAATCAACTAAAAGTGCGAGAAAGAAAAGCAAGAAGAAGAAGGGTATAAGGAAAGGTAAAGACAAAAGTTTCTGTTTTGATGGAAGCAAACCAGACATTAAATCAACAGCAGAGTCAGCCAGCGTTGAGAAATGGTCAGACTAATAGAGAAAATCTTCAAATCCCCACCACTACCTGGCACCGCGACCAGCGTAAAGAGTAGGATAATTGTCAGTGCAAATGTACCAGCGTGTAGAAGTCAGAGTAAAGGGGATTCACTCTCAGTGCAAGTAGAAGAGAAAGAAGTCATGATAACCAGCGTACAGAGTGGAGGGGTTCCACTCAGTCTCGAGCGAATTTATTTCGAAGTGAGGCACATGTATGAGTAAGGCGAGCTCACTCCCAGAGAAAGAGAAAGGAGAAGTGGGAAAGAAATAATATTCAAATTGCCAACGATCAGACCGATAATTCAATCCAAGGGAGGAAGAAGCTGTTGTGAAAACAGCTGAGCCCACCGTGAATGACGAAGCTGTCGACAGAGCGAGGACTAAAAATAGATATTTCTTAAAATTAGTCACCGCCGATCGACCCTATCTAGCGTTATTTGATCTTGGATTTGCTTTAAGGGCTATCGACTCATTGACTCAAGAAGTAATTTTGGGAGTTGATTTCTGTCGAGCGTTTTACATGGACGTTCAACTTGGAAAGGGTTTGTGGAGATTCAACAGGAAAGAGTGACATGAATTTGCCAAGAATATAAACCAGCGTAGTGATTTTGCTATCTTTTCAGAGTGTGCAGGAATTTCAAAGATAACCAGTTATCAGCGTGAACAAATTCAAGATCTGGTCAAGAATTTGATAATACCACCGTCGAAAGAGCATGGTATTAAAAATTAAAAGACTGTTGGATATGGGAATAAATAAGCGTTCAGCCAGCAAATGGAGTACTGCTCCAGTCGTCGCTTTAAAAACTGATGGATCATATAGGTTGTGCTTTGATTATGGGGATTTGAATAAAGTCACGATTCATAATGCGTATCCTATTCCGAGCATCGATTCTATACTCGATAAGCTTAGAAAGGCGCGTTTCATTCCGAAGATCGACCTTATATTGGCCTATCATTAAGTCCTTTTGTCCCCTGAAAGTAAAAAGTTCACGGCATTTTCCATTCCTGGATTTGGACTTTTTCAATTTGAAAGAAGTCTGTGAAGAAAGAGTTTCGTAAGGACGAAACTTTTTTTGGAGGGTTCCAAATTTCGTGTTATTACGGACCACAGTACTTTGAAGTGGTTGCGTAATTTGAAGGAGCCCACTGGTCGTCTTGGGCCTTGGTCACTGGAACTTCAACAATGGAATTTTGACGTGATTCAAATGAAGGGCACGCTTCATCAAGTTCCAGATGCTCTTTCGCGCATAATCGAACAGGACGAAAAAGAGGAAATTGATGCTCTTGACTCTTGACACCAATTACTGGGAGCGAGGAGAATTAAAAATTAGTTGTTCCCTTGGAGCATCGTGAGGAAATTCTTACCGTGGCGCATGCTGAATTCTCAGCTGGTCACCTCAGAGTAGACAAAACCTACGATCGAGTGGCGAGGGAATATTACTGGCATGGTGCTTGCCTTGGTGCTGGGTCAAGGATGGTTAAAAATTTTTGTTAATTTTTTTATTTTTATCTTGCAGGGATAGCAGTTTATAGCAAAATAATGTATAGCAAATTTATTGCCTACATATTTACTTGTTCTGAAAAACGATTAATTTATGAAATGTTATATATTAAATTTAAGGGAAGGTTACCGTTCGCAATGGTGAAAAAGGCATGAAGTTAGAGAATTCTTTTTCATATACGGAAATATTATTTTAATTGCGGTTTTTTCATTTAAATAATAAATAATTATATAAAATTTTACATATTTATATTTAAAAACATTAAAAATGGAGGCTGTAGCTTAACTTATAGAAGACCCTGCGCGCCGTATTTTTTTGCGCCGTACATTCCACAGCCTTGCTAGGTTATTGGAATAAAAAATTCTTGATAAATTATTAAACTAGAATAAGTTTAGGGGGCCTTATCGTTTTGATTTTTTTGAAAAACTTTTTTTTAGCTAAATGGCGGCTATTTAAAGAAAAAACTCATTTTTCACCCTGTTATTTTTTACTTTATGGGTAAAATAAAGTATTAGAAATTTTTTTTTAAAAAAACTAAACGATAAGGTCTTCTAAATTTATCCTAGTTCAATAATATATCAATATTTTTTGATTCGGATAATCTGGCGAGGCTGTAAATTGTGGAACGTACGGCGATAAAAAATATGGTGCTGTATATAGTTAAGGTACAGCCTCCATTTTTAATATTTTTTAAAATATAATTATGTAAAAAGTTTATATACTTATGTATGGTTTAAATAAAAAACCACAATTCCAAAAATATTTTCGTACATGAAAAATTTTTTTTTTAACTTCGTGCATTTTTCATCATTGAGAATATATTTTTTAAAAATTTAACGGATTCACTTGAAACTCTTTAGTCGAGGGTTTTTGAGGTCACTTATTACGAATCTGATGTCACAGCTTCGAAATTTAAAATTGCGGATTTAATATGGGGGTACTCTATGAAAATTTACGTAAATTGCTTATAACTCGTTTCTTTCGGGGGTTTATGATTTAAGGGAAGTGTTCCAATTGTGGGAACCCTTTTGTTTTTGCCTCATAACATTTGTCCATATGCATATTATACAAATATATGTGTACGAATTTAAAGCTAGATGTCTAAGGTGACTGTCAGTGAAGGAATTAAATTGATTCCTTTAAATAAAAAAGTTTTATTAGAAATTTAGTGAAATGGAAATTTTTTGACAAAAAAATGTTTGTACCCGGATGTGGGCACCCTTGAAAAATCCGCTAAAAATGGAAAAATATTAAAGGAAACCAACACAAATAAAGAAGAAATGAAAGTTTCTTTACTTTAAGAGAATTTGCTGGGATAAAGAACAAAAATGATGACACGTTTTCACACTATGCTCATCGCTAACAAAAGCATAATGCTTGCATGTGAAGTAACTAGTACGCATACCATAACGCACTTCTAATGCACTGAACGACTATATTCATCGCATTTAATGGAGTTTGCGGCTGTCACTTTCCTTGGCAGAAAGTTTAGATAGATGAAACAGTAGTCCACATCATTGTCAGATGGTAGAGCCTCCTTAACATAAAGGTGCCCACAACCGGGAATGACAGTCATTTTTTAAAAAGACCAACACATTTTGTGATGCAGGATTTTGGTTAAACACGAAGGTAAATCACAAAATATAATGACAACACTGCAAAAAAAAATTAAACCCTTTTTTTCTGAACGAATCTACACCCATATGTTGCTCTTCGAAAACAATACAAAATTACTTTTTTATTTATTTAATGCAAATTTTCTTTATTATGCTCACAGCTATTACACAAATGCATATATTTGTTTCGTTATCAATACGAAAATTCTGTATTGTCAACGAGCACGACTTGCAATACTTAGATCAGTAAAGTCTGCTTGCCGTCGAAGTTTACGTAGGGGTGCCCACAACCGGCGCACTTCCCCTACCTAATTACGAATCCAATGTCGAATTTTAAAAATGTAGAAAACTTTTAATTTTTTAACTAGTTTTTTTGTCTGGTCATTTATAACAAAATTTTAATCTATTTAATCGAAAAAGGATTGATTATAGTATTGTACTTAATAAAAAATAATTCTTTTAACTCGATTAAAGCACACCTATAGAGTGTTGTGGGGTGATGTAAAACATGGGGTGATATGCAACACCGCCGATTACTGATCTACAGTTCGATATTGAACAGAGCCAAGTATTGTCATTTGTTTGTGTTTATAGTAACTTGTTTTTTATATATAACTCACGAGACAGCTCGCAGCCAGGTTTGCTGTACGTAAGTTGAGTTAGATTTCTCGAGCAGGAAATATTTGTCGCGCTTTACATTTCTAGTCGTTTCGTGAAGGGTTTTAATTTATTTTATAGATAAGAATGTGCTTATTGTTAGTTTTTTAAGTGTTTTTAAATATCTGTTTATATTTTGTGTTTCCATTGCATTGTAGAGGAGAACGGCGGTCGAGGCAGCCAAAAACGGCACATTTTGGTTTGCGAGACAGTTATTTAAATAGGTTTTTTTAATTTTAATATCGCGTTAGAAAGCTTGTCTTATTGGCTAAAAATTCGCCATAAAACATTTTGACGTAGGTTGCACTTAAAAATTTCTACAACCCTTTTCCCAAAGGACCACATTTTGGCATTTTTGAAAAAACGTGGGGTGAGGCGGCCAACTATTTTAATAGTTAAAAAAACATAACTTGAAGTTAAAATTAGTGAAACATAATAAGGTAGTTGTCCTTAACTTACTTTTATTTTGTTGGTAAACTTCAAAAATTCACATTTGAATAATATTATAATAATAACATTTATTAAATTCAATTTAACATTTTAAGGAAATATAAATTTGTTATTCTTAAAAAATGGTTTATAAAATTCAATGTTAAGTTTAAAATGTATTGGAGTAGGAAAAAAAGAGAAAACATTTAGAAGAACTAATAAAATCAACACAAAAAGACGAAAAATTTAGTGTTGGCTGCCTAACCCCAAGAGTACTTTTTTAAAAAAACATCCACAATACCCGTAATATTAAAAATATCGCAATTTTATTAACACCATCGTCTTCAGCACTAAATTCTTCATTAAAAATCACTTTACAAGAATTGTATTCTTGTACCTCTATTAACTAAAATCACCAAAATAACTCTTAGAAAAGTTACATACAAAAAGTCTGTTTTCATAAATGATACTGTCATTGCTAAACTGCTGCAGCAATAATGCCCATCTGTTAGCAACTAAGTAAACTACCATAAGCAGTCTAAATTATCAATAGCGCACGATTTGGAAAAATTATGCAGAAATAAAAAGCAATTGGCTGCCTCGCCCCGTTCTCCTCTATTGCGTACAATGCATTTTTCGCAAAATATCATATTTGGGGTGATGTGCAACACTTTTCTCTTTTTTATACTTTACATGCGACAATTACGATTCACATGATGAATAACAAATTCTGAGTTATTTTTTCTTTAATTATATTTCTTATTCAGTTATAAACAAATAAAAAATTAAACAAAAAAATTTTTTTTCTTTGGTGAAATCTCCACTTTTCAGAGGTCAACTATACCTCAGTAAATTTTCTTTTGCAGATTTCGATTAGTTTCCATTGAAAAAGCCTAAAATAAGTAATTAAAGAGATTTTCATCGATATTTATACATTACATACCTGAATTTTACTGGTGTTGCACATCACCCCAACTTTTTTAGAAAATGCAAAAACAGACGTTTTTGAAAATGCGAAAAAATTTCGGAAAAAATTAAAATTCTGAAAATCTAATAATGCAAAAATATTCTATTATAATGCCTCTAAGTCATTCAATTTTGAAATATTTTAAAATTTAATTATTTGATATGTTTCTCGTCCAACGAAATAAAACGTTACACATCACCCCACAACACCCTAATTATAATTTTATGGTAACAGGTTCAAGGAGTAATTTTTTAGAGTCAAAAATTTTTTAGGTTACTTGAAATATTCATTAAAATACAAAATACCGTTAATTATCACGGTAACAATATTAATAATAATAATAATTTTAATAATAATAAATTAGTATATTTCGTAACGAGTGCGCTCGCACTCGTTACGAAATTTTTAAACGAGCACTTTTTTTGGAACAAACTGTAGGCTTCGCTTCGCCTACAGTTTGTTCCAAAAAAAGTGCTCGTTCAAAAATTGGCAACTGCTAGCACTAGTTACGAACGATATTTTTCATAACAAGGTGCAAAAAAGTGCCCTTTTTAGCACCGCGTTATGAAAAATAATAATTATCATTATTCACGCCTGCGATAATACCCACTTTTACCTTACTTCACACAGTGCGAAAATAGGTAGTTCGAAAGGAATTGAAAGTTGGATAAAGAATGTGATTAATATTAGTCTTGTTGATCATTTTACTGTCAGTGCTTCATATTAAGTTGGAGATCATGAAACAATTTGTAAAAGGATTCTCGATTTTACTAACATACAATAAGGTAAAAGCACCTGTACGTAGACATTGATAAAAACGGAACCAATAGATGGACAGTAACAAAAAGAATTAAAACTGCTTTCAATGTAAATAAAAAAATATTATATGCCCTTTCTGAATGTTAGCTGTTGGATCTCTGTTCAACTACTGGACCCTCTAAAATGGCATGTCTAACTATTACGGTAAAGAAGCAATTAGTTATTTTTTAGATTTATATTTAACTAAAGTAAATTTAGACTAATTTCTTTTAATTTGAATTCTTTAATCATAATACAAATAAAATATAAAAAGTTTGTCAACTATAACTATACTATCTTTGTAAGATTTGTTGCTAAATTTGCTTATATTTTAAAAGTGTCCAAGTACTAATGCTTTTACATTACCATATTAGATGCGTAATTTTAAATTTCTAAAATCTGACATCAAGTTCGTAATAAGCGACCTAAAAAACTCGCAAGTGAAGAGTTTCAAGCGAATCCGTTGTAACGATGGGCTATAATATAGCAAATAGCATGCATTGTACAGTACAGCCATCGTCGTTGTATTCTGCGTGATTGCAAGGAGAGAGTAGCAAACGCGCACGTAATTCGCGCCGCCGGCAGTCGCTCCCCCCACCACTCACTCTCTTCGTACCGCGACAGAGCGAAACTCTTCATATCTCGCGACACGATTCAAACTCCTCAGTTCGTAGCCTGACATGCTTCAAGGAGCTCCTTGGGAAGGATGGTTACGAACTCACTCCCTAGCCCTTTTACCACTTGGACCTCCCTGCGGGAGCTCTCACGAGAGGACCTCGTGGTAAAGATTTCCTATTCCAATACTCTGCCCCCCAGGTGTATATAGGAGCTCTTATTACACCTGAGGCTAAGCTACGGAGATGATTCCTTCCCTCAGGGAGCACCCTGGATAAGGAATCGACCGTTGAGTTCTTAATTCACAAATCTTTCGCGTCGGGCAAGAATATCGGCAGCGTTTCCGGTATTAGAATCTTGTTTCTGCCTTAACGAAGTGCAGATTCAGTTTCCTCAGAGTGCACGTCTTGGTCTCGTCGGTCACGATAGATTATGGAATGAATTCTAGACTACTTTCGAGAATTATTAACTTGATGGAATGCGATAGTTTCTGACAAAAGGAAAACATATGTAAACTAATATCGAATATTTTATTACTCGCGTTCTCAGTTATTTGTATTGTTAATAATTATTTGATTAGTAAATGTTAATTTACTCGCGTCTCGAAATTATATTGTTATTATTATTTCTCGATTAGATTCTCGATCATTATTTTATTTTCGTCGTACTGGAATTATTATTATTATTTTCTACTTTATTATTGTTAATTCTAATTTATAATTATTTATTTTTTGTAAAATATTATTTTATTATAATATACTTTTCTTTCGAAGGTTTAATTCTCGCCTCGTTATTGACTACACCTTTACTCAGAATCACAGAAATCAAATTAAGCTCAATAGATGGCGCTTTACGCCAATAACTATGGATAATTATTTTTATCCCACATGCACAAAAACGGCGCTTTCTGATAGCAGCCGACAGGGAGGAAAGTCATTCATTTCTTCGACCGTATGAAAATGGCGGCCGTGTTCTCCCAAGGGCAAGAAAATTAGCTGTTCACATGCATTTTTCTTGCCCAAGGGAGAAATCGGCCGCCATTTTCATACAAATCGAACAAGTGAATGACTTTTACTCCCTGTCGTCTGCTATCTGAAATCGCCGCTTTTGTGAATTAGGAATAAAAAATATCGTAAGTAACACGAGAATAAAGGCAGCCAATTTCTTTACGATGATTTTTGTGACACGAGTGGAGGTCTCGGGGCGCCTACGGCGCCCTCGACCTCCACTCGTGTCACAAAAATCACCGTAAAGAAATGGCTACCTTTCTCCTCTTGTTGCTTAATATACTATTATTTAATTAATGTTTAAGGGAACCCGGACTCCATCCGGCGAGCGAATTCCCAGCAAATAAAAACCCTATCATTACACCGTAAAATTTTTAAAAAATGTGACTCGCTCCCAAAGCAAAAAAGTTTCTAAGAAGCAAAAAATTTAAGGTTATGTTTTTAATTTTTCGAGTAAAAATACAGAAAGTGAATCAATTACAGTAGAACCCGGCTAATACGATTCTGTAGGGACTGCGCTAAGAATGCGTCTTATGCGGGAAAACGTATTAGGCGGGAAATAAAATGTATGCCTTGAATTGCAGGGACTACCATAAATGTGCGTTTTAAGCATGAAATTGTATTAAACGGGATCGTATTAACCGGGTTCTACTGTATTAATTAAAAATTATTGATCTTCAAGTCTTCATTATGTTATACTCACTCTCTTCCGCTTGGGATGTTTGTATTTGCAAACAATACCTGCAAAGGTAAAAGCAATAAACACAAACACCCTAAGTTGAAGAGTGAAAACATTTAGAGAGTGTTCAAACTCCTATTGTCCCGAATGGCTACAACGCTGTGGGGAAAACCCAAAAGCGTCTGGTCGTGACGTCAGTCGTTGTACACATTCGTTTTAGTTGTTCATTAATTATTAACTGAATTTTCTTTTTCTTGAATATTACTTTTATTAAATGTCAATACTCTTATGGGAATTATTGATAACGGTCATGTATCACAACTTTATATCATAAGATATATACATACGTGGGGCATTCTACGTCAACGGAAGACCCCCTCTGTCCAAAAATGGTTTAGTCTAAAAAAGGTTTAATATGGCTTAAAATTTATCTCATTATGTAAGCTTTCAAATCAATAGTGGTACTTTTAGAAATTCAAAATGGCGGCCCAAAAATAGGAATTTAATTGAAAACGAAAAGAACAAAAAGTAATGTAAAATACTTGAAAACTGTTAATCGGGGGTTTTTCGGGTCCCTGATTAGAAATTTGACATCAAAAATTAAAAATTTCAAGATGGCAAATCAATATGGCGTCAAATCTAAAGTAAAATTTAAAAACTTTGGACAAAATTCTTCATATTGCCCAACAGTCAATCGATTTGCCTGAATTTTGTTACTCGGAGGTTTTCGGTGTCCCTGATTACAAATATGAAGTTTATTTTCAAAAATGAAAAATGGCAGATCTAATATGGCGGACGAGTTTTACAAAAATTCATCGTATTCACTTGAAACTAGTCACTCGGGGGTTTTTGGGGTCGCTGATTACGAATATCAACTTCATTTTCAAGATTTAAAAATGGCGGATTCAATATGGCGGCCAAGAAACTTTAAATTTCATCCTATTCGCTTAAATTTTATATCTCGGGGATTTTTGAGGTCGCTAATTACGAATATGAACTTTATTTACAAAAATTCAAAATGGCGGAGATACAAAATTTAAGAAAATAGAATGAAATTACAAGTTTCTTGGCCGCCATATTGAATCCGCCATTTTGAATTCTTGAAAATGAAGTTGGTATTCGTAATCAGCGACCCCAAAAACCCACGAGTGACAAGTTTCAAGTGAATTCGATAAACTTTTGTAAAACTCGTCCGCTATATTGGATCCGAAATTTTGAATTTTCGAAAATAAACTTCATATTCGTAATCAGCGCCCCCTAAAACCCCGAGTAACAAAATTCAGGCGAATCCATTGACTTTTGGGCAATATGAAGAATTTTGCCCAAAATTTTCAAATTTTACTTTAGATTTGACGCCATATTGGTTCGCTATCTTGAAATTTTTAATTTTTGATGTCAAATTTGTAATCAGGGACCCGAAAAACCCCCGATTAGCAGTTTTCAAGTATTTTACATTACTTTTTTTTCTTTTCGTTTTCAATTAAATGCTATATTTGGTCCGCCATTTTGAATTTCTAAAAGTACCACTATGCATTTGAAAGCTTACATAATCAGATAAATTTTAAGCCATATTAAAACTTTTTTAGACTAAACCAATTTTGAACAGAGGGGGTCTTCCGTTGACGTAGAATGCCCCAATATATATTATTGTTTTTATACTGGTTGTGATTATTAATTATTATCATAATATTAGTGAAATTATTATTTAATTATTGTTTTAACTTCTGATATTGTTGCTGTTGCATTTCTTCCTTATTTTATTTATATTATATTAAGGTTGTTAGCATTGTTGCTGTTTTTAACAGCGGTAACGCCATTATTGCTAAAAAGATGATTTATATTAACAAGATTACTGACATCTTGTTATTATTTAATGTTTACGCATTGTAGTTTTAAAGATTTAACAGCAGACTTATCGTCGTAATTATTATAAATTTAGTTTAAATTAAGTTTTGTACTTTAGTTAAAATAAAAGCAAATTTGTAAACCGAGGAAAGCTAAAAGGGAAGGAGCAAAGTTTACCCCCACTAGAGAGGGTAAACCGTCCTCATTCATTCGCCCACCGGTTTTCATCAACAAATTGTAGTAGAAAGTGAAAATAAAGTTAACTCCAAACCATACCGCCTGACTTTCACTGTAAGTAATTGAAACCTTCTGACACATACACACACACATAACACCGCGTGCAGTCAACTCACTGGCCTAAGGTACGTTAAGTGATCGCACTGGGTGCTACACTCCACCCGATAACCTGGGTGAGGACTCTAAACTCTCCCCTCCAAATCTCAACACTAGCCAGTTGTTACATCCCGGTTCACTCTGTACGTGGAGACGATTTCTGATTAGGTCGATAGTCAGAGGCCAAGGACAAAGCAGACTACCTCTCCCTTAACCTTTTCACTGTCCAGTTTATACGGAAGCACGGCTTTCTGCGTCACTTGGTACGTCACCCCCCTCGTGAACTAGACCGCTGGCTCGTCGATACGGGAGTTTTGCTCCTGCTTTCACGTAGTACGTGGAACAGTTCTCGACCGGGGCACGGCCCTGACTGACAACACTAATCCAGAGGCTTTCCCCCCTAAACCACTGACTCGTTGATACGGGGCGACGCTCCCTGCTTTTATCTAATGCGTGGGATAGTTGGAAAGGAGATGCCTCTAGTTCTAACCATATCATAAATAAAGGAAGAGAGACCCTGGATCAACCAAGTTGACTCCCCCACAGATGACCAACGCTGAACGACGGGAAAGAAACGAGAGCGTCAACCAGCGAGAGCGAGGACGACGGTTTGGAGTTGTTCACCGGGTCTCCAATCGCCAGGTCCCCTTCGCCGCAGCCACGGCCTACGAGGACCCATCTAGACTGCCCCAAAGCCGAATCAAGGCCGGCTCTGAGAAGGCCCCTTGATCTACCAATTCTGGTGGAGGAACCCACAACGAACGAGAACCAGAGGTCTCGCCCACTCCTTGGGTACACCATCCCCAAGAGGAGCGACTCCTCGCGACCAGCGCCAGTAAAGCGCCCTCTGACTTCGACGGCCCGTAGCCAGTCGACAAGGCCTCACGCCATTGCCCGGAATGCGGAATTCGAGCGTCTGAAGAGGTTGGCGGGACGCGCACCCACCACCGGGCCAAGGACGGCCCAATATCGACGATACCATACTTAAACATTTATCACACAATTTCAAGTTATGTATTGGGGAACCTTTTTCTGGGGGTTGACAGAATATATGTTGTTACTTAAGTTTGGACTAATTATTTAACTTCCCCCTCCCCTACTTTCCTTACAAGAATTCCTTCCTTTATTATATTAATTATTTAATTTTAATTTAATTATATCCAAAATATTCAATGAAAATTGGTTTCAAATTTAAATAATTAATAATAAACTTTTAATCAAGATAAATGCAACACGAACCTAACCTATAATTGGTTTGCTTCTTAGGTACTATTCTTGGGAGCGCGTCACCAATATGTCCGCAATATTAGATCCGCCATTTTGAATTTCTAAAATCTGACATAGAATTCGTAATTAGCGACCTCAAAAACCCCCGAGTAAAGAGTTTCTAGCGAATCCGTAATTTGTAAATTGTTATAAACAAATTTTTGATTAAGACGATGCGTTCAATCAATTTTAATAAAAATTGTTACTCGGGGGTTTTTGGGGTCGCTGATTACGAATCCAATATCAGTTTTTTTAAATTCAATATGGCGGATGTAATATAGGGGACGAGTTTATAAAAAATTCATTGAATTCGCTTGAAACGTTTTACTCGGTGGTTTTTGGGGTCGCTGATTACGAATCTAATGTGAGTTTAACAAAAAAAGCAGAAGTAAAAATGAGCTGAGAAAGTAACTCATTATGAGCTGCAACAAAAATAAGCTAAGGTTTTTTTTTTTGCTTAAATCTCAAGGACCCACCTGCATTCGCTAGAGAAAATATGGATATTTTCAAGTATTTTTATTCTTCGGACGTGATTGAAATGATTTGTTTAATGACAAACATTTATTGTGATTCAAAACTTCAATTGCTTAGAGAATCGAATAATTGGACAAAAAATTCCAGAATTCTGTTATGGAAACATTTGTGTTCTGTAGAATTGTATACCTCTTATGCTTTGGTCATTTTAATGAGAGTCGTAAAGAAATCATCACTTAAAATATACTGGTCAACTAATCCTTTATTATCTACTCCTAATATTTTTGGACAATATATGTCATTGAAAAGGTTTCAATTGATCAGTAAATTTTTGCATTATTCTGAAGAAGAATCAATTGATGAATTGCGAAAAGTCTGTCCTCTATTTGAGATGATGATCGAAAAATTCCAAACAGCTTACAGACCAGGAGAGAAAATAAGTATTGACGAATCGTTGTTAAAATTGAAAGGTCGACTACACGGAGAGAAATCTGTTGCTCTGAGCGCATGAGCAGTACGTACTAAAAACGCATACACACCACCATGCGTATGTTGCAAGAAATCCATGCTGATTTTTCATGGATTTGAGCAACTGTAGCACAAGTGGGCACAAGCTGTGCAAAGTTAGCATCGGCCTTTGCAATATTAGGTACAGACGTCTATGCGAAAAGCGAACCAACATGTCTATAGCGTTATTCGTAGCACATTTCTCTCCGTGTATCTTTCAAACAATATAATATAAGTAAAAGGTCTCGTTTCGGTATAAAAACTTATAAAAAATTGTGGCTCTACCAATGGTTATGTTTATAATGCTTCAGTTTACCTTGGTAAAGATTCCGAAGATGTAAGCCAGTGACTCATGGTACAGTTTACCTTCTTTGTTCGCAAAATTATATAAAGAAAAAACAACGTCATTGGTACAGTTCGAACTAATCGTAGGTACATGCAAAATACGAAAGACATGAAGTTGAATAAACTTCCGCGCAACACAGTGGTAACACTTCACTCAGACACTCTATCGGTTGTCATATTGAAAGATAAAATAGTTGTCATCGTATTAAGTACAGTTCCCGGGTCAGATTTTATCGAATTAAATATAATTGATCATGAAACGAGTGAAAAAATAAAAAAACTAAAGATTGTTGCAACATACAATGAGAGGAGTAGATAAATGCAACCAAATAATAAAACCCTACAAGGTTCAAAGGAAATGGTACCGTTGGTATAAAAGAATTGCTTTCAATTTATTGGACATGGCAATATTTAATGTTTCAAGAATATGGAGTAAAGTCTGATGCGACACCTACTAGTAAAAGAAGCATCGGTACCTCGCAGCATAAAAATGATCATAATTGATTAAAATTCCAACAGGAAATGATACTAAACGCTAACGATTGAGATGCGAAAAATTGTCAAGAAAGAAGAAATAAATCTTTGGCTCATTTTTGTTGTTAAACTCGTTTTTGAGTTAAATTCACATTAAACTCGTAATCAGCGACTCCAAAAACCCCCGAGTAAAATGTTTGAATCGAATTCAATGAATATTTTATAAACTCGTCTGTCATATTGGATCCGCCATTTTGAATTTTGAAAATCTGACATTGGATTCGTAATCGCTATTCGTAGAAAAGTATTAAAAAACGCCAACTTGCAATGTCCAAAAAAAACAAATTTTATTGCTATTTTTGTGTTCCCCGATATCGAAAACAGAAATATATTCTTGCAATAGATTAAAATTAAATATACTCTTTAAAAATCCAGAAAAAGTCGGAACTTAACTTTAAATTGTTGTATCTTAGAGAAAAAAAAAAGAAAATTTTGAAATGTTAATAATTCTACTTCCTTTAAAGTATGTTATAATTATAAAAAAGAATTTGTAGATTTTATTGAGAGTCGAATGTTGACAAAAATGGACTTTTTTAATCTTTTAGGTTGGAATATCTCAAAATCCTGACGTGATACAGCAATTTCGCTGCCAGTTTTGGATTCACGGTGACAAATTACATCCAAAATAACTTGACCGGTTTCTGGGTCTCAAATTTGTAGGCCTGTGTTATTTTGTTTTGAGTTTATTGATTCCACACGTGCTGTTTATAAGAAGTGCAAAATTGTCTCCTTTAGATTTTAGTCTTATTTTGTCATCCGTACGAGATGTCAATGTTCTGTTTTAACTTATTTGTTTTAATTTTCGGACGTTTTTATTTTATTTTATTCGAGACGCGTTACAAATTACAGTCAAACCTGGATAAGTGACATTTCAAGGGACCGTGAATTTTTTGTCACTTATAGAGGTTTGTCACTAATAGAGGTTTTCACTTATAGAGGTTGAAGAGCGGCCTCAGTCACTTATAGAGGTTTTCGCACTTACAGAGGTTTAAGCGTGCCCTCTTTCACTCATAGAGGTTTAATCAATTCAATCTACAAATGAAAAAACCAAATTTACTAAATTCATTAATTTATTTGTAAAATTTTTATGAAAAAGTGATTTGTCAATTTACACAATTATTAATTAAGTAAACTTCTATTAAAATTTGAATTACTGTTTACTTACTTCTATTGCCCAGTAGAATATTTATATGAGGAAAAGATTTTCACTTACAGAGGTTAGAGACATGCTCCTGTCACTTATAGAGGTCTACTTAAGAAAAATAATCACTTATAGAGGTTCAAGGAGCGCTTCATTCACTTATAGAGGTCTAGCAAAGAAAAAATATCGGTCACTTACAGATTCTCACTTATAGAGGTTTTTACATGGGAAAATGAAGGGACCTGGCGATTGCCGTCTCTAACAGAGGTTTTTCACTTATCCAGGTTTCACTTATCCAGGTTCGACTGTATTTTATTTGTAAATAATAATTGTTTATAAAAAAACTTTCCATTGTTTAATAAAGTGGCCTGATGATGGTTATATTGCTATTCCGTAAAATTATTATAACCTGTGAATGAGTGCTATTGCAAAGCACACCACATTTTTTTGTCTATTTATTACTTTTTTCTTCCATGTTTTCGTAATTCGTATAAAATAACTCTATAGAAGGTAAGTAATAATAATAATATTAATAGTGCTGTAACTAAAAATAAACTGTAAAATGGCTAGTAAATCGAGGAGCTGAAAAACTTAAAATTTTTAATGACATTTTTTCTGACCTCAAAAATTAAAAATACTTTAATTTTTTGAAAATTAGAGTAATTTAAAAACTTATCGTTTAGAATCAGTTGCACACTAAATGCAAAGAAATTAATAATTATGAGTTACAACAGGTTATTTCCATATATATATTCCAATGACCGGTAAGTTCAAAAAGTTCGAATAACTGGTTACCCTATAATTTCAAAATAATCGGAAAACCGTTTAACTGGTTTACTTTAAAATAACCGAAAAATCGGTAAATCAGTTATTTTATAATAACCGAAAAACTAGTATAAACCTGGTTATTTCTATAACCGGAAACCGGTTTCAGAATTCAATAATCGCACAGGCCTAGCTCAATATAGTTTTTTCTATTTTAGAAACTTAATAAAAATTGTACGTGACCTTCAACGATAAGAGTTTGTTAAGAAGGGAAAGTGGGAGGAGGGAGAACAGAATCGATTTTTTCTTACATCCACTAAACTTTTCGTTTTTCTTGAACAGTTCCCGACTTTTTCAGAAACAGTTTGTCGAGAAGTGGTGAAATAGTTTTAATTTCTAGAGAAATAGTAAATGACAGATTTAAACAGGCAACCTTGAAATTTCTGTCAACTACTCGTCGTATTGAAGAGTTGAACAAAGTTCCTGAATTATGGGCGAACTTTTTTTTGCGTGGCATATAGGGGAGTTCGCTGCGAGTTGGACATAGTTTTGTTTTTCGGTTATAACTTTTCACTAAATTAAGCTATCGACATGTTTAAAGTCTTGTTTAAAAGCCAGAGAGCTTACCTATACTTCTGTAAAGGCGGCAATTTAATTTTTTAAAAAAACTTTCAAAATGTAGCCAATTTTCTAATAAGATAATTTTTAGACTTTTTTTTTCTTTGCTGCAAGTTGGACACCCTCACAAAATCCACTCAAAAAGCATAAAAATTAAATAAAACCTCTAGTAATAAAAAGTGTATGCAAAATTTGTATTTTATAAAATATATTGTATTTTACATATTATAAACTATAAATTTCGAATCAAATATTTTGCAATGTTTACAAACATAAAATAGGTTAAACTTGAAAACAAAAGAAATATCCAGCATATAAATCATGACCAACTCGCAGCGAAAAGGTGTGTCCAACTCGCAGAATTAATAGGATTTTTTTAGACCACAAAAAATAGTTTTGGCAACAATATATGGAGCTAATTCTTTTTGCATCCTAAAGAGCATGAAAATTAATCCAAAAATACATGTACGAAATTTTTATGAACAATGAATAGTAGTCTTTTTATTAACACTTAAAAGACGTCGTTTCCACTTCTCAAAAAAATTCTTACACTAAAAAAATGTTTTTTTTATAAGAATCTTAAATAATGCAAGTATTTTTTTCAAAACAAATATAAATATATCTTATCAATAAGGCAAACATTTTACAATTTTAATTCTGGGATAAACTTTATGTATTCTCGAAATATCAAGGGGTGTCCAACTCGCAGTAGTGACCAACTCGCAGCAAACTCCCCTAATTATTACAGATAAAAATTTTTTTTTGTATAAATTGTGCCGAGTGATTATTTTTGCAATTACTGGTAGTATATATATGTATGAAAAAAGTGCAACTGATATTTACTGTATTAATTTAAATTTCATTGCCTCTAAAAGTAGGGTGTTGTGGGGTGATGTGAAACATGGGGGGATGTGCAACACCGCCGATTTCTGATCTACAGTTCGATATTGAACAGAGCCAAGTATTTCCATTTATTTGTGTCCTCAGTAGCTTGTTTTTTATATAAAACTCACGAGACAGCTCGCAGCTAGGTTTGCTGTACGTAAGTTGACTTAAATTTCTCGAGAAGGAAATATTTTTCGCGCTTTACATTTCTAGTCGTTTCGTGAAGGGTTTTAATTTATTTTATAGATAAGAATGTTTTTATTGTTGGTTTTTAAGTGTTTTTAAATATCTGTTTATATTTTGTGTTTCCATTGCATTGTATTGCGTACAAATCGTTTTTCGCAAAATATCATATTTGGGGTGATGTGCAACACTTTTTACGTGCCATAACTGCGATTCACATGATAAATAAAAATTCTTAGTTATTTTCCTTTGATTATATTCCTTATTCAGTTATGAATAAATAATAAATAAACAAAAAAAATTTTCTTTTTCTTTGATGAAATCTCCACTTTTTAGAGGTCAAATATACCTTAGTAAATTTTTTTTGTCAGATTTCAATTAGTTTGCATTGAAAAAGCCTAAAATTAATAATTAAAGAGATTTTTATCGATATTTATGCATTACATTTTTGAAAAAGCGAAAAATCTGAAGGAAAAATTTAAAATTCTGAAAATCTAATAATGCAGAAATATTCTATTATAATGCCTCTAAGTCATTCAATTTTGAAATATTTAAAAATTTAATTATTTAGAAGCACATTATTCATATGGACGGATTTTCTTTAACTCTCATGTCTTAATATTTTTGGGGTCGCTGATTACGAATTTAAAGTTAGTTTTTAAAAATTCAAAATGGCGGATCCAATATGGCGGACATTTTTTTAATCAATCGTATTCGCTTGAAAATGTTTACTTGAGGGTTTTAGGGTTCGCTGATTACGAATCTGATGTTAGTTTTTTAAAATTCAAAATGGCGGATTCAATGTGGCGGACAATTTTTTTTAAATAATCGTATTCGCTTGAAAATGTTTACTCGGGAGTTTTTGGGGTCGCTGATTGCGAATCTGATGTTAGTTTTTAAAAATTCAAAATATCGGATCCAATATTGCGGACGATTTTTTAAAAATTGTTTAGTTTTACCTGAAACTTTTCACTCGGGGATTTTAGGGATCGCTGATGACGAATCTGATATTAGTTTTTAAAAATTAAAAATGTCGGATCTAATATGGCGGATGACTTTTTACAAAATTGATCCAATTGACCTAAAAGTTGGTTCTCGGGTGAACCGCGGTCACTGATTACAAATTCGGTGATAGTTTTTTAAAATTCAAAATGGCGTTTGCAATATGGTTGATGAGATTTTTCAAAATTTATTCAGATTTGTTTGATACTTACTCCAAGAGTTAATGCTTTTTAGAATTCTCAGATCAATTGAATAATTGTAAGAACTGAGTTGCTGACTAATTAGAAATTTTTGTTGTAAAATTAGCAGGAGTTTTATAATAAACATATTCCAGTTTATTAATTTTAAAAATTTCTCCGCTAATTATTAATCCACAATCTAAATTTAAAAACAGACTAAAGATTGGTAATCAGGGACTACAACAACACCGAGTAACAAGTTTCGTGACAATCTAATAAATTTTTTCATTTGTCATCTGTCATATTGGATCCCCAATTTCAAATTGTTTGTCAATTCATTTTGCCAATGCCAGAATTAATTTATTCATAAATTATGAGTAAAATGCTGCCAAAATTTGCGTAAAATAAAATTGTATACTGCCTCTGCCATTGAAATTAAAATTTCTTGTTCTTTTGAAACTGTAAAAATTCCTGCCGTGACCATAATTTAAATCTAAAAATTTTAAATTCCCTTTTAATTGCCAAAAGCCAGTTCCGTGAGAAAATTCCGAAGAAAATTTCTAAAAGTTCGATTAGAAAATTCCCAGCAAACTTGTGCAAAATCAAAAATTTTCTCAAAATTTTATGCTGAGCACATGTTAGACCAGAAATAAAATTCGAATTAGTCACGTGACTGTAAATAGTGCGCCGGACGGTCGAGAGAATTTCAGCAGTCGAGAGGAAAATCGAGTATGACGATAGCGAGGAAAGCCATATTAGTAGTGGATGCAGTTGTGGGGGCAAAAGTGTAGGTCACACAAGTGAGAAACTGACGAAAAAGAGCAGTAAAAAGCAAACATCTGAGAAGTTTGCTGGCGAGCCGAAGATCAATCTTGGATGACTCTACGAGTCAGTCTGAATCTGAGAGCGATCAGAGTCAGAACATTTGTAGTGGGGGTGAAAACAGAAAAATTAAGTCCAGCCGAAGGTCCAAAGTGATCAAAACACTGAAGGACTGGGATTTAAAATTCTTTGGGGATGACAACAATGCCGAAGAATTCTTGGAGCAATTGGAAGATTTCAAAGACTCTTCAGATTTCTTGGACCGAGAAATCTTACAAGTGTTACCAATCATCCTCCAGAAAACTGTTAGCAGCTGGTTCAGGTCACTACGCCGTGAGATAACTTCGTGGAGATCGTTCCAGAGGGCGTTCAAAAACAAGTATTTAGTCAGGGTCGACGACGATGATGTGACAGACGAGTTGAGAGCCTGGACACAGGGAAAGGGGGAGAAAATTTCACCGTACTTGACCAGCTTTAGACTGATTTTAGCCCAGCGACATCAAGTCAGAAGCAAGCAGTGGTACAGAGCCAAGTTGCCAGTGCTGCGCCGCCCCAAACAATGCAAGTGCCAATATATTTTGCCTACCTAATGGCTTATCCAGGGATGTTTACAACTGGGATGAAAAAAAATTACCCCAGGCCAAATGGTCCTAAAGGACCCAAGTCGGGGCAAAATAGTACACAGGTCCAAGCTACCCCTAAGGAATTCGTTGGGGCATGTTTTCACTGTCAGACCACAGGACATCGAGCCAGAGACTGTCCTCAGAGAATTTGTTTCTCTTGCCAACAACAGGGGCATTTGTGGGGATTTTGGTTTAAATATTTCAATAATATAGTTCCCCAAACTATATCAATTACTATATGCACCAATGATATAAATAACTCAACATTACATAAATCAACAAATTATTTATTTAGAACAACTGATCAAATATTATATACATCTCTATATATATTCAGATGTCTATTGCGTACTAGTCAACGCAGAACTGACTAACTACTCCGAAAATCCGTACGCACGCCTAGCTACATAGCAACGGTTGCTAAGGCTCGCGTCAGCCCATGCTTTACAAAATCTGAGGGGAAAGGAAAGTATTCCCCACATACTCCTCCCCAAATGACAATGATATATAAAAAAAATGATAATATAAATTATATAGAAAAAAATAACAATTGTAAATAGTTATAAAAATGTTAATAATACTGAAAGTTACGAAAATAAGGAAGAAAAAAAATTTTTAATAAGTCTTTCAATAGTTACGCAGTTATCACATTTTAGCATGGCTGAGAATAATATTAAAATTACATTTATGATTAATCTATTTAATTTATGGAAAAATAATTCCCTTGTATATATAAAAAAAATTATAATACTAAAAATATAATACTATTCGGTTTTCTTTTATCAAAATCACGCACATACAGATCATAAATTAAGTTTTACTTTCTTTTTTCTGGAATATGTTTTTAAAGTTGATGGTTTGTTAAATTCAAAATTCGAAGGATCGCTAATTACAGTCGGTGCTACATCGATGTACGAAGAAGATGCCTGGTTCGCCGTCGAGGTGCTCGAGTCCTTTTTAACAAGATTATTTACAGGATCATTATTTACATTTTTCTCCACATCTCTAACAAAATATGCAGGCTTGAGCAACTCGACGGAAACATTGCGTGACGAACCATTAACGTCAATTCTAAATACACGATCGGAAACTCGCTCAATGACTCGATGCGGACCAGAATAAGGAGGCTCCAAAGACTTTTTAATATGTCCGGCTCGTAAAAATACATGAGAGCATGTATGTAGATCCTTAAATACGAATGCTCTTTTTTTATGACGATGCTCCACTGGTATGGGTTTAACCCTTCTCATTAATTCACGGAATTCCTCAAGAAAAACCTGAGGATCTGGAGAAAAATCGTCATTTACGACAAATTCGCCAGGTATGCGAATTGTAGTACCATATAAAAATCCGGCCGGAGAAGAACCGCAATCCAGAACGTTTGATCTTAGTCCGAGAAGGACTGTAGGGAGAACACGAGTGGAATGACACATGAGAGCGGCTTTTAAGTTTCTATGCCAGCGCTCTATCATACCATTCGAGGCAGGATGATAGGGGGTAGTGCGAACACGCTTACAGCCTATGAATTTCAAGAGACCCTGGAACAGTGATGATTCGAACTGACTCCCTTGGTCAGTGGTTATGGTTTCGGGAGATCCAAAACGGGACACCCAATTATCCATAAAAGCACGAATGACTGTAGCAGTCTCAATATTTGACATAGGTATTGCCTCGGGCCATCGCGAAAACCGGTCGATTATTGTCAAGCAATACTTGAAACCGGAATCGACAGGAAGAGGACCGACGATGTCCATGTGAATGTGGAGAAAACGAGATTCGGGAGCGACAACATGTGATGGAATGAGACCAACATGCCTGGATATTTTTGAACGCTGACAATTAAGACAATTTTTACATAAGCGAGAAACATCTTTATGCATGTTAGGCCATACGTATCGTTTACGGATAATACGATCCGTGACCTTTGCGCCTGGATGTGCTGGAGAATGAAGCAATTGAAAAACGCGATCACGCAGAGAAGCGGGAACAAACGGACGCAAAACTTCACCAGAAAGGTCACAAAAAATAAAATCATTTTCCTTACCAAACATGATTTTTTTTAAATCTAATGATGTATTTTTGTTTTCTAGAAAATTCTTCAACTCTGGACAAGCGTTCTGAGCCTCGGCAAACTCAGCCAAGGTGATCTCTGAAGGAAAAATGACAGCATCAACCCTGGACAACGCATCGGCAACGTCATTCTCGGGACCAGAGATGTACTCAATTTTGGTGGTGAACTGCGACAAAAACGATAACTGATTCAACTGTCGAGGCGAGGCTTTATCAAGTCGTTGTTTAAATGCATAAACAAGAGGTTTATGATCTGTAACGATCTTGAAATCTCGTGCCTCGAGAAAATACTTAAAGTATTTTACTGCTTCAAACATCGCAGTTAATTCGCGGTCATAGGCACTATAATTGCACTGAGCAGGAGTTAGCTTACGAGAAAAAAATGCAATAGGTTTCCACTCATTCTCAATCCTCTGTTCAAGAGCCGCTCCAATGCCGGTGTTAGAAGCATCGGTTATTAGGCGGGTCTCAGCATTTACAGAAGGATGAGAAAGTAATGTGGCATTAGCAAGCTCGTGTTTAACCTGCTCAAAAGCTGCCTTAGACAAAGGATCCCAAGGAATGACGCGTTTGTCATTTTTACGTGAATCTCGAAGGAAATTATTAACTGGAGCCTGAATTTGAGCGGCATTTTTAACATTTCGTCGATAAAAGTTAGCAAGTCCCAGGAATCGACGCAATTCGTCGATCGTGTTGGGAAGCGGAAAATCGACAATCGACTTAATTTTTTCAGAAGTCGGTCGAATACCTCTACCATCCACTAAATATCCTAAAAATTCAAGTTCGGGTTTTCCGAAGAGACACTTGTCCAAATTGAGATGAAGATAAAATTTTTTTAAACGTGTAAAAACTTCATGAAGATGAGACTCATGTTCAGCAACAGAGGAAGAAGCAATGAGTATATCATCAACATAAGCATCAACATAATTAAGATCACCGAGCGCCCGAGAAATATATCGTTGGAAAGTTTGGCCTGCATTACGGAGACCTAAAGTCATGACCAAGAATTCAAATAATCCAAAAGGAGTTATCACGTCCGTCTTCTGAATATCCTCAGGAGCTACGGGGATCTGGTTATAAGCCTGTTGGAGATCTAACTTGGTAAAGATGACTTTACCGTATAAACTCGATGAAAAATCATATGAAGGTGGGACTGGAAAGCGATCGGGTTCCGTAACGCTATTCAAACCACGATAATCCCCACAGACCCTAACTCCTCCATCCTTTTTCTCAACAACGTGAATTGGGGATGCCCAAGAAGCACTAGAATAACGACACTTTCCCTGAGCGATCATTGAGTGAAAGTAGGCCTTAACGCGGGTCAATTTTTCAGGAACCAAACGTCGAGCGCGTGCGGCGATTGGAGGACCATGAGTAACGATATGATGTTGAACGTCACTTGGAAGGTCATGTATACCTTGCGATGGTCTGGTAATTTCTGGAAACTTTAATAGTATATTTGCGAATGGTAAAGATGTGTCAACTGAACTAATACCGTGAAATTTAACCTTTTTAATCGAACAACCGGCAGAAATATGTGTTAAAGGATCTAAAAGTTTACGCTGACGTAAATCGATGAGAAAACCAAAATGAGCAAGCAAGTCGGCTCCAATAATCGGATACGGTGTTGCTGCTAAACAAAAGTCCCACGAAATGTCGCGTCTAAGACCAAGATTTAAATTTAAATGTTTTGTTCCAAATGTAGGAATTCGTGTGTTGTTTGCTGCGACCAAGTAAGTAAGAAGTTCAGAAGGTTCACGATTTTTCGAATATGATGATGGTAATAATGACACATCTGATCCTGAATCAATCAAGAATACTAAACCAGATTCACGGTCTCTAATATGGAGACGCTTTGATTGCATGTCCGATCCGATGGTCTCAACTCGAAACGGCTCCGTTAGTTTCCCGAATTCCCTGTATTATCTTTCCACGAACAAGGAGCTACACATTTTGATGCTAACTTTGCAAACTTTTTATGATACCAACATAGATCCGACCTGCTCTTGTCTTTAGGGCTACCTCGAGATTGACTACGGAATTTGTGGGATCGAGATCGCGATTCCGAGCGTTCGCGAGAACGACGATAATTATTTCGTGGTTCTTCCATCTTTAATTTAAGTAACTCAAGTTGAGAAGTGATTGCATTTAATTTTGCTTCAATATTACTATCAATTAAATTTGAATGGGAAATACTAGCAACGCAATTGTTTGAAGAGGTAGTCACATCGGAAATTTTGTCCGCTGTACTAAAGAGATCATCCAGTGTCAAAACTCAAAGAAGTTAATATGGCTTGGAGCTGGGAAGGTAACTGGTCCAGAAAAATAGCCTTAAGAATATCATCGGAACATTTACCGTTACTCAAATGACGGATGCGCGCCAAGATATGTGACGGCTTTCCGGAATTTAAAACTTCTCCCTTGAGTAATTTGCGAAGCTGAGCCTCTGTTGAGGCTGAAAACGTTGAAATGAGCCTAGTTTTAATTCTATCATAAATCAGCTGGGGTTACCAGCAAAGACAACAAATCAGCAATGCATAATGCTATGTCGGAATCCAATTCGGCAATGATAAAATCGGCACGAGATTTCTGAGCACGAATGTTGTTATTTCGAAAGACTGATTCAACAATGTTGAACCATATAGTCGGATTACTTTGGTAAAAACCTGGGATCTTTATTCGACGTCTGCATGCGTCGACGTGAGTATCGTCGTTCGGGGGAATTTGATTTTGATTGTTCAATGGATCAACGTTTTGGACAGCAGCTCGCGCGGCCTCAAGTTGTTCCGTCAAGACACGAACCTTCTCCTCAAGTTCCTCCATGGTTACCGAAAAAGAAAGAAAGGTCAAAACCAGTAGTGAGCTCAAAAATAGAAATTTTTTTTTTTTTTTTTTTTTTTTTTTTTTTAATAAAATTATTAAGGCTCTAAAATTTTAAACTTAATTATACTGGCTCACATCTCATCATCAACAAGATAATAACGTTGACAATAATATTCGAAATAAGTAAGAATTCAAAATTGATTATAAATATACTTCAATGTAACACCAACGAAAGTTATGTTAAAAAAAATAAAATCAAAAACAAATAAATAACATGTTATAAGACTATTCAATAAAGACAAAATATACAATAAAACATAAAAAAATTATGGTCCTGTCACAATTTGTAGCTTCAATCAAAATAAGATAAACTTTTAAATAGAAAACAAAAAAAATTTTGTCTTGACTCAAGAGCGCTAAAAATAAAGTTATAATTTTTTAAATCACACTCAATACCCACACAAATATGCGCAGAAGGTTTTACAAAACGTTGAAATAATTATAGATAACGCTTAATTTCAAATACCATGAAAATGGCCAAACAAATTTCTTTGAATAAACAAGTTACAATATAGCAATGAAAAATTAAAAATTCGAGTAATAAAATACCTAAAATGAATTTGACATTGCGAAGAAACATTTAAAAAAAATGATAAGTAAAATCAATGTTTAAATCAATTGTTAATACAATTAAAAAAAAATAAAATTTGATTTACTTTTAAGGTTATGAAAACAAAAAAAAAATTTTTCTTTGAAGAAGAAATAATTTTAATTTATAAATACAACTTCTTTTTTCAAAATGATTATATAAAAAAACTTCTTGATGATAAATTTAAATAATGATAAAACAAGCTACAAATTTATAAGAGTATACACTTTTCTAAACAGCTGATGACAACATCATAAACGGATACTTAACTTGTCTGAAGTCAAAGTACTTCGATTAAATGATGTGATTGGTGATGAAAATCTGGCATCAGTGGAAAGTGTTGACAGGAGGGAGACTCTCCATACTTTGAAAACAGGAAGAGAGTGTCCTAGTAGTCATGCGTGCTGGTTTAATAAAAATGGCTTCCGTACCCAATTTTGGCGGCAATCTCCCGGCGTCCAATGTCGAAATGGAAAAATAATCCTTGGCCAAAGTGGAAAAACATATGCCGGAGAAATCGACAAAATCCAAAAATGAAAAATATGCGATTAATTCCAAAAATCTCATTTGAAGAAGATATTGGCAAACTCGTTCACCGAGAAAATCCTTGGCGGTAATAAGACATGAACGTCGCCTCCGCACGTGGAAAAAATGTCGCTTCTCTCAATACAGGAATCCCATACTTTGAAGGTAATTTTCGGATTTGTGATGTTCCAAGCCAAAAAATGTTGGTTAGAGCTCATTTAAAAAATCACAAACATTTTGTGATAATATAATGTAGTGCATTGATAAAAATTATTGTTGAGTCACTAACTGATTCGAAGAACTTGTTCTCGTTAGTCAGGGGTCACCAATGTGGGGATTCTGGTTTAAATATTTCAATAATATAGTTCCCCAAACTATATCAATTGCTATATGCACCAATGATATAAATAACTCAACATTACATAAATTGCGTACCAGTCAACGTAGAACTAACTAACTACTCCGAAAATCCGTACGCACGCCTAGCTACATAGCAACGGTTGCTAAGGCTCGCGTCAGCCCATGCTTTACAAAATCTGAGGGGAAAGGAAAGTATTCCCCACACATTACTCAAATCAATGCCCTCTGAAGCCAGCCCAAACAGAAGCGTGTTTGGTATGTAAGAGACCAGGATGCAATTTTCTGAATTGTCCGAATTGTGTGGCCGTCAGAGCCGCTTTGGGAAACGGTGTGTGGGGGGCACAGAGCAGCCCTGTACCCCCTCTAACCCAACAGGACAGTAAAGTATCCTGTTGAAAGGTGTAGAGAGGAGAGCCGTATGCCGTGTGAAGTAGAGAGGAGAACCGAGTCTAGTGAGCCGTGTGTTGTAGAGAGGAGAGCCGAGAGTTTTAAGCCATGTAAAGTAGAGATAAATAGCGAGTGTAGAGATAGATTTACTCCTAGTTGTAGTTGGGTAAAAACGAAGAGAGAGTTAGAATTAGAGGAAGAAATGAAAGTTAAGGAAAATTTAGAGCTAGTCATAAGTAGGGACGAAAATGGGCCGATTACTAAATTGAGCGATTGGGTCGACTTAAGCGTTTTGGAGGAAGCTCCCAAAGAACCTGTCAAAGGAGGCAGACCAGACGGTGCCAAAATAGTATTTGTAAATACCATTTAGGAAAGGAAACGTCCCGTAGTCCGTAAAGAAGATATGGAAAATAGGGACCCCGTCCAGAGAGCCCAGCGCTCACACTCGCCGCACCGAGGACCACCAACTAGATCCGCCAAGGAGACCGGTACGAGGCCTAAGGAGTTACCAAGAACTGATCGAAGACAGAGGAGCCGTGAACGAAACCTTGTCCTGAAAACGCAAAAGAGACGGGGGCATCGAGCGGTGGACTGTACGTACCCCATTGTACGTACCCCAACTGCTGTTTCAAAGGCATTCCGTGGTACGGCGAAGACGACACAGATAGCCAGGATGCAACCATTGAGATCCACGAGACAAAAGAAGGAGTCAACGAGCCAATCCGCGATGCCTCATCCGAGTCAGACAACAACGTCGAGGCCTTGGAAGAGAAAGTTGTAGAATAATCAGTGGTAGAAAAGGAGACTTTGATGCCGAAACAAACTACTGACCAGGGAAGCAGTGGCCACCAGGTCGACACCGAAATAAAGGAGGAAGACGAGGATCTGGTAGAGAAAATCATTCAACTGGCTAAGGCGTTGGCAGGGCTTCTGGCTTCAACAATCGACTTAGCAGTCCGTCAGTTGTTGGAGGAGAGAAGGAAAAGAAAGAAGCCTGAAGAGAAAGAGTAGGAGAGCCGAACAAAGCATAAGAGAGCCGAAAAGTCGGAAAAGTCCCTGAACTAGTATATCAATTATCATGGTAATTGGAGAAAGCTAGCGCCGCCGGCTGACCCACTAGTAGTAGCGAAAGTAGGTCGCGCGGCTAGCTAGCGGAAGAAAGTGATAGATGGCGGAGCCGGTATAAAAATTTGGAGAACAAGAAGAAGAAGACAAGCCACGTGCGGAGAAAGCCGAGACGTTACAGGTGTCTAATGCTCGAGAGTGTGGATTATTCGTGTGTGAGTGAATATTGTTGATAGTTGAGTAAGGGGTCGTCCATAAATTACGTAAGACATTTTGGGGGAGGGGTGGGTCTGCTAAATCTTACGAACCGTAGAAAAAATGGCGCTAATGTATGTAAAAAATCTTACGAAGGGGGGTGGTTGGTCAAATTTTCCAAAAAAGTGACTTACGTAATTTATGGACGGCACCTAAGAGACTCGAGAGAATTATTAGAATAAAGTGAAACATTAATTAGAAGTTTTGTGTGCACTTAATCTTGTTTTGTCTATTTCCTTGAGAAACTTCCCTTTGGATTATGCCGACGCCATTCCAGGAAGTCTTCGAAGCCGATCTACAAGAAGGGAAATCCAAGCCGGTTTTACGTCGGATTTTGCCTGACATAAAGCAGAAACTTTATACTAAAATAAAATTAGTTAAAATTATACTTCACAGTGTATAAACCAATAAATAAATAAATAGTTCCTACTGATGTGAATCTAGAATTGCGTCAAGTTGTTAGTCACGTTTCTAATTTTATTCCTGAAATAAATAGCTGATCGACTTTCTTCTTGGCCTAGACTGTTGAGAGTTACTGCACATTGCAGACGTTTCATCTCGATTCTCCGTCAAAAAATAATTAATAGCCCTACTGTTGAGTTGACAGACACTGGAAGACATCTTGCTTCTCAGGAAATATTCCAAACAAGATTAATGTGGATTCAGAAGCTTTAAAGGGAATACTTTTTTAATAAAATAACAAGCTTACAGAATGGGAATCATTCAGTGTCAGTCAAATCGAAGCTTATAAAATTAAATCCTTTTTTTGATTTTATTCTTACGGAATTCTTTGTTTAGGAGGACGTGTGCATAATGCCCCCGTTAGTTTTTATGAAAAACACCCAAGTATAGCTTATTATGTGCATTAAAGAAATTTGAATGTTTAATATGTGTAATATATACGTCTCCGTTGTCTGATTTTAATAACTTTTTATGTAATTTGGAACAATTATTGACACCTATTAAATCGAATTTTGAAAGTTTACCTATTTTTATGGTAGGAGACTCTAATAGCAGATTAGCAGGAATGAATCAACTAGAGAGGGTTATATGTTGTGAAGGTCTTAGAGTAATGCAAAAACGTTTTTCTACACTGAAAAAATGTTAGGCCGTTGGCTGTACTGGTTCCGAAACAACCAGTTTCCCTTTCAACCAGCACATCAGACTGAAAAAGGACGTCAGACGTGCTGGTCAGAAGGAAAACACTTGTTCAGGCGTTTTAAGAGAACCAGTACAGCTAACGGCCTAAAACTTTTTCAGTGTAAGGACACGGTTGTATCAAAAAGAGGGAAGGATTTAAATAGGTTTATGAAAAGGAATGGTAAGGTTTTACTAAATGGTAGAACGATTTCGTATTGCCTGACAAATTGGACGTTCATTGGGCACCAGGGGAAAAGTATAATTGACTTAATTTGGGCTTCCTTTGAAGATTTGGGGGTAGTGGATGATCTGAGAGTTCTCCCTTTGGCTTCATTGTCTGATCACTTTCTTGTCGCTCTGTACTTAAATGTACAGGAGGTTGCATTGAATAATTTGTATGTAGAAAAAATAGAATATTTTGAATTAATATTCGATGTACAAAAAACTAAAAATTTTATTGATAGCATGATGGTTGATGGAGATATCGATGAATTGAATAGTAATTTAATTTCTACTGTAATTGATGTAGCATAAAAGCTTGGAATGAGAGTACGAAATAAACCTAAATCTGGATTAATTGCGAGTAAGAAACCTTGGTTTGACGGAGCATGTGTAGAGGCGAAGTGTAACAAGGTGACCGCTTTTAGGGATCTTCAAAAAAATGATAATGAATCGTGTAAAGCATTATACTTAAAGGCAAACATTTTTTTTTAAAAGTGATAAAGAACGCAAGAAATTTTAAATATGTTCCCTCATGTTAGCGTTGATCGGTCTTTCATTCACAATATTGCTAATCCTATCCTTGATAGAGTAATAGAGATAAAAGAAATAACGAATTTTAAAGAAAATAAGTCAGCCGGGCTAGACTTGGTAAATTTCAGTTTTCTTAAAAAACTCGCCGAAAACTGGATAATATATCTTGAGGATGTTTTTAATAAAATAATGGATTCGGTAAAAATTTCAAAAGCGTGGGGATCCCTGGCCATCTCCATGCTATTAATTATTTGACTGAAGTAATGTTATTGGCCTATGCTGACGACATTGTATTGTTGTCAGACACGCCGTGGGAGCTTTCGAAAAAGCAAAAAATCTTCCACCTTGTAAATGTTTGTTTGGAAGAGTTATGTACGTCGGGATAATCTTATTCGCTCCGTTAGGGTCCGAACTGTTAATTCGGAATTGGATAGTGCTATTTCAAAATTGTGCCTTTTGCCTATAAATTCAAATGACCTAATTCTATCGTCTTGTTATTATTTCTTTTGTAACCAAAGTTGGATTCAAATTAGTCTTCATGCCGTTGGCGTGTATGAGTTTACAATAATGTTATTTGAACTAATGTTGTTGTTAGAATGGTTTTATGTTTATATAATTGTGTTTTTTTTATCAATTGTGTTAACTATCCCATTGGGATCAATTGCGTGGGACCCGCGCCCTTCTAGGAATTTTGTAAAATTTTGATAAACTGAGGTGCGCCATTCTCCGTTTTTACAATAATTTTGGAAGGAAATTATTTAATAAGGATTGAAATTTGAGGTTCTGTAAAGACTTAATATGTTATGTTACATAAAAATTATAAACGATATTAAAATTTAAAAACAATTTTCAAAAAAATTAATTTTATTGTAACATTCCTTAATCTATACAGAATTATAAAAGTGATAAACAAATATTTTCTCAGTTCATAGGTATGTGGACTGTTAAACTTAATCACAACAATATTGCATTATGAACTTAAAAACTGACAGAAAATTAACAATAAAAACACATGAGATGAGACTAAAGTCCGCATCGTTTTTAAAGAGAAAAACGAAAATACTATGAAATGATGTATTTATACGACTTTTATTACAAGTTTTCTAAGAAATGGTTAATTTGTAAAAAAATTATATGCATCAAAGTTGAAGGTGAATTAACTTCATAAAAATTGGTTTTGAATTTTTCGCTTTTAAAAACGTTTCGAACCTCAGGCTCATGAAAATAACTATTTTAACAAATTGCTGTTCGTCTAAAAATAGAAATACGTATTTTTTATTTTTAGACTTATTGAAGAAATTGAAATACAGTCTGTACATACGATTTGTGCGCCAACTTTTTGTTCATTTAAGTTGAATAGTGGTCGGAAAATAAATTAGAAAAACTAAACACATTAATTTTTAATCTCTTCCAGCACAAAACAATTCCAAACTTTATATAGGGTAATGTCACCTTGAGTGGACCACCTGAGATTTTAAGTTATCTGACAGCGGAAACGTGAAATAAATAGTCCGAATAGCAGCACCGCACTTAGAAACCGTAAGAAATTAAGTTCCGTGATAGACATATACGTTAGCGTTTGATGTAACGCGTTTTTAAGATCATAAACCAAAAAAGAAGTCGCTCTTACAATAAGTAATGTGATTCGGAAGTGCAGAAATAGTGTTCAATTTAAGTTTTAAAAGGTTACTTATTTTTTTCCTACTACTTTGGACATTGAAATTGATTGTCTTAGTTTAATTAAGTGATAATTTTGACTCAAAAAAAATTGTGGTGGCTGCCATGAAAAGTTGCATGTCACAATGAGTGAACTGCCTGTTTTTTTTTCATTTTTAATGTCAGCAGGGCCGGATTTGCTGTAGGGCAAAAAGGGCAAGTGCCCTGGGGCCCCCGGTCGTCAGGGGCCCCCAATTTTTAAGAGGTCTTCTTGTCACAAGAAGTGTATATGTGTAAATGCTCTATCAGGGTGTCTAACGGTCAGGGAAAAGTCATGGAAAAGTCAGGGAATGTCAGAGAATTTCATTGAAAGTCAGGGAAATTTCTAAAAAATTTTTGTGAATAAAAAATTTTTTTAACCTAACAAAACTTAGAAGATTTTTATCACCGTTTTTTTCTATCATTAGATATTAATTTATTGTTAAATATGTCAGTTACTATATTTTTTCTCAAGAAAGCAAAAATAAAATTAGTAAAAGGTCAGGGAAAAAGTCAGGGAAAAGTCAGGGAATTTTTTTCTCAATCCTTGTTAGACACCCTGTCTATAATAGTAAATCAGTTTCTATATGTAATATAAATTGTAATTGATTTGCAGTTCGACAATTTTTGAAAATTGTCCGATTTCAAACAATTACAATTCAAGCTGCATGCGAATAATGACGGTTTGCGCAGCTATCGTTGGCTATTTTATCAATTGAAAGCGAATTATTAAAAACAGTGGATACCAACAAAATAATTGAAGAGTTTCTTTCTAAAAAATCAAGAAAGTGTCGTTAATATGTGAAAAATGTTTGCACAACATTGTTGATAACCATAACAAATTATTTAATTGAATAATTTGTAATAGTCTCAAAATAAATATATCTATTTTTGTTTTTACGTTTTCAAATATATATTGTGTTAAATTTGATTGATTTTGCTCCCGGGTAAGAGGGCCCCAGGGCCCTAGTGCCCTAGGGCCTCTGACACCCTAAATCCGGCCCTGAATGTCAGTTTACCATTTTTTGGATATAAATTGACAATAAATTGGTTAGAACTATGTTTTATGTTCTTTATTAATTCTTTTGTGATATTGATGTGATATGTGCCAAAATTATTAAAAATGGTTTCACTTGCAAACATTGCGACACATACATGGTCTGAAGGTGCATAAGCATAAATTTTGTTTTAATATATCAGAAATAGTAAATAGATTAAAGAATTTAGAATAAATTTTGCAATTTTTTAGGAGTGGTACACTCAAGGTTACACTTTTTTCATTCCTTAAAAATTAGCTTTTTTTTAAAGTCAATTTTTTCTTCCAAATAAAAAAATCAAAGCTATTATGGTATAAACACTTATTTAGGGATCTAAACTAAATTTTGGAATAGAAACCTCCGATTAATTTGCTTTTATAAAGAATTTTTTCGAAAAAAGCTTAGGCGGTCCACTCAAGGTGACATTACCCTATTCCTCTTCCATTCTAGACACCTACCCTTGTCAATTTTCTCTCCGTCCCTTGTGGAAGTAGACCGAGATAACCATAACAAAATTCACATCGTTAAGTAATATTTTTATTGCTAAAATCCAATAGCGATTTGAGCAAAAAATTATTGAATATTTATTAAAATAATTTAAAAAATAAAAATCTTTTTACAGGCGAATCTCTGAATAGTGCAGTCGTCAGGCCCGAATTTATATGTAATAGGCAACTTAGACAACCGCCTATGGGTCCCCACCATCAAAACTTTATTTCAAGAATTATTTCGAAAACATTTTGTTGGACATTTAAAAACTTCAAAATTTCTTTTAGAAATCTTTTCATGATTTTAGAAAATTAAAAAGCGCGTTTATTATGTAAGTTTAGAGTTTAGTCAGAATTTCTGACGTTTTATTATTATTCATGACTTTACTTTTAGTAGGGATATATAATATTATTATTAATTAAAAATTGTATTCTTTGTCAAATTTTTGAAAAACCTAATTTCATAAATAAGGCCCCCACCAGCGTTACTTTAGGCACCAACTTTGATAAATACGGGACTGGAAGTCGTTAGGTGGGAGAGTAGACACCAATAATTTTTTCTCTTTTGAATACTAAGGTTGTTCCAGACGTTCACGCTGGCAGTGCTGTTAAAATGGCAAACGTGGTTGGTTAGTAAGTAAAATTATGAATTTTGATTGGCTAAAATCTAAATTGATAGTTTTCGTGCTATCATTTGATGCTTGGTTTCAAATGATTAAGCGTGAAAACCAAGCACGAAAACTGTCAATTTAGAGTTTTAGCCAATCGCAAAATTCATAATTTTACTCACAAACCAACCACGTTTGCCAATTTCACGCACTACCATTACTACGGAAACACCCTTAGTATGTGTTTTTTTATATAGTTTTTTCTGATTCATTGTAAAATTTATTATGAAAAATGAACTGAAAATTATTTATTCTTCAGGTAACTTATTTTTTGAGTCAATTTTGTATTTAAAGCGAAGCACGAATAATGACTACTTAATAATGTGCCTTCTCATCATATTATTGATACGGTCCTGAATGTTTACGTTTATGAACAGTTCAGCATGCACCCGACGACTGTAGTATTCAAAGGTCCGCCTGTATATAACAGCTATCTGAAAAAATTATCGTGATGTCTTCTGGCTGGGACCCAGCAGGAAGTCAGAGCAATGCTCAACTTAAATTCGGGCCTCCTGACCATGCTATGACAAACGCCCACATTCAATTTCCACACTTGTATGAACTCTTTGAAACTTATCCACCTTTTAGATGTCGCTTTTAAACTTCGTACCTTCACCTAACTCTTGTCTTTTGTACCATGTCTAGTTCCTACCTTACATAGAAAAATGGTTGGATAAAATATTCAATTAGGTAGACTATGGGGCGCAATCCAACAAATTAGTGAAACTATCCAATTATTGTATGAGCTGTCCGGGAGAAAGGCGCCCTAGCTATAACAGAGGTTACGCAGATAACAATTTTATAACTTATCCAATAATTGAATAGTTTAACGAATTTAAACAATTTAAACCAACTATTTTTCATCCTGCATGATTTCGCTGAATATACACTCCATCATACCACATAATATTTCTTGAATATTTAAGAAATATTTCAGTGTAAAGTTCATGAAATGTTGCTGCATTTAGGAAAATGTCCGCTTGTGAGGAAATATCACAGCAAAGGTTACATGAATATTATACTGCTTTTTCTGCAAATACAAAATTACAAATTACAGCAATATTGCATTCATTAATTGTTTAATTAAATTTTGCAATTAAAATCTCTGTATAATTGTCAATATATTATTAATTTATTCAATTTGTATTTATTACACAATTATTTATATTTAGTAATAAAAATACGTTTAAAAAGCTAAGATTGAGATACTAAATAGTAATAATAATAATAATAATAATAATAATAATAATAATAATAATAATAATAATTGATTAATAAATATAAATTGAATAATATTTATTTAAGGACACATTTTTGAAAACAGAGAGACACTTTTCTCGAAATTAACTAAACCGATTTTAAAAATCAAAAACCATTAACTAAAAAACTAAACAACTAACCTCTAAAATGTTATTATATGGTTATATGTTAACCTCTAACCCTGTTATTTTCTACAAAGGTAAATTGACCCAAAAACACATCATTTTTTCGATTTTTTGAAAAAAATATACATAAAAAATTGTTTTTGAGGTTTCTTGTTTAAAAAACCCTTATGAAGAGAATCCCGTTTGAATTTTTAATTTATATAAAATAAGTTGCTCGCAAACTGTCTCACTAAAAAAAGGCATCTTTTGGATACAGTTTATACATTTTTTACAATAAGTGTTTAAAAAAGTGTATTTTTTACCAATTCTGCACCAGAAAGTCCCCTTAAGTAATAAAAAACAAATTCAATAAATTAATAATATATCAACGTTTATAAAAATATTTTAATTGTAAAATTTAATTAAATGATTTATAAATGTAATATTGCTGTAACTTGTAATCTTACATTGATCATCAGGAATACAAAAAGAATTAATTTTGTTTATGAAATCATAACTATTACATACATATGATTTTGCTCTTTTATAGAATTCTTAAGAAGTGTAAATAATTGTTTAGATAAAAAGTGAGTTGGTTTGTTAATAGTAGAAACAGCAGGTCTTAAAGGATTGTTATTCTTATGGATCTTGGGTAAAACACAACTTTTTGAGAGATTCGTATTAGTTTAAGTAAGTTCAATGTCACCACATTTTCTATAAAGCAAATCATTATTATTTAGATATTTTAAAATTGTATAAATTTTAGTTTTTAAATTAGGTAACGGATCTCTATTAATGACTTTATAGGTATATACTATATATATGTTATAAATTTCATCATTTAATTCTTAAGAAAAAATAAAATTTTCGGCAGATTTTATGTATTCAATATCCGTGTTTAAACAAATGTTATTATTATTATTATTATTAACGTCATAAGACTTAAAATTTCTTCATAATGATATAAGGTTAGTAACATCATCAGGAATATCAACATTAGATAAGTTCAAAAACCATTCAGCTTGAGAGTTAAACGGATTATTGAAATGTAATTTTAAACGATTACATTGTAAGAATCGAAATTTCTTCTCAGATTGTTTTCTAAGATTATTTTTAAATTGAATCAATTTCTGGTTATGTATCTCATAAATAGATCGTAGACTTAGTAAAGAAAAATTGTTTTCTAATGCGGATTTAAATGTATTATTTTTTTAAATAAATAATGAATGTGAATACATTTATCTTCAATGAAAATATTCAACAATTTATTTTTGAAAGATTTAAAAAGAGAATTAAATTTTGAGTTACCAGTATTACTATGTAAGAAAAAATGATCCAAACTAGAATCAGTAGTGTCGATGTGTTTAGGCGTCAAATCGTATGTTCGACAATTCAAGAGGAACTGTAGTTGAGTGGTAAATCTAGCAGCACGTCTATTGATGTTAATCCATTTTTTAAAAATTCCCTTTTGTTAAAAGACGAAGAAAATTGGAAAATATTTGAAGTACTGTTATATGACCCTTGTAGATCCATGGTCAATAATAATAATAATAACAATTAATAATTCTATCACTAGGTTTTCAAATTAGTTAAGTGTTGAAATTAACGATCACTCCAAATCAAGCTTGACTCAGAGTGATCGTTAACTTCAACACTTAATTAATTGTAATCTTACAGTTCCAGAAAAATTCATTATAATATTCATGTAACTAAGCTTTGTTGTGATATTTCTTCACAAGCATAGTCCTAAAAACAGCAACAATTCAAGAACTTTGTAATGAAATATTTCGATCCTTTGCTGAAATATTCAGGAAATATCATCTCCTGTGTGAGTTGAAGAAAATATATTTTTGTAACTGACAGAATTATGGCTAGTTCTAACATATTGTATTAATGGAAATGGTACAGACATACAACCCTCACAGCACCGGGATATTCAGGATATCCCAGAGACGTCCTGGGGATATCGATTTGTTTTCGGAAGTTTGGATATCTCTGGGATATCCTAGGGACGTCCATGGATATCCAGAGGATAATCCAGGGATATCCAAACTTCCGAAAACAAATCGATATCCCCAGGACGTCTCTGGGATATCCTGAATATCCCGGTGCTGTGAGGGAATATTGATGTTTCATTCACACGCAGTGTAATCTAACCACATTTACATTCTTTATACCTTTTTAATAGTATTTAATTAGAGATGTACAAAAACTTGCAATTAACATGGATTTTAAATGCGAACCAAGTCCACACTATTTCTTTTGGAGCGAATCGAATTTTCTAAATTTGTACATCTCTGCATTTAATTTTTTTCTAAGAAGGAATATCTTATTTCAAAAATATGTAATTTTTTACAGTTTTATATCATTTTTTTATGTTATAACTTTGTTTATTTACCCGTTAAATAGAGTTGAATGAACAACTAATTTGAATGAAAATTTACCGATTGCAGTTAATTTATTAATTTTGAATGCTTATTGATATTTTCAGAACACTTTTTACCAAAGTTCTGCTTAAAATATTACGACCATCAATTCCTCGATTAGAACTAGTATAAGTCATCTCAAAATATGATGTATGTAATCTCCTAAATATCACTGTCCTTATTTACTATGTACATTGCCCAGAAAAACCTGGTCTGATTTCATATGTGCCCCATATTAATAGCACTCTATTCAAAATTAGTCCAGTTTTTTCTGGGTGCAATCTATACATATGTATATAATTAATTTTTCATTATAAGAAATATATATTATTAGCTTACTTAAGATTCAAAATCATTAGAGTCGCAATTTCACAATATACATCTAAATAATACAATATACTATGTATTTGATATTTTACATTATATTAGCTATAAATTTGCAATTTTTTGGTTTTCACAGCTATAGCGTCATATTTAGAAATAATTACGAAAGTTCAAAACCTGTATTACTTGTAACAGCATATCGTAATTTTTCCCGCAAAGTACTCTTTTTTTGATAATTTGGTAATTTCAGGAGATTAAAACACGTAGATGACGTAGGCAATCTATTTTGTGGATCCTTCTTCCTAATTGTGAAAAATGCCCTAATTATACTGCCTGAAAAAAAGAAACGCAAAACAATTTTAAATTATTTAATCATTTAACATATTTAAAGTACAAAAAAAATACTTTTTTTAATAAACGGAAAGATTTTTTATTTCAAAATTTATTAAACGGATTATTAAACTCTAAATATTCGATATTTGATACAAAATATTAATAATGCCACTGGGTGAATATCGGGATCTGACTCAAGTAGTGAATCTAGGAGTAACAGCAAGTCAAGTGATATAATATAAATATTATCACTGACATTATTCAGTTTGTTCTTAAAAATATTTGAAAATTATTTTACCTATTGTATCACCAGTGTCTTCATCAGCTCCAACTTCTACGCACCTTATCGAAAAAGGAGGTTCCAAATGAGCGAAACCAAGCAACGGCGATTTCGAACAACTAGTCACAAACTACAAATGCAATCAATCTTCAGTTTTTATTGAAAAATTAAATCTTTTAATTTATTTCAATCATTATCAGGAGCGTAGCCAGAGGAGGGTTTTGGAGGTTCAAATCCCGAAATCTTGGAAAAACATATATGTTAAAGCCTAAAGTGCTAATTTTCTTCTGAGTACACCTCTGATAAAATTCCATAAACCCCTCCCCCCTGAAACTTATTTCTGGCTACGCCCCTGATCTTTATTATACCTAATGCAATGTTATTTAAAAGATTTAATATCACACAGCACAAAAAAATTTCTGAAATTTTATTAAATATTTACTTGCCATTTTTGGAATATTTAAATTCAAAGTTTAGTGAAAATTAAACATTTAAAATTCATTTTCGCATAAATTAAATTCTCAGGCAAGATTCATGCTAAACATTTATTTAATGGGGACATTTAAATCTTTACACAATTTTTATTTAACATTAGGAGAGACTGGGGTAAACCCGCTCACTAGCGATTTGACGCTATGAACTCAACTTAAAATGGAGATATTGGTACTGTAAATAGTAGGTACTTAACATTCAACTTATATTAATGAACTTTCGTTTAGTTTCATGAATTCAACATAGGGCGCCTTTTCCGTTGAAGAGTACAGACGTCTTTTCGTCTACCCTTCTTACTCTGTAAATTTCTGAATTGCGAGATATTATTCTCGCCGGTCCTCCGATGTTCATTAAGTACTTCTTATTTTTGTGAATTAATTACCTGTGATTTGTTTTTTTTGTTTAATTAATTTAAACTTAATTGAAAATTTTCATTAAGTTGTGTATGTGTGATAAACTCAGTTATTAAGTGTTCCGTTCTACTATTATATTTTTTGAACTTTTAACTTTTATATAATTTATTCCTCACATAAAAAAGTAAGGAGAAAATCAAAATAAAATTTAAAATAAAATGAGGACACAGTGCAATAAATTCTGGTTTTAATTTTAAATAATATATGAGTTCATAACTTCTGCAAGAACCAGTGAAATTACTTTCCACCAAACAAGTAAAGGTCAACACTAAAAACAATATTTGTTGACAATTCGAGGTTGGATCTTTATTTATTTTCTATTACTTGTCTCTCCTATCTTACGTTCAAATAAATTTCTTATTTAGCTTAAATTAATTTTTCCTTTTGATTATACTTGTTACTATAGTTGGTTTCACCTGGCTATTTTATTTTGAATTCGTGTTATTTACATTGTTATATCTAAACAATTTATAGAAAAGATATTTGCCAGTTTTCATTTTTTTTTATGATTATTAATTTTATTTAAATTATTGAAATGTCTTCTTTATTATTATGTTAAATTTATTTAACTAATATATTAATGAGGCTGGAATCTGTTTTGGACTTTGTTTTCTAATAATAATAGGGTAAGTGCGGGTATAGTCGGACAGTACTAGTAGTCGGACACTTTCGTGTTTTTTGGCAAATAAATAATAATGCATTGTGATAATTACTTTAAAAAGTATACTAGACGAATGTGTGAAGTTTATATTTTATGAAATTAGTGTTATTTTCGAAAATAATTAAACAAGAAATATTTTATTTAATGTTTTAAAAATCATGGTGTCCGACTATAGATACAACCATTTTCGAGTAGCGCGATGAGTGGCACAAAGTTTTGTTGATAATTAATCATAAATATTAAAACTTATAGGGTTTAAATATTATATTAATAACTTCTAATGTGCTTTAATTCCATTTTCCAGCAGATAGCAATTAAATAATTATCTTTTTTACTTTATAAATTCAAAATATCTGACAGATGTCCGACTATAGAAACAAGGGGAAAAAGTGTCCGACTACTAAAGCATTCGTAATTTTTTATTAAAATGTTTATATTTTATTGAATACTCAACTATTTGTAACAAATTTATATGATTTTTAATCCTGAAGAACTCCTTTAATTAATAATGTGCTTATAAACACAGTAGATATTTGCTATTTCAAGAAAAAAAGCATAATTTAAGATTGTATCCTTAAGTGTCCGACTACTAGTGCATTTACCCTATCAATCTTAACATTTTTTCTTTTTACTTATTTAATTATTATTTTTTTGTTTTTTTTTGTTGATGAGTTACTTTTTTTAGATTTTGCTACTATGCCTCCTAAGAATCTGCTGAACACACGTGAGATGTCCTCAACTTCGAATGGATCGAATTTAAGTACGAGACGGTCAGGAGTTGGAAGAGGATTTCTCGGCCAGAAAATCTCTGATAGGAAATTTCTTCAAATACAACAACAACAAAAACAACAAACCAATATTCAATCTAAAAGTTTGGGTAATGGGGATAATAGTAATAATAGAATAATGGAAGTGGAAGAGTTTAATGAGAGGGATAAAGAAAAGATCTGGATCTTTAACTAAATCAGAGAACTATTCTTCACCTAATGCTTCTGGTTCTTCAGGTTCTTCTAATACTCCTCATAAGATTAAAAAAAATCCTCTATTTCCACTCAATCTCAATCTGGAAATTGTCCAACTACCTCACATGACGATGGGGAAAAACCTTCTGAATTGTCTAGCAAGTTGAGTGATCCTGATACTCTACATTCTGTTGATGATCCTCTTGATAAGGAGGATTCTCATGCGGATCATGAAGATGAGGTCCTCTCTGATGAGCAGAAATCTGCTCTTGATAGGGGGTCGAAACTCAAAGATCTGTTAGAGAATCCAATGTATTACTGATCGTGTTCTGAGAATGTGAATAGTCTTTTTAGATATGCGGAAAAATCTATTGGCCCGTTTTTTGTTCTAATGGAAAAATGGAATCGAGAGATCCAAAAAAAGCTCTAGGCAAATATGATCCTTTTGCCACCTCTGATCTTATAGAATCTGTCATTTCAGGCCCTAAACGAAATTTTAGAAGTGGTCAAAACCAAATCAAGATCATTTGTGAGAATTATAAAGATGCTAACACCTTGATTGATTCTTCTGAATTAAATATAGCATATAGAACTTATATTCCCAAAAGTCAAATAAGCCGAAGAAGATTTAGTAATGATATCCCAACTTCGAGATCTGTTTCTGAGTTGAGAGATAGTCTGGATGCAGATACTAGAAATAATGTAATAGCTATTAAGCGTTGCTTTAACAATAAATTGGAAATTACAAGTAGAGTTGAATTTTTATTTCGCTCTACTTTTATTCCAAGAATCATTTTTGTTAGGGATTTTGCTTTGACTATTACCCCTAAACCATCGTGGTGTTTTAGATGTCAGAGATTCTCTCATATCGCTGATCAGTGTCGGTCAACGCATCCGGTTCGCTCCTACTATTCGGGTAATCACAGATACAATATTTGTCCATATAGAGATCAAATTCCGTTGTGTACCAACTGTGGTGGTCCACATGAGGCTGTGGATATCAACTGCCCTATTTATAATTTTGAATTTGAAATCTCAAGATGCCGGTATATAAATAACTGCAGTAGAGAGGAGGCTTTGGAATATCTGTGTTTCAGTGGTTCTCCGAATATTTCTAGAAGAGCTAGAAATGCTCTGAAACGAGCGGCTGATTCACAGGTTGTTTCGAATCCTCTAAATTTGTCTATAGTTGGAGGTGAACGGGAACTTGATGGTCAACCTATAACCCTCTTTTCAAATTTGAACGACATGTTAAGACCGGGTGGTATACAGACGGGTATTGAATGTAGATCAGATAGAGATATGATTGCTGCTCAAGGCTTAATTAATTTGGTTGATTCTGATCCTAAAATTTGAATTCTAATGAATCTCAGTTCTCCAGCCTCTTAGATGTATGTTGTTTTTTTCTCTTTCTTTTACATATTTATTTATTTCTACTTGTTTTTCTTTTTGTTTTTTTAGTTGTTTCTTTTACTTTATTGCTTTGTTTTTTGTTTTTCTCTATTTTATCTGTGTTACATTTGAGGCATGATTATTTTTCTGTTTTAATTTGATTTTGTTTACTACAAAAGCCTCTTTTTTCATTTTTTTTCTCTTCCTTTTCCCCATTTATATATTAACATGGTTCTTGACGAGGAAAGGGAGGGAAGATGTCTAATATTTGCCACATCGAATGCATGCAGCGTGGTAAATAAAAAGACAAAAATAGAGGCCTTATTATTTCAACATAAAGTTGATATCTTGTCCATCACAAAAACCTGGTTGTCAGATAAATTTAAAGCATGGGAATTTTTTGGTTATAATACACATAGAGCAGATCGAGATGCTCACGGTGGTGGTACTGTTCTTTTGGTGAGACAAGAAATCATGGTCAACACAATTAAATTTAAAACCGCTGTCTCTCCTTTTTTTGATGTTGTGGGTATAATATTTGGATGAAATTTTTTGAGGAAGCTACTAGTTGTGGACCTTTAATTGTGGAAGGTAATTTCAATGCACACTCTTTTTCTTGGGGTACGGTGCTACCTTTAATTCTCCTAGAAGTTCTGATTTGATGGAAATATTCGATATTTTTTCTCTTTTCTCCCTTAAGGGGATCCCACTTATCGACATTGCAGATCTAAAATGGTTAAAAATTTGCAACGACCGTTTCTTGGAAAATATAAGATATTATTACCTATAAATTTGGAAAACTCATTTTTTATCATAAATACACAGGATGAGTATTTTATTTGTTGTAATTATTTGAAAAAAATTATTGTTAGAAAGTTAAATATGGGCAGTTCCCCTGTAACAAATCTTCTTGTTGCAAATTTATATACAAAACAGTTTACATAAATTAAAGTTTTTTATTGTTGTTTTCAAATATGTAATGAATCTTATTATGTGTATTTTTTATTAAAATTAAGTTAGCCAAATGGAAAAATTATTTTGTTTTGTTGTTTTCAAGAAAAGGTCGTTGCAGTTTGGGCTCTTGGAAACTGCCCATATTTAATTTTCTAACAATATATTTTTTTTTAATAAATACAACAAATAAAATACTCATCCTATGTATTTATGATAAAAAATGACTTTCCCAAATTTATAGGTCATAATATCTTATATTTTTCAAGAAACGGTCGTTGCAGATTTTTAACCATTTTTGATCTGCATTGTCGATATGTGGGATCCCCTTAATGATTCTGAACCCACTCGTATGGATAGAGCTGGTAGGAAGAATAATAACCTCGATCTAATATTAATTTCAGATACGCTAATTGCTCAGGCACTTGCTGAAGTTACAAGTGATTTATATGGATCTGATCATCTGCTGCTTATCTCAAAATTCGATCTAAGTCCTAAGTATGCTAGTTCTAGTTCTACTAGAATTAACTTTAAAAATTTGGACTAGTCGAAGATTGAGGAACCTTTAAGAGCTCAAGTGAGTGATTTGGATGAATCTTTAAATAGAGGAACTCCACCAGATCAGATATATAACAAACTCATTGATTCACGTTTATCCACAGTTTTAGAATATGGTGTCTATAGGCCACAATCACTTTCCGGGAAAAGAAAATTTGAGCCACTTTGGTGGGATAATGATTGCTCTATTCAAATAGAAAGACGTAGAAATGCAAGGAAGGATTGGATAAATAATCAAACTGAGGAACTTAGAGCCCGTTTTAAAGAGATAGATCAGAAGGTGAAGTGGTTTTTGAGGGGGAAAAAGAAGGAGTCTTTTATCTCGTTCTGTGATTATGTCTCTCCTTCTGAGGGGATGTCTAGAACATGGAAGACTGTAAGATCCTTTCTAAATAAAAATTCCCCTTCACACACCAATATTTGCAATGATCCTTCCTCTGCAGATTTCAAAAAATTAAGATCAGAATTGGTTAGCAATGACGTCCCATATTATGAATTTGTTCCTCTAAATAATGATGCAGGAGACTTTGAAAAATTTAATAATCCCTTTTCTGAGTTGGAATTTGATAGTGCTTTGTCGGATTGTAAGAAAGGTTCTGCTCCAGGATTAGACGGTATATCTTATGATTTTATTCTGAAATTGCCAAGATTTATGCGAGATTTTTTATTTAAAATATTTAATGAAATGTTTACCTGCTCTATATATCCCACATGTTGGAGAGATACTAGGGTTTTATTTATTCCCAAACCAGGTGGAAAAGGTTTTAGACCTATTTTTCTCACCTCATCTCTTTGTAAATCATTTTAAAAATTGATTCAGAAAAGATTGGAATTTTTAGCCGAATCTAATAATTGGATTCCTTCTAACCAGTTTGGATTTAGGAGGGGAAAATCGGTTCTGGATTGTGTATCGACGGTGACAGCCGATATATCTAACGGCTTTGCTAATAAAGAAAGCACCCTGGCATTGTCAATTGATATAAAGGGGGCTTTTAATTGTGTCCTTCCTGAATTCCTTTTGAAACAATTGCGTAAACTAAAGGTTCCTTACAAACTATACAATTTCGTTCGGTTTCTTATCAGTGAAAGAAATTTTTTTTCCTGACTTGAATAGTTCTGAAACTTCTTATTTAGGTGTACCACAAGGTGGAGTTCTTTCCCCTATTTTATTTAATATCTGTCTTATGAATTTATTTGAGCAATTACCTATTAGTGTTAAAGCCGCAATGTATGCAGTCTATTTGTTAATCTATGTTAGATTCACTTCTGTCGAAGATGCTCTAAGATTATTGAGTTCTGCGGTTGAGATACTTTCTGTTTGGTTGAGCGACTTAGGTTTATCTATTTCTCTTCCAAAATGTCAATCGATTTTATTTTCACGTTCTATTCCTGATGAAATGAATATAACATTAGAAATTTTAAACTCTTTAAACTCTAATATACATGTTGAAAAAACTCTCATGTATCTGGGATTTCTATTGGATAAGAGATTAACATGGGTTCCACATATTAAATATATCGCTTCAAAGGCTAGTAAAGCTATTAACGCTCTTAAAGCTATGGCAAGAGTTTCTTGGGGAGCTCATCCATCTGCATTACTTCTCGCTTATAAGGGTTTGGTAAGGGCACATTTGGAGTGGGGAGCACAATTATTTGCTCATGCAAATAATAAATCCCTGAAAATTCTAGATAGATTACAATATGAAGCCCTGAGAGTGGTACTTGGTTGTATGAGTTCTACTCCTATCAGTATACTATTATCCGAATGCAATGAGCCTACCTTAGCAACTCGTAGAAAATTATTATTGGACAAATTTTTAGTACGTAGCTTTTCTACAAAATCTAACACCCTAATTCCACGACTTAGACTTTTATATGAAAAATCATTAACTAGAAGGGGAAGGGAAATTAAATTTGATAAATTTCCTCTTTTTGGTAGATTTGAATATATTAAAGATTGAAATAAAGTCTCTCTATGTTTAAATAAATTCTCATACTTTGATCTTTCTTGACGAGATTTGATATTAAACCCTCAGATTGACACTTATACAGGATCTCAGATTAAGTCACATAAAAGTCCAAACGAAATGTTGAAACAAATTCTAAATACCAATTATGCAAATTGTACTAATATCTATACAGATGGAGCACGAAGTCAGAATGAAAATGAAGCTAGTGCATCTTATTTTGTTCCAACTTTAAATTTGGAATTTGGTGTGAGACTGAGTGAGACTGACTTCGGTCTTGTCATCAGAACAAGAATACATTTTAACATTTTAATTATTTTCTTAAATTTATATTATACCCTTTTATGTCTTATAATGTAAAATCTCGAAAGTTTGATACGTGCCAAAATTATTGAAATCAAATAAAATATCAAACATCCAGAATTAAAAACGGATTCAATCAAGCGTGCGATTCGACAAATTAACTAAATAAACAAACGAGAATTAAATCACATGTCTTTTTCAATATCGTCTCTTGACTCTGAATCCTTATCACTTATTTCCTCCGATATTAGGCTCACCACAATTCCGGGATTTCTAAATCAGTTGAACTATAAGGGAAACATGTCTTCCTCAAGTGACGAAGAGGGAAACCGCGCAGACGAAAATTCCCATGCGAACTTGCATCAAATACAGCAAGTATATCCGGATGAGTTCCCAATCTGGAACAATCCTAATCTCCCTGTCTCAAAAGAATTTCCTGAAAACTTGCCTCCTCCATACATCGTTATGATGGAAAGCCAAACACAATCTTTAAATCTGGGAAAATTAAATCCCATAGCAATCAAAGTGTCATCAAGGGTCAAAGACTCATTCAACGGAATGGTCAGAATAGAGTCCAAATAACATGCAACACTAGAGAAGATGCAAACAGATTAAAAACTTCACCTCTATTAATCCAAAAAAACTATTGGGTTTATATCCCTAACACCCTCAAGATCTCCAAATGCGTCGTCAAAGATATAGATTGCAGCGTGTCAGATAAAGACTTTGTAAAAAGATTGGACCTTTCGATACGCAGTCAATAATCAGAATTAAACGTAGGATCACTTTTAACAATCAAATGCTGGAGGCATTAGAAATCACGTACGCCGGGCCTAACCCTTCACAAAACATAATAGTGTCATCATTCGAGCTCCCACTTTCTCTGATTATCCCTAGACCTATTAGATGCCAAAAGTGTCAACGCTTCTGGCATGTGTTTTCACAATGCAGGTCCAACTTGCCTCGATGTGAGCACTGCGCAGAGAACCATCACACAGAGAACTGTAAACGATTACTTCCCAAATCAAGTTGCTGCAATTGTAAGGGAGAACACCCAGCATCATCGACAACATGCCCGACCTACATTAAAGAACTTGAGATCCGTCAAATTAGAGCGGAGTTCAGTATAGGATATCAGGAGGCGGAAGAAAAATATTTACTTCGTAGACAAAATACTATCTCTCCTCCTAAAAAGAACCCTAACTTCTCGCAGCAGACCTCTTCTGATAACAATAGTGAAAATAAATTTGAACTAGCTGTGGATTCTAGTTCTCCCCCCCATCTAGTAGCCAGGCCAGCATTAGTGCTCAGGAAAATCTACAGCAAAGGACTCGATTCAGACCTTAACAATACCATAATAGATTACAAAAATTATCACTTCAACCAAAACTCCAATAATCAGCCTAGCCAAACCAATACAGACAACAAACAAATAAGAACCAGATTTGTCCCAAACAATTAATATCTAGTCAGAAGTAATTCAAGACCGATCTTAGAGAAGCAGTCTAAATTAAATTAATCCTAAAATGATTTGTAATTCTCGAGGGTCACGACACCACAGGTCTCCTCAGAGGTGGGCAGGTTATTCTAAAATGTAACGCTACAAACTTGGTGGGGAGTTGTTCCAAATGACTTCCAGATTCCAAATTTTTAAACCGATAAATCGTACCTGATCCTCTTTTCGAATTATCTCTTATACAGATAGTCGGAAACTTGAAAAATTTATTATATTAATGTGAAAGCTTTGATTCAGAAGACTGCTGATTTTTCGTTACTAAAAATTTTTTAGACAAAGATTTTATAGATAATTATGGTTCCGAATTCTCTTCTTCGAAAAACTTTTTGATTTTTTGAATTTGGACACGTCTGTCACATGCTAAAGTGCTACATATATGAATATATATATAATTTCAGAAGCCTGCAAAAAAATAAAAATTTCCGTTGTCTGAGATCAAGAAGTCATTCACCGTAGCTTTTGGTGCGCTAAATCCGAATTAACATTTAACAAAAACCTCCCATTACGTCAGGATTTTGAGAAAATTGGGGGTAAAGTACCGAACAATCATTTCCTAGTAGTTTTTGAAAATGTATACTGGGTAAATCCGACGTGCTAGAGACTTGTCATATGAGTTAAATTAAAGTTTGGACCCTCTACTTTACGAAAATATAGCGATATTGCCAACAACAAACTAAATTAACTGTCAAAATTGATTTATTTTATAAAAACAGTTGTATTTACAAAAACTAAAAAGTGATTTTTGGGATTTATAGGGGAGAGTGGGACAAGACGGGGTACCGGCCCTATTTAACAAACGAATCAACCAATCGCGATTATATTTTACATAATACTGCACCGAGACGATAGTTTCTTGTTTACAAAACCTAAAAGCCATGAGAACAAATCTTTTATCTGTTTTACTAAAAAAAACTGTTTTCGACAATTTTCTTGTGAATTTTTCACTTTTTTAGGAGGTGTTTATTATTTAATAATAACAGTTAATGAAATATATAAAATTTTTTATAACTGACAAGGGTTACAGAAGAAGGGAAGCATATGTTTTTTTCTTTGTTGAATCGTAAATTGTAGTAATTAATCATTTTATTAAATTTCGTAGGTGCGGGAAAGATAGGGTAGGGAAGAGTAGGGCAAGGCGGGGTACACAAATGAAGCAAAAGAAAAGAGAAATAAGGGAAGTTAAGAAAACTACTTAAATCAAGACTGAATAAAATAAGAGTGACCAAAAAAAAGCTTGTCAGGTCAAATCAATAATTAGCGATGGTAAAGTGGAAAATACACCATGTCTCTATAAATAGTAATGGTTATTATTTAGACTCAAATGAAAGCTGGGCTGCTTGTTCTGTCTGCGGCCAATGGGCTTTGTGCCGTTGTGCTGGTGCCAATGACGAAGATGAAGATGCAACCTTTACTTGTAAAATTTGTCGACAGAAATAGGTTGCTTTTTTAGTACCGCGCCGGTGGGTCAAGATGGGGAGATTTGCAATTTTTCCATATTATTAATTTTATGATTTTTTAAGAAACAAATGGCCTTTGTGCGCCTTTATTACTAAAGACTGATTCTCAAAGATGGTTATTAAATAAAATAGCAAAATATGTATTCGATAATTTTCGTTTTTTTGCGCTTTAAACCTTAAGTACCCCGTCTTGACCCACTCTCCCCTACCCCCACTTTTCTCAATATCATGAACATAATTATCTATAAAATCTTTGTATAAAAAATTTTTAATAACGAAAAATCAGCAGTCTTCTGAATCAAAGCTTCCACATTAAGATAATACATTTTTATGTTTCCGACTATCTGTAAAAGAGATAATTCGAAAAGAGGATCAGGTACGATTTATCGGTTTGAAATTTTAGAATCTGAAAGTCATTTGGAACAACTCCTCACCAAGTTTGTAGCGTTACATTTTAGAATAACCTGCCCACCTCTAAGGAGACCTGTGACACGTCAGTCACCTCTAGAATCAATTCCAGATGATAGACTAGACTTTTGTCGGCCCTAAAATTTAAGTTAAATATAGATGGAAAAACTGCTGAGACTCCAGTATCTGGAGCCTCAGAAAGCAAACTAAATTAATAATAAACTATATTTTATTTAATTTGAACATAATCCCCTGACGGCATTAACCCCTTAACTGCCGTCTGAAAAACACTAAATGTGCCCAGAATGCCAAGAATAAATAATCGTCAAATTTGTCTGAAACTTGTTACTCAGGGGTTTTCGGGGTCGCTGATTACGAATCTGATGTCGGTTTTTCAAAATTCAAAATGGCGAATTTAATATGGCGGACGGATTTTTAAACATTGATCAAAATTACCTGAAATTTGTTACTCAGGGGGTTTCGGGGTCCCTGACTACGAATATGATGATGGTTTTTCAAAATTCTAAATAGCGGATCCAATATTGCGGATATTTTTTTTTAATTTTGGATTCGCTTGAAAATTATCATTAGGGGGTTTTCGGGGTCGCTAATGATGAATCCGATGTCAGTTTTTAAAAATTGAAAATTGCGGATCCAATATGGTGGACATTTTTTTTAATTCTGTATTCGCTTGAAACTTGTCACTCGGAGGTTTTCGGGGTCGCTGATGACAAATCGGATGTCTGTTTTTAAAAATTCAAAATGTCGTATCCAATATGGCGGACATTTTTTTTTTAAATTTTGCTTTTATCATAAAAGCAGAACAAATTTTACAAATGCCGGTTTCAGAGAACAGCTTTAAAGAGAGTGCAAAAATTGAAATTCCATTAAAATATCCTAACGCATTTCACCTTTCCAATTAGTTCATGGGTGAAGTGGATCTCCATGGTATGACATATTGGATCCGCAATTTTGAATTTTGAAAAACTGACATCGGATTCGTCATCAGCGACCCCAAAAACCCCCGAATGATAATTTTCAAGCGAATCCAAAATTAAAAAAAAATGTCTGCCATATTGGATCCGCCATTTTGAATTTTGAAAAACCGACATCATATTCGTAATCAGCGATCTCGAAAACACCCGAGTAACAAATTTCAGGTAATTTGGATCAATTTTTAAAAAAGTCGTCCGCCATATTGGATCCGACATTATGAATTTTGAAAAACTGACATCATATTTGTAATCAGCGACCCCAAAAACCCCCGAGTAATAGATTTTAGGCGATTTTAGACATTTTTAAAATAAAAATGCATTGAATTGTCCATGGCAAAGGTTTTGAAAAATTTGCTAAAAGTGTTGTTTTTAAAAATTTATAACATTTTTATAATTCAAAGAATTTAAAAACAGAAACGTGCGTCGCATTCTGCATAGCGTTGACTTTTTAGAAATCATTTTATTTTTAATTTTCAGCCATTTTTGACTTTTTTACGGGTTCCCGAGATATTACAAAAAGAGTCGGACCGTGCGAAGCAATATTTTTAATTAAATTTAATCTATAATGTGAGGAATACACTCGGGGTAAAGCCGCTCACTTAGTTTTAAATTCAAAATTTAGAATAAAATAATTTCACGTATTATATTTTAACAATAACAAAATTTATGACTTGTTAAAACCAAAATTGTAACTAGAATTCACTTTCTCTTAATAAAATATAACACTTAAATCCATAGTTGTAATTCATGAAACCTGTATATTCATTATTTATTAAACCAATTTGTTGTTTATAGAATTGTTTATAGAACTCATAGTTTATCGAAAATAAATTATGCTTAAGACGGGAATAAGACGAATTTTAGTATTTAAAAAATAAAACTGTTCCGTCTTGAAAAAATAAAGTGAGCGGATTTACCCTGGAAAATTGTGATTTCGAAATTTGGTATATGTGTATTAAAAAGTTTCTCTAAGTAAAACTAAAAAAGATATATCAAAAACTCTTTTTTAATTTTTTAGTAGAAATCATAACCTTTCAAATGATATAAATTAACTTGGATTTAGAGAATAATTTCCTAGATTTTTATCGATCTAAAAATAAAATAAGTGAGCGGGTTTACTCTAGTATCCTCTACATTTAAAAATCCCAAACATTACATTATTAAGTAAATATTTAATAAATTTTAAATTTGTGTAGTGATTATAGAATATTGATGAAATTATTAAAATTTATACCTTTAGAAATAATCCTCTCTCTTCTTCAGAAAAGTCCTTTTCTAAAATATCCCACAACCAACAAACCACTCGATGGCTGTCGTGAAACCCTCCATAATATTGAGTATGTCTTCGCAAATCACGAAGATCTAACGGTACATTATCTCCCGAAATTAATCTTTGCAACTGTAATTAAAATTAAGTAAAGTTAATTTAAAAAAGTTTGTTATGATATGAGTGCGTAAAGCAGATTCGTTTGAAACAGCTTAAACTCTTAACAAATACTCTTCAAGCTATTGTTTATAAAAATGAATATGGTCATTCAGAACATGTTTATTTCTTAAATTATTTATAATGTAAACAATTTTTTTATGACAACTGAAAAGTTTCTAAAGTGTAAAAATTATTTTTATAAAGTTTGAAATTTCTTGATTAACTTGCCAAAGGAATCTCAAAGTTTTATTAATTTTTGTCACAGTTATGCAATTTTGAAAAATGTTATTCAGAACATTCCAATTGCTTATAAAAAATTAAAATGTTTACAAACGTTCTTAATATGATAATTAAAAATCTCAACTCTTCCATGACCAACTCTACAAATGCCAATTGTTCTTAATATGACAATTAGAAAACCCGATTGTTCAATGCACTGCACAAATAGGTATCTTTTTTTATATCTTAAAATAAGATGTAAGATGGAAAAATGGTATCTTACATCTTAAAATAAGATGTTTTCTAAAGCATCTTACTGATATTTAAGATGCTTTATACGTTTTAGCAGTGATGAAGATATTTCTTCCATCTTAGAAAAGTAAGATACTTTTGTAAGTTCTTTAAAGTACCTTAAATTAAGATGTTTCTATTGCAATAAGATGTTTAGCGATAAGTTACTTGAGAATCGTAAGATGCACCATAAGTGTAAGTTACTAAAAACTAAGATACATAAAGTGTTTTCCATAAGAGCCCATCCCAGTAAACGAAAACTAATTGAAATGAATTAAAAAGAATTCACAAAGAGCTTTCGTGAATCCCGCTTTGTGACAAATACGAATTGGAGCCATGATGCAATTTTCCTGAATTCGTGAAACTGTATTGAACTTCCGAACCTTCTATCCGTACCAATTCACTGGACAAGTTTTGAGCCTTTAATTTTTTTCAATTCGTTAGCACGAATTCAATGCATTCCTTGGCCATTTCTTTCGAATGCGAATTCGTTTGGACAAATTGGTACATATTGAATTAAATTCAATTGAATATACAAAGAGCTTGAGTGAATCCCGCTTTGTGACAAATACGAATTGGAGCCTACCAAAAATGTTAATTCGTTTCAATTCATTTGAATTAGTTTTTTTTTACTGGGATAGTTAACCTCAAAACTTTTTACCCCAAAAATACACAGAAAATGTGTGCGAAGATACTTTTAACATCTTAAATTAATGTATTTCAAGTAACTAAAAAGTGTCTACCAAAACATCTTAGAAATGACTACCAAAACATCTTAAATTAAGATACTTCTTTTTGCAGTGTGACCGACACTTCAAATTCCAATTTTGAATAACATAAAAATTAAGAGTACCGACTTTTTAAATTCCGATAGCTCATAAAATGACAATTAAAGATCTCGTTTATACAATGTAAAGATCTACAAATTCAGATTGATTTATTTTTAAGTTTATTAATTAATATCAATTTACTGACTTACCTTTTTTATTTCTTGATAGCAGGCTCAAAACTTCTAAAGCGTGTCACTAATTTTTCGATAGAGATATTTTTATTTTGCATATCAATAATTTTATAATATTTTCGTACCTACCAAAATGTGACCTCAAAGTTGATTTTGCAAAATTTTAATTTTTTTAAGAGTTATTGTTTAATGGATGGATGGATTTGATGGATTTTAAAAAAATTTGGTATGAGTAATATACAATAATAATCATACTTTCGAACAAAAAATATTTGTTAGATTTTGTTTATAATTTGTTTAAAATAGCAACAATTATTATAAACAAATAGAAATAAAAATTGTTGTTTATTTTATTTCTATTTGTTTATAATAATTGTTGCTATTTTAAACAAATTATAAACAAAATCTAACAAATATTTTTTGTTCGAAAGTATGATTATTTACTCATACCAAATTTTACTAAAATCTATCAAATAGAACGGTAGGAAAAATTTTTTCAATAATGTGATGCGTAAAAATTGTTTAAACAATAACTCTTAAAAAAATTTAAATTTTGCTAAATCAACTTTGGGGTCATATTTTGGTACGAAAATACTACAAAATTATTTATATGAAATGTAAAAATATCTCTATCTAAATGTTAGTGGCACGCTTCAGAATTTTTAAGCCAGCATATAATGAATTTGTTAAATTGTTTATAATATAAATATTTAGATAAATAAAAAAAAATTTAATTCTAACCTCGGGTGTTGAGAAAAGCGATAACCACTCTGGATTAATAATGGAACGAAAACCTTTTATAAAGGCAAAAGTTTGATCTTTAATTTGCGTGACCATTCGGAATCTTGCCATCGAATGAACGTAATTAATTTTATTTTGATCAGTAACAGGTTCTGCTCTTCCACCAGGAATCAATTCGTGGGTGACTAATTTTCCCATTACATCCTCATCCAACGAAAATGATAATTCTAATTGTTGCACGTCTCCGTGATAATTTTTTACGAGAGTCAAACTTCGATATAAATCTCGATCAAGAGATGCTAGTTCATCGATATAACTGTAAAATGCACCACAAGTTTGTCCGGAAAATTGTGAGACGAAAAATGAAGCAAATGGTACGTCGACGACTATTCCCTGAAAAATTAACACATTTTAGGAAAATTATATTACCAAAAACTTCCGTTCATGCAAAAAGTTTGAATTTGAATTGCGAGGAATCGACATCGAACTATTCAAAGATTTCGAATCAATGTAATTCGAATTCGAATCGATAATGACAAATATTTTTAAACACAAAGTTTAATCATCGTACCGATAACGTACTCTAAAGTTTTAAAATGTTTGAAAATAGTTTTACTCCGCTTTAAACACAGAATTCACTAAGATTGGCTTTGAGAAACAAGACATATCAAATTTGAGTTAAAGAGCATACACTTTTCTCCATTTTGTTGAAGAGTGTAACCAGGTGAACAATAAATTTTGTAACTGTAAATTGTAAATGTGTAAATGTATAATTATTTTTTATTAACATTCACTACATTGTCCGGACTAATTTTTGACTGTTTCGGACTAATTCCGGATTCACTAGTTTATACAAACCGTTTTGATTTCAGATTTATCCGGATTAATTTCGAGTGACAAAAACCTGACCATAAATCGCACTGTTTCGGTCAAATTTCTAATTAGTCCGAAATCTATCCGGTTTTTTAACCAATAACGAGACTTTAAACATGTTAATATCTCATTTTAGTAAAGAGTTATATCCTAAAAACAGAACTCAAACTGTGTTCAACTCGCAGCAAACTTTCCTATTTTATTTAATAGATAGGTGAGTGTGTCTAAGTATGAGACGGGTTTTATTTCTGACCCGTAAATTGTAAATGGGTAAACGAAATTGTAAATAAAATATACCGTTCGTAAAGTAACTTAAATACGCAACTTTTATTCAAAGAAAGTATAGTGTTCAGATGGACTCAAGAAAAGTTATGATCAATTTTCCGAGCACATCACTTTAGTCAACAAAAAAAATATGTTCAGTTGTGAGACACTTATTAAAAATTTCTAAGATTTAAAAAGTTTGACATAAAACGTTATGTTTAGTATAAATAATTAAATATATTAATAATAATATATATTATTATATACTAAGTAATAATATTTATTCTCCAAAATATGACTATCAAATAAACACAATTGAATAGCTTCAACAAGAGCATTAAAATTGATTTCTTCAGAATCGGTTGACTTTCTTACACTTGGCATGCCCAAAAATACAAGAAAAAAATCAAAACAACATTAAAATAGTATGCCTGCAAAATCGTATTTTTTATGCTGCCCAGATGAGTGTTGACACCGTCTCACAACTGGTGATATGCTGTGTCTCACACCCAGAAATTGGCGCTATTTTGAAAAAGGAAAAATTAATTATTTTCAACCGTGATTGGAACAATGCAATATTGCATCACAAAATATAAGGAAAATACTAAAAGAATACTTTTTAAATGCACTACATTTACCTTTTCCAATTAATTAACATGGAAAAAAGTACTTTGCATTTATTGAAAAGACGCTTTTTAGTCGATCATCACACACAGTGTTGGAATCTAACAAAAACAGTTTATATATCCGCTTCGGCGTACACGAAAAAGTTGGCTTTGTTTTTATATAAACGCAATCGGCTTTTTAATATTGCGTGTTAAAAAAATCGACTGTCTCACAACTGGAGGTGTCTCACATCTGGACACACACCCCTACAATTTTTAAAAATTCAATAATAGAGGACAATTTAAAAGAATTTCAAAATAGTTACTTCATAAACAGCCTTTCCCAGCATCCGGCCGACAAATTCGAAAAGTAAAAGGTGATTTTCTTGTATTGAGGATGTTGGCGAGGGGTAAAGTCTATTTTCACTTGTTGCTTTAAATAAATTTAAAGAAGGATCAAAAACTCGCTTAATTGTTTCCTCGAGGAATTCTTTAAACACACCATCCTGATCGATTCCAGCTTCATCTAGTCCTTGTTCATTCACGAAACGAACTCTTATCACACCTTTCAATGCCTGAGATGGTAACATTGCCAATTGTCGATAACCGTCTTCTACTATTCGTGATCTAAAATATTAGTTTAAAATTACTTTCAACATAATATTCAGAATTTATTAATACAAGTTTAAATTCTCCCCAGAAAATAGTATATTAAGACACAAGGCAGGAAAGTTGGATGTCCTGGCAGGCGTAATATGTAAGACCGAGGCTTTATTTTATTATTATGCTATATGGCGTTCAACATATATCGTATACTATTTTTCTCTATTCCCAGCCGAATGTACGTTTAATATTTATTGTTTCAACAATAAAATAGAGCATTAATACACAAAAGTCTGATTCGAAAAATCGTTTTCACTTCAATCAGTAATATGATTCGTTTTTCAATCTTCAACATTTTGTGAGCAGTTTACTTCATTATTTTTATCTGCAATGTCTTCATCTTTTAAATTTCGATGACATCTAAATAAATGAATGGAAAAATTTTCTCCGTTACTTAAATATTTATGGAAATGCTTCTTAAAAGAAAATAAAGTTTCGCATACGAAATCACAATTTGGTTTCTTACATGAGTAATTACTTTCAGACTGTAAAATTTTGTTCACATTATGCATTCGGTAAATGTTTTCGAAAGTTTTTATAATTATTATCGAAAATTTTTTAGCAAACGCTGTACTTGCAAACTGCATTAAAATTGGATGAACTTCGATGATAGAAATGATGTCCATTATAATTTTTTATAGTGGAAAAATTAGAAAAGCATGGGTCAGTTGTTTTATTTTTTGTGACTTATTTCCCCCTCAACATACTAACAATAAGAAATGCATTCTCCTAATTGCTAAACTATCATTAAATTTTAAAATAACATTTGATGATTAAATAAACAATGTAAGTTTGAGTTTTATAAGTTAAATTTTTTAATGCGAGTAGGAAATAGAGAAGCAGAAAAGCAAATGTAGAAAGGATATATAGGAAATCAGTCATTAATATTGATAATCTCAAGGTACCAACAATAATAATCAAATAATAATTAATTACCTGTGAACTGAAATCAAAGTCGAAGGAGGACTATTACAGGCACTTTCGGTCAAGCCAAGCACTGCTTTTTCATCAGCTATGTGTTTTCTAAAGAGTACAATTCTTTCAGAGTGAGGTATAACGTGAGGCATTTTAGAAAGAAGTAGCGCTGCTCCTCTCCGCCCTTTTTCGAGATCAGCAAGGAATCCGGAAACTCTAACCTCCTGTTAAAAAAATTCAATAAATTAATTTTTAGTTACAATTAATAAAAAATCTAATTAATAAATTATAAAAAGTGTAAAACAGTGCATTACAGTCTCATTTCTAAAACTCGATTTCGTAACTTATTTCTTAAACCGCATAATTTAATTTTACATAGATGTTATAGAACTCGAAAAAGCATAATATGAATTTTTTAACACTCTCAGGCAACACCATTGTCTGCAGAAAGTTAGATATTGTTTTTTAGAAAATTCATATATTGAATAGAATTAAAAAAAATACTTTAAACTTTTTTTAAAACAATATTTGTAGAATATAAAATTTTTAGTTAGTGTTGCATTCAAGAATCTCTACTTTCATAAAAGAAAACAAGATGAGAGATGCATGATTGTTATAAATACAGATGTTTATTACATGAATATTTTGCTTCATCTTTATGATCAGTAAAAAATTTGATGCCTTTTGAAATCATCGTTTGTGATCATTCTTATAAGTTTCTCATATTTTTCAGTTATACAAAAGAAATCGGATTTTTTCTTTCCAGAAACGATATTTTTACAACATGGTTTTTCCCCGTGCAGTATTCTCCTGTTGTTTTTTTCCATTTGGGCCAGTCGGTGGGTCGTCGTATCCTAGCTGTAGGTCTTCAAGGGGCTTACAATAATGCTGCTTATGGCGACCTGAAAACGTTCACCCACATGATGTTTGCTCTCGCATTCGTGCCGCCTGAGGATGTACAGGCATCTTTTCAAGAACTCGTTCCAAATGCACCGCAAGAACTTCGTCCAGTCTTGGATTACTTTAGCGAGATACGTATATGGAACCAACACGAAGCAGGTTTACGAGGGTCTCACAAACCCAACAACATAAGTGAAAGCTGGCACAATAGATTTGCCTTACTCGTTTCAAACATCACCCGGACCTATACTCTTTACTGAAGGAGATTCAGAAAGAGCAGGGACACAGAGGTGGCTATTGCTGAACTCAGTTCAGGCAGATCGGTGAAAACAGCCCCTCGGACCTAACACAGCTAACATGAACGATGCTACAATAATGAAGGAAGTGCTGGAGGATCCTAATGGTTTGTCTAAGTTAATGCAAAAAGGAGATTATTTTTTTCTTAATCGGGTTTTCGAGATGTTAAAAGCTTTTTAGGGGAACAAGGATTTAAAGTTTTTATGCCAGCACTTAAAGGTAAAAGAAAACATTAACAACTCTTGCATCGAACGATTCACGTTTCACAAAACTGCGTTATGCTGTTGAAGCAGAACATGGTAATGTAAAGAAAAAGTACAGACTTTTGACTAACATCATTGACAACAAATTGTTTCTTTGTATTGGAGTTTATTTTAGAATCGCGTCATTCTTAGATAATAATCAATTCGGGAAAAAATTAGAGTCAGATGTGGATTTGTGTGATGAAATTGTTTCAAGAATGAAAAATAAAAAATATACAGAAAACACGTTAGCAAAAGAGGCTGAAAAAAGGTTGCTATCGCAAGAAAATGCCATTTCAGAACATTTCGTCCGCAGATGTTTTAGATTTGCTAGAAATGACCGAAACTGACTTGAAAATATTATTTACAGATACATACCAACTATCGCAAGCGATATCATATATCGCAGAAATGATGAATGAAGATGGAAAAATTAATTTTCAAGTAGTCAAAGAGCAGTCGAATATTTTGAAAATTCAAGTACAGTAACTTCACATTTCTAGAAAGGTATATAGGTGCTTCATCGGAAATATTCCTAACAGTATTGGCGTCTCTGGGATGAAACGTTATGCGTGTGAATGTGCCAATGGTTTAAGAACTGTAGGTTGCTGTTCGCATACAGCATCCATAACTAAAGTCGGATTCAAAAGTGTTGGCCCGTCACTTTCAATGCTTATAGCTTGTCCAAAAAAAATCTTAGAATAAAGCAATAAAAAATTTCTGACAAATAAAGTATTCCCCATTTGAGTAATGTAAAATCTATTTTGCAAAAAATTTTTTTACAGACTCAGCAATCGAAAATGCAAAAGAAACAAATCAATTTATGTACAAATTAAAAGAGAAAAATGAGTGTAAATAATAACTCTTTTAATCAGTTGTATGAACCTGTCGGTAGGTACGAAAAAAATGTCGAAAAAAAGGGTCACTAAGAGGACAATAGTAAATCGGAAGGCCAACCGATACAGGCTAGAGATGCATGCTAGAGATGTTGTTCATAAGCACTGGTACTAAGCCGGACATAGCGTTCAGTGTAAATTACTTAAGCAGGTACCAAAATTGTTACAACGATACTCATTACAAGTATGCACTACGTGTCTTAAAATACCTGTAGTCAATAAAAGATTTAAAATAGACGAAAATTGTGATATAGTGGATTGTTTTGTCGACGCAGATTGGGTGAGTGACATTGTAGACCGAAAGTCTACCTTGGATTGTTATTCAATTATTTGGAAACGTCATTTTCTGGAAATCACACAAACAGAACTCAGTTATAAAATTGTATGAAGACAACTCCGGAACAATAATCAGTTCTAAATTCGGAAATTTCACAAAAAATTCAAAACACATAAAGGTACAATATCACTATAGATGAATAAAAATTATGAAAAGGGTTTTATTGATATTGTAAAAGTTGAATTTGAAAATAATATAGCAGATATATTTACTAAAGCACTTAGCAAAGCTAAATTTATAAAGTTAAGAGAACGATTATATTTAAAGGAATTAAATATAAATTTATGAAAGCGTGTTAAAATTATAGTAAATTTATATTTCAATATGTGTGGTGAGGGCAAATGAACACTCATAAGTGTCATCGATGTGGGCGCATATTTTTGGCACAACCCTGCTAAAAATAAAATCAGGAATAAAGAGAAAACGTCAGAAATTTTGATGTTTTGTGACTACTTTGACGTTTCCTGAAGCTTTTGGTTAATTCTGACTAAAGGGTTTTTTATGCTCCTGTTGAATCCTGATGTTTATGGATTGTGATTATTGAAATCTTTTTTTTATTTACAGCCCCTCACCGAAATATAGTCGGTAAATGTAAAGTATCGTTAAAACTTGAAATTTGTGCGTAGCCCTTTTTTCACAATAGAATCGCGGGTCTATTGTTACGAGGTTCGGGTTTCTAACCTAATTTTTATTGCTCAAAAGTTTTGCATTTTTAAAATTTCAAGTAAAATGAATATAAATTCAAAATCTAGAAATCTCCACAATTACAAATATCTAAAATTTATTATAAAAAACATTTTTTTAAGAAAACTGTAACGTATCTCAAAAACCGTAATTGATAAATAAAAATGGATATCATTTTTGAATTTAAGTTCTAAAGGATATATTGCATACATAATAAGAGCATAATTGTTAGATGTATTCTAAGTCGATGAAAAACAAGTATAATGTTTAAATAAATATGAATATAAACAAATAAAAAGATTTTCCTTCAATTTTATGACGGTCAGTTGACCTTTTTCCAGGTAAAAAAGGGTGTCGACTTTGTATAAAAAACCTGACTACTTTTGAAGCTTTCTGATTTAACATGACTCAAGCCTGACGTTCTGTGGCTGCAATCGTAACAAATGCAGCCTAAAAACGTCAGAGATTCTGACTAAATTTCTGTCGTTTTGTGATTTTATTTTTAGTAGGGAATGCCTCTGAATTTTCGAGATTACGTGAGACCTCCGATTATCGGCCAACAGAATATGGCACTAACTTATTTAAATGACGTGAAATAAGTAAACAAACATTTTTCAACTCATTTTTCTCTGAACTCAGACACTTTTTACAAAAACCGGCAAACGTATCTTCTAAATTACAATAATCCAAAAGATTGTTTAAATCCATGCAGAAACTGGTGATTGGCTGTAGAGCACTTCTTGCAGCCTGTCATTACATTACTTTCCAATTTTTCATTTTACAATCGCGTTTTAGCATGAATTTAAAAAATCTTTCCACATACATTTAGAAAATGCTTACCCATTGTATATTGGCATATTTTCTAAAAAATGGCAGTGTTCAAATAAAAATTAGTTGGAAAAGGTTTCTTTACCTATTTCATGTCATTTGAAACAATCATAGCCGTATTTTGTAGGGCGATAATGGGAGGTCTCACATAACCTAGAAATTTCGGAGACCTTCCAACACTCTTAATTTTCTTCGTAGAAATCAGTGTATAAAAAATAAAATTTTTTGATTTTTTCTATTTTAAAAAACAATGTGAGAAAAATATTTAAAACTTTAAGAAAGTTAATAATTATACTTAACTTTGCCAACCAGTGACCCTCTGGACAAAAAGTCCTTCTACAGTCCCTTCTATATATTGTCATAAGTAAAGTATGCAATGATGTAAATAATGGATTATTAATCACTGATTTTCCATCTGTAAAGAAATAAAGCAAAACAAAAATTAGTCCATTTCAGAATTACTAATAGAAAATGGTCTGTTTTCCCTTCATCATTCACGTTTTCATCTATTAATGGCCAAAATCAGAAAATTATTTAAAAAACCACAGATACGAAATAGATAGGTTTTTAAATTTCTCTTTCGCCATATTACATACTTTATTTTGAATTTCTGAAACTAACAGCGAATTCGTAATCAGCGTCAACAATCCTTACACCCGAGAGACAAAGATTAGCCCCATTTACTGAATTTTTAGATAAGATCAAATTAGATTCGCCGTTTTTAGAATTTCTGAAAACAAAGTTCTGTTTCGTAATCAGAAACTCCGAAGACATAAGGAACATACTTCTGATACAAAATATTAACCGTCTTATTCATAAAAATATAGGGAAATGATCCGCATTTTCATGACAAAAGAATTCGCTCGCAGGATAATAAAAATATCGTTTTCTATGCGAGAATAATCGAGTAAATAATTTACACATTAATTCACACATTCTTCCATGAACATTGCCAATCAATGTTTCTAACCTCGCTAGGCGAGGTGTTGTCAAGTTTCAGGAAAACTTCGGTGCTGTGTAGGCGTTTCAGTAGCTTGAATTTCTTCATATATAATTTTCTGGTTTAAGATGATATTAGGTTCCAGGGATCTTAAAGTAATATTAACACGTCCGCCTTCCACGCCCAGCTAAAAATCCCTGAAGATCCTGAAGGGATCTTTTAAAGATCCTGTACATGAACCCTGACTTACAGTATCCTACATAGGTTCCTGTCAGGATCCGTTGCAGGATATTGGAACAAGGGTCTCTTACAGGTTCCAGTGCAGGAACATTGGTATCAATGTTTCATGTAAAGGTTTGTATACACTATACAGGAACACTTGCACCTTTATAAATTGTAGGTATTTGTGTGTAAGTAATCCATGGTTTTCTCAATTAATTTATGAACTTTTTTAATCTCCTGCGCAGTAGTTTTCTTTGAGTTTATCGAATGCGCTGTACATTTTTCTGTCCAGCTGTGTTTTAGGACCCGCACATATCGAAATATTTAGTATATAGATGCTGAATGTTCCTTAGCATCTTAAAAATTAAAAATTGTTATGTGTAGGATAATGCAAGTGTTCTTGTATAGGAACCTATACATGAAACATTGATAGCTAATGTTCCTGTACTGGAACCTGTATGGGATCCTTATTCCAATATCCTGCAACGGATCCTATCAGGATACTGCGAAGGATCCCTGGAGGATCCATCAGGGTTCCTGTACAGGAACCTTAAAGGACCCCGTCAGGATGCAGTAAAGGATTTTTTAACTGGGCGGTGATATGACGTCAAAGAAATATTCCATGGTGATGTTGAGGGAATGTTCCCATATTAAGTGTCAAAAAAATATTTTGGTTCAAGAAGAAAATTTTTTAATTTTAGGTGATCCGTTTGAGAAATTCTGACCCAATAAATATTATTTCTTATATTATTCTATTAAATAAAAGACTTTTAATTGAAACAAAACCATCCTAACAATTCAGAAGTGGGATGCGGTGCTAAGAAAGCCTGCTAAGAAAGCTTTATTGTGTTAGTGTCTGAAGTTCTGTTGATATGTAGAGATTACTTTCCGCTCCCCTCAGATCTTCAGAAAGCATGAGCTGACGCGAACCTTAGCAACCGTTGCTAAGTTGATAGCTAAGCGTTGAGTGCGAGGAATTCAGTATGCGTAAAGCAGAGTTTACAATGTGAGAAGGTGTGCATCGATGTTCATAGCTATAGATGAGACGCATGCTTAAGCTGCGGTTACACCTCTGCAGGCTGCCTGCCTGCGCAGGCAGGAGCAACGAGAGTAAGGGAGAAGTTTGAAGTCACTGACTCTCTTACTCTTGTATGTTACCATGACAACCTGCAGGCAGGCAGGCTGCCTGCAGAGGTGTAACCGCAGCCTTATTCCCGAAATCTTTTTTGACCAAATAGTTATTTGATATAAAACTACTTAACATAAAATTCACATAATATGCACATTATTCGACATAAATTTCATTGCACACAAAAACCATTTAACATAAATATCATTTGTCATAGAATTCATTAAACCGAAATATTATGTTACACACAACTCAGATAACTTAATTCCCATTTGACATAAAAATTATGTAACATAAATTTCTATTGACATAAAAATCATTTAACACAAATTTCTTTTGACATTAAATTCATTTAACGTAAATTTTATTTGTTATAAAATTCATTTGACATCAATTTCATTTGGCATAAATGTCATTTAACGTAATTCTCATTTGACATAAATATCATTAGACATAAAATTAGCTTGACATAAATTTCATTTGACGTGAATGTCATTTAACATAATTATTATTTAACGTAAAATTAAATTTATATAAATTTCATTTAGCATAAATGCCATTTAACATGATTCTCATTTGACATAAAAATCATTTTACATAAAAATATCGGCGCCAATTTTAAAAGTAACCAATTAGATATTATCAACAACATTGTGATTCGCCAATTTTGAAATTCGCGCCTATATTTCTATGTCAAATGATCTTTATGTAAGATGAAATCTATGACATCTGAATTTTATGTCAAATGAGAATTATGGGTAATGACTTATCCGTCAAATGAAATTGATATCAAGTGAACTTTATGTCAAATGAAAATTATGTTAAATGGAATTTATACCAAATGAAATTTATGTCAAGTATATTCTATGTCAAATGAGAATTATGCTAAATGAAATTTATATAACTCTAGGACTTTTCTATATTTTCTAATAAAAAGTATATGATACAGCATTGTATTTTGTGTCCTATCCAAAAGTCAAGCACTTTCAAGGAAGGATTCACGTACTTTTTTTTCCATGTAAGCATGCGTCTCGCTATAGATATACCACAGCATGCTTTAGTATACCACGCATTTTTAAAAAAAATATTTTATGTTTTTATACTTTTGTTGCTCGAGGTGTCGTAGAACCTTATTCCCTGTTGACCAGTATGCTTTATTTTGTTATTAAGCGTAATTTTTCAATTTTTTAGACGAAAAATGACCAAATTCTCAGTTTCCTGGTTCTCAGTTTCCTGGCACTTTCTGACAGAATACACATGTGCTCAAGATGTAAAATTTACAATTTTTATTTTTTTGACTGGCCACTTTTAGGTAACTTTGATAATACTTTTAACTTGAATTTAACCTACTTTTTAAAACCGTATATATCGTTCTGTATTATTTTTTATATGGTTTCAATTTTCATGTATATTTACTTTAATTCACTTTTTTGTCTCAAGTTGGACTCTGTATATGTATATGGGCTATTGTCTAATAAAGTGTAATAATAATGTTGGTATCATAAAAAGTTTGCAAAATCGGCGTCAAAGTGCATAGCTCCGTGTTCTTGAAAGAAGAATAGGGGAAATCCGGAGAACTAATTGAGCCGTTTCGAGTTGAGACCCTCGGATCGGATAAGTCATCAAAGCCTCTCCACATCAGAGACCGCAAATCGGGTTTAGTATTTCTGATCGATTTAGGATCAGACGTGTCATTAATACCAGCATCTGATTCGAAAAATCATGAACCTTCTGAACTTGTCCTTTACGCAGTAAATAATACGCGAATTTCCACATTAGAAACAAAACATTTAAATTTAAATCTCGGTCTTAGACGCGACATTTCATGGGATTTCTGTTAAGTAGCAACACCGTATCCAATTATTGGAGCCATCTTTACCACTCGCAAATATATTGTCGAAGTTTCCAGAAATCACTAGACCATCACCAAATTGGACCTGCATCAGGCATACAATCAAATACCCGTAACCTCAGAGGATATTCAAAAAACAGCCGTCATCACCCCTTTTGGGTTATTTGAATTTACAGTTATGACCTATGGACTGCGCAATGCTGGTCAAACATTCCAGCGCTATATTTCTAGGGCTCTTGGAGATTTGGATTACGTCTTTGCCTACGTTGATGACATACTCATTGCTTCTTCCTCTGTTGTCGAACATGAGCGTCACCTTCATGAGATTTTCACACGCCAAAAAAAAATTCCATCTCCATCTCAACTTGGAAAAATGTCCTTTTGGTAGGTCCGAACTCGATTTTTTGGAATACTTGGTGGATGGCAAGGGCATTGGACAACATCTGAAAAGGTTAAAGCAGTAGTTGATTTCTCGCGTCCCAAGACTAATCGTCGAACTTCGTCGATTCCTGGGTCTCGTTAATTTTTATCGACGAAGCATTAAACATGCTGCCCAAATTCAAGCTCCACTCAACAATTTCCTTCGAGATTCACGCAAGAACGACAAGCGCGTTATTCCCTGGGATTCGGTTTCCGAGGGAGCTTTCGATCGAGTCAAGTGTGAGCTTGCTAACGCCACATTACTTTCTCATCCTTCTGCCAATGCTGAGACGCGCTTAATAACCGTTACTGACCATAAACCCCTTGTTTATGTGTTTGAACAACGACTTGACAAGGCATCGCCTCGACAGTTAAATCAATTATCGTTTTTGTTACAATTTACCACAAAAGTTGAATATATCTCTGGACCTGAGAATGTGGTTGTTGTTGTCTAATGCATTGTTGATGCCATCTTGTTTCCTTCCGAGATCACCTTGGCTAAGTTTGCTAAGGCACAGAGTAGTTGTCCGGAGTTAAAGACCTTTCTGGAAAGTAAAAATACTTCATTGAATTTAAAAAAAATCATGTTTGGTCGAGAGAATGATTTCATTTTTTGTGATCTTTCAGGCGAAGTCCTGCGTCCTTTTGTTCCCGTTTCTTAGCGTGATCGTGTCTTTCGATTGTTACACTCTCCAGCACACCCAGGTGCTAAAGTTACGGATCGTGTTATACGCAAAAAATATGTATGGCCAAATATGCATAAGAATATTTCTCGCTTGTGTAAAAATTGTCTCGATTGTCAGCGTTCCAAAACATCTAGGTATGTTGGTCTTATTCCGTCGCAGATTATCGGCCCCCGAATCTCGCTTTCTGCAAGTGCATATAGACATTGTTGGCCCCCTTCCCGTCGATTCTGGATTCAAATATTGTTTGACCATAATTGATCGATTTTCACGGTGTCCTGAGGCAATCCCTATGCAAAATATCGAAGCAACAACAGTCATTCGTGCCTTCATGAACAATGGGTTTCTCGCATTGGTTTTCCTGAGACAATTACCACTGATCAGGGCAGTCAGTTCGAATCTTCGCTTTTTCAGGCTCTACTTAAATTCATTGGTTGCCAGCGAATTCGCACTACTCCTTACCATCCTGCCTCAAATGTCATTATAGAACGTTGGCATAGAACATTTAAAGCTGCCATCATGTGCCACGCCACTCGCGAATGGACTCGTATACTTCCCACGGTTCTCCTCGGGCTGAGATCAAATGTGATGGATTGTGGTTGTTTTCCTGCTGAATTTCTATACGGTACCACAATTCGTATTCCTGGCGAATTCGTGGTGAATGACAACTTTTCCTCTGATCCTCACATTTTTCTTGAGGAATTTCGTGAGACGATGAGAGAGGTCAAGCCTATTCCAGTCGAGAACCGACATAAAAAGAGAGCATTCGTGTTTAAAGACTTGTATACATGTTCTCATGTATTTTTGCGCGCCGGACATATAAAAAATCATTGGAACCACCTTATTCTGGGCCTCATCGAGTCATAAAGCGTAATTCGGACCGCGTTTTTCAAATTGACGTAAATGGTTCGTCACGTAATGTTTCTGTCGAATTGCTCAAGCCTGCTTATTTTTTACGAGAGACAGAGGATAATGTAAATAATGTTCCAGTAAATAATTTTGTTAAAGAAGGTCAGAGTAGCTCGGCAGAAAACCAAGCATCGTCCTGGCATCTTGATGTTGCACCGACTTTAGTAAACGATCCCATAAATTTCAATTTCAACAAACCAGCAAATTTAGGAACATATTCACGAAAGAAAAATGTTAATTTTAAAATATGATTTGCATGTGTGATCGCGAAAAACCGAATAGTATTATATTTTTAGAGATAAAAAAAGGAATATGTTTCTTCTACAAAATAAGATAGATGTTTATTTATACATTTTAATTAGATATTATTTTCATCCATGCAAAAATGTGATAATTACGTAATCATTTTAAAATTTTATTAAAATTTATTATCTTTATTTGTAACTTTCAGTATTATCGACATTTTTACAATTATTTACAATTGTTATTTTTTTATATATAATTTTTATATTGTTATCATTTTTTTTATATATATCATTATCATTTGGGAAGAAGTATGTGGGGAATACTTTTCTTTCCCCCAAATCTTGAAAGCATGGGCTGACGCGAGCATTAGCAACCGTAATTACTATCTACGACTAACAAATCCTATCTACGAAACAATATTAGTGCTGCCATCTCTATGATACTGTCACGCACTATTACGTTGAGTCAAAAATTATGAATAATTAATAAAAGTTGTGATAAGAAATTATTTGTCTTCAATTTAGAAATGTTATAGATGATTCTTGGTATTGTAACAACCGACATTTACTTTGTGAAGTTGTTACAATTTACACGCTGTCACTCAAATGCTTCTAGTTAATTAAATAATAGATATAGAGCTAAATCAATTATGGCCTTTTAAAACTAGATAATATACCTTTGATTTAATTGTATAACAAAACAAATTAGAGTTAAACTCTAATCACTGTAACTGATTTTATCAAAATTGTAACCACTGCACCTAGTCTTCCCTACAAAACATTTTTAAAAAATATTAGATTACTTTGACTCTTGGCATCTAACAGCCAATATAGACAAGTGTGAAACAATTATATTCCGCTCTGTAGGAAACAAAAAAAGTAAAAACGCGGATGAATGGAGAACCTTTTTAATTACCGATAAGACGGAAAACCCTATCGCACTAATTCACAATTTTATAATAAAGTACTTGGATATTTGGCTAGACGATAAATTAAATTATTGTAAACATGTCAAAATTCAAATCGAAAAGGCTAAAAAGGCATTTTATAGTTTAACCCTTTAAAGTCCGAATTATTTCCACCGATTCGATTTCAACCACACTTGGTATATAAGGAATTTTGGGGTCGCTCATTACGAATCCGAAGTAAAAATTGCAAAATTCAAAATGTCGAAAAAAAAATAAAAATCAATAGGATTTACTTGAACCTTGTTTCTCGGGGGTTTTTTTGGGTCGCTGAATTTGAATCTGAAGTCAAAATTGCAAATCTAAAAATGTCGGATGAAAAAATTGAAAATCAATAGGATTTATTTGAAAATTGCTCCGCGCGGCATCGCGGCGTGTATCGCCCAGCGCGGTTCTGGTAAACCACTAAGGTAGTGTTGGTGTAGTGTCTTACCAGAACCGCGCTGGACGATACACGCCGCGATGCTGCGCGGAGCAATTTATTTTTTTCCTCGTAAAGTTATTGTTGGTCCATTATGAAACTTATATGCAATTGTTTGTAAGATCATAACCAACAACTATAAAAAAAAAATTTGTAAAAGAGATGGTACTTTTTGGAAAAAATTAATTCAAAATTTTTTTTTTAATTTCTTTTATCAAAAAAAATTTTTTTTTATGAACTATTTTTTTCTTGAAACTGCATCTTATTGTGAGTATTGTAGAAAAAAAAACCAGTCTCAATCGAATAAAATGAAAAAAAGTTATATGCTTTTTTTGAAAAAATGACCAAAATTTTGAATAAGAGATATCTCAAAAATTTTTGAAAATTTTTGAAAATGTTTTTTGGATATAAATTCTACACATAGCAAAGAACAAATCCAGAAAGTTTCGTTGAAATCGACGAGATCATCAAAAATTCTTCAGATCACTACCCGTGGAATTGCTCTATTGAATCTTTTAAAAAATAAAAAAAAAGGAAATGGAAACTAGCTGGTATAATGTGTGATTGTTATCACATGGTTTAAGTAAATATTAAATGTGTGTGGAAATCGATTTTTTCTTCACTGTGCACATAAAGGTATTATATTAATTAGTCATTAAGGAACGCGCACGAATTGAATTGCTTTGCACTTTTATATTGATTATGATTATGTTTGTTTACTCTTTTCCTTCTATTGAAATTTACACATACAATCCACAGTATTTTTTACCTGCTCTCTCGTTTGTCCTAGCTGTGCCTGGTTTTGTTTTGAAAATTAACTAAGATTGCACAGACAAAACTATGAAAAAAGGAAATTCTAATCTCCCCCACCGAGAAAATTCAGACAAAATTTTAGATATATTCATGGCCAGATCCAAAGCTCGAGACAGGCTTCCCCTAGACCTGGCTCATCGTGTTCTTCATCCACATCACTATCGCTATTGAACATTTCAGTTGATGAGAGAATCCGGGAGGTAATCGAGAATTTGAAGGAAAGAGTCCTTCAACAAAGAGAAATAGAAGAATCATCTATGCAAGGTGACGGATCAACTACAGGTAAGAGAGATCTTTCCCTTTCACCCTTGCTTAACAATTCCTTACAGGGCTCCAACAGGGGACCAAACAGGAAAAAGACTAGGGGAGAAACCATGGATATGGAAGACGACCTTGGAAACAAATGCTCATTAATGCAACCAACTGACACACAGGTGGAAGAGAAATTCGAACAAAGGGCATCTACACCTACTCCTCGGAAGGAAAGGGACAGGAGAGAGAATACGGATACTACATTCATTCGTGCACAAGAGGATACAGATCATCGAAATCCCGAAATCTTCTGGAAATCAAATTCTAACAACTTCGTAATTCAATACACCCTTGACACAGAAGGTCCTTTCTTGGTCATTATGGAGTCTGCTCAACCTAATCGCAACATTGGTAATTATGATCCACTGGCGATCGGGAAGAAAATTGCAGGAATAATTCAAGGGGATAGACGCATATACGTATCTGGAAGGAATCAAATTTTTTTGTCTCCAGGCCATAAATGCTAACACCTTGTTAACATCGCAAACTCTTAAAAGTGAAGGTTATAGATTATATATCCCTGATTCAATTGCGTTTGAAAAAGGCTTTATCCATGTTAATAAAGAATTATCAGTTTCAGATATCATAGATAACATGGACCCCGATACGCAGGCAATTATGATCTCTGCCAGACGCAGAAGATCAAAGGCGGATGGCACTCTCACGGATATTTATCTAACGTTTCGCTCAACGACTGTCCCTAGATTCTTTTATTCGTAGAGTGCACGGGTCTTTGTTACTCCTTCAATTCCAATCCCAAAAAGATGCTACAGATGCCAAAGGTTTGGACATGACGCATCTCAATGTAGAACATCGACCAAGATCTGCGAACATTGTGGACAATCTCATTCTCCTGAATCCTGTACAAAACCTGCATCACAGGATTTCTGCATTAATTGTGGTGGAAATCACAAAGCTTCTTCAAGTACGTGTCCGGCGTATAAGAATGAATTTGAGGTAATGAAAGAACGTTATATTCATAATCTTTTAGATGCTGAGGCGAGGGCCAGAGTCAGAGCTCTAGGCAAATTTAAAACTCAAATTCAAAATCAAAAAGAAGCAGCTCCTTCGAATTCTGGACGTGTTGATGATCAACGGAGGATTTCCGAAGAATCCATCCCCACTGGACCTCCATCAACCTCGAATAATCCTGATAACGATACATTTGAGCTGGACAACTTGGTTTGCCCGTGGAATACTGTCACGGACTTGGCTGCGATTAAACTTTACTCATCTCAAGGTCCCATTATTGTGATCTCTATATATTCACTGCCTTCTGCAAACATAACACTAGAATTTTGGAACCAGCTATTTGCAAACATCCCTGATAATGCACAATTGATGATTATGGGCAATTTTAACGCCCACACTCCCTATTTCTCACCTTATATTCTAAACAAAGCAGGAAAAAGACTCTTGGAGGCAATTGAGTTGAAGAACCTCATTATAATGAACGATTTTCTTCCAACGTTAATCTCTGAAATGTACATGAATTTCTAAATTTAATTTGAAATTTTGGACGGGGGCGTGAAGTTCCCTCAGTTGTTCAAAATTTCAAGTTACTTTTTTGATAGAGTTTGTCAGATACATATAAAAAAGATATGATAAAGATACATACGAGATTAATTATAAATTGTTGGTTTTATTTTGGCTTTATTAAATATTTATATTTTTTTGTTGTGGATAGTACATTGTATTTGTGATTTTTAGGTTGTCGTTCCTAATCAATACCATGTCTTCCACTGGAAAATCGGGTGGATTCCGAAATCCAATGCCAACAACATTGCCTCCTCGTTTGGTTCAGGATAATTCCTTCACATCAAACCCCCAGAATTCGCACATTATCTTAAAACACACTTATAATTGTGAAAAAAAGACAATTGTTATCTGGTGCTATCAATAAACTGGGTGATAAATCACATAAAAAGACCAAAACTAATACTTCAGGTAGTGAGAAGCCACCCAGCCCTCCCCCTCCAACTAATGAATCAGAACAATCCTCTCAAAACTCACATCAGAGTATTTTACAAGCCCAATTAACAACTAATAGGGCTTTAAATGCTGGTGTTGTGATAAGCGCCGATAATTCTATTTCTCACTTTCCCGAGACAAATACCACCGAATATTTTCTTTTGAAGAGAACATCTTCAGAGGTTATGGAAAGATTCAGTTATAAATGCCCTCCCCCATTTATTCTTCTCATTGAAGGTGAGTCTACATTGAGAAAAGGTGCGCATTTATGTTCATAGCTATAGGTATACTAAAGCATGCTGTGGTATACCTATATCTATGAACATTTTCTCTCATTCTAGACTCAGCTTAAATCGTTGGATCCAAATAGAAATGTGGGTAAAATGAAGAAAATCGCAATGGGCATTTTGATAAGTAGCATCATCTTAGGTCATAAGAGAATTACCCCAAATGGTCAGAATCAACTTAAGGTTTTCTGTAGTGAATGGCAAGATGCCAACATCCTCGTTGACTCTCCAATTTTGGTAGAAAAAGGTCTTAAAGCCTTTTTCCCTTCTTCTCTTTTTAATCGTCGTATTTTGGTCGGAGATGTTGATATTGACTTGGGTGCGGGAGATATTTTTGATTTGTTGGATCGTTCCTTTCGTCCGCAGGTTTTGGAAATCAAATTATTCCTCCACCTAAGAGGTGTTACAATTGTCATAGGTTTAGACATATAACGAGATAATGTAGGAGTTCGAGACCGATTTGCGTTGTCTGTGCAGATTTCTATAAGGAGGAAGATTATCTTAATAAATTAAAGCCTGCCTTATGCTCAAATTGTGGTGGCAGCCATCTTGCCTCCTCGAAGGATTGTCCCGTATGTGCTTTTGAGTTCAAAGTAATGAGGATCAGGTATGAGAATTTTTGTTGTTATAATGACATTGCAGAGATTCCTGATTCGGATTCCTCCGATAAATTATTATCGGCGCATTCCAAGTCGGCTGAGTGCTCAAAAAACACGTCTCTGGTGGATATGGATATATGAGGGATTTTTTTCTTTTTTGGGACTTTTCGTCCCCGATCATAATTTTTGACCCTTGGATTATTTTGGTTCGAATTGACACTGTTTTGTCTGTTTTGTTTATTGGATGTTCTTGTTTTTTACATCCTTAGTTATTTTTGTTTTACTTAATTCCAGTTTAATCTTGCCTTATTATAATTTTATTTTTATTTCATTTGTCAAATGACACAACACAATCTTACATGGGGTCTTTGGAATACCAATAGCGTAGTACATAAAAAAGCAGAGGTGGAATCAATTTTATTTACCTATCGATTGGATGTAATATGCATATCTGAAACATGGCTCACGTCAGAATTGAATTTTAATAAGCTCATAGATCTGATTGAATTGTTGGAAGAGGTCGTGGGGTTCGTATTCTGTCTAGGGATGGTTTGAAGATTAAGTTGGGGATGGTACCAATCCTGTGTGGAGGAGAGATTGATCTTTTGGCCATGAATGTGGAAACTGATTTGGGGTTGGTTTTCTTTCTTTTGGTGTACTGTCCACCCAATGTGCACACTGAATTTGATGATTGGCTGACAATCTTCGACCTTATCAACACCTATTCGTTTCCGATTGTGTGTGTTGACTTTAATGCTATCCATGAATCTTGGGGAGAGGCCCATTCAAAATCAAGAGGTAGACATCTTTCATGCGGATCAAGGCTTTGTCGTTTTTAATGACTCGCTTCCAACGTTTTCAGCGTTTGATCATCGTAGTCATTCTAATTTGGATTTAATCTTCACTCTTTCTGAAAATCAGCATCTATTTTCTTGGGAAGTGACCGGCGACCAGGGTTGCGCACGTAATATACACCACGTAAATTACATAGAGTTTTATACGTATTTTACGCACGTAATATACGTCAATAGTTTTCTACAAAAAGTAATTTACCTTTTCAATATGTGGTCAAATTCTGACATATATAAACATAACCTTTTGTAGTGCTTGTATCCACGTGTCTCATACACTCTAAAAAAAGATTTTTTGAGAATTAACTAATGAATTGTAAGGTTACAAGGATTTCTGTGAATTGACAATGTTGGACGTAGTTTGAAAGCAAACAATTTGGAATAAAGCGACGTCTAACGTTGTAATATTACAAAAAATTTGTAAGGTTACAACGTTGGGCGTAGAACATATTTCGAGTCACGTCAGACGTTGTAATCTTACAAATTCTTTGTAATATTTCAACGTTTTTTGTAAAATTACAACGTTAGACGTCGCTTTATTTCAAATTGTTTGCTTTCAAACTAAGTCCAACATTGTCAACTCACAGTAATCCTTGTGACCTTACTATTCATTAGTAAATTCTCAAAAAATCATTTTTTACAGTGTAACGACAGATTGTCCTACGAGACGATCATAACTTATATTTTGCAATACTTTAAAACAATTTAAACACTTGGATACATGTTTTGATTCAACTTTTTGTCGTTCAAACTTTAAATCCTTCCATGGAATTTCTCCTCCTTTTTTAGAATTCGTCAATTCTCTCATCATCAACCAAACAGAATAAGATAATAATTATTAATTTGTAAACAAGGAATTGTGAAGTTTATGTTCCTAGTGTTTTCAAATTTTTCATTTCAATACGCCATCTTGGTTTAGTTTTATACATTTTATACGTTTTTTACGTAAATTACGTCAAAAACTCTGAGTTACGAGTAACTACGCAACCCTGCCGGCGACAATTTTGGATCGGATTATGTTTTGATTACCTCTTCGCTATCCTGTGATCCAAACTTATGCACAGCATCCTCAATTAGATATAATGTAAGGAAGGTCGACTGGTCTCTCTTCCAGCACTAGGTCGGCGAAATTATACCTGATTTGTCTAATTCATTGGATTTGGGTGAGGATCCTGAGAGGGTTTATGACACCTTCGTTGTTGGAATGATGAGAGCGGTTGAAGCCTCTGGAGGTTTTCTTCCATCTAGGAACTCAAAATTTTGTAAATCACGCCCGTTATTGTGGAATGAGGAGTGTGATGATGCGATTAGGAAGAGGAGGGAAGCTAACAGGGCTTATTGGACAGATCAATCGAAGGAAAATGAGAAAGAGGCGAGAAAAGTGGATATGGAGGTCAAGTGGTTTCTTAGCAACAGGAAACTCACCCCAGATGTTGGCCTTTCTAAAACATGGTCTGTTGTGAGATCCTTAAAGAGTGGTCCCAGGGGTCCCCGATTCAGGATGAATTGGTTTGTGAGGAGGTTCCTCCTGTCCAAATACCACGTTGCTCTTCTGTTGACGATAATAATATCTATAACTCTCCTCTTTCTTGGCAGGAGTTTCGTGCTGCTTTAATGCGGGGTAACGTCAAATCTGCTCCGGGCACGGACTACGTCATATAGGAGTGGTTGAGAGCCTTATCATAGAAGGCTCAATATTTTTGTTTGAAGTTGTTTAATGTATTTTTTGCGCTCTCTTTTCCCTGAATCTTGGAGAAATACTAGAGTAATCTTTCTTCCAAACCCTGGCGGAAAGCGTTTCAAACCCATCTCCCTCACGTCAGTTCTCTCCAGACTTATGGAGACAATGATTCAACGCAGATTGGAGAACTTCATTGAACAGAACAATATAATCCCAAATTTCCAGTTTGGTTTTCGTCGCAAACGCTCTTCTTTGGACTGTGTGTTAACGGTGGTGACGGACATTCTGCAGGGTTTCGGTCAGGGATGTGTCACACTTGCCTTGGCTATAGATATATAGGGGGTATTTAACAACGTTCGACCATTAATTTTAAATGAAAAATTGCGCCAATTGAATGTTCCGGGACGCATTGTGGATTTTGTCGCTTCTCTTACTGAGAGAAGGGATCTTTTCTTCCCTAACTCAGTAGAGGGTAGAACCTGTGGAGCCCATACTTTTCAATTTATATCTAATAGAAATTGGTACAACCTTCCGGGTACACGTTAGAGCCACACAATACCCGGATGACCTTTTGTTATATGCTAGAGGACTAGAGGTGGAGATGTTGGCCAGGCGAAGAATTTGCTTGAGGCGGCGGTGATTCCATTGTCGAATTGACTACTGCAGAGGGGCTTAAGGATCTCACCAGCAAAATGTATATTTTGTCCGTTTTCCTCTAAAAAGGTTGATCTTGAAAATGTTTTTAAGGATGTCGATAATACAAGAGTGATTGGTGCATCCGAGATCAATATCTGGGAATAATTTTGGATTCTAGACTTTCCTGGATTCCCCATATAAGAGAGAATATTTCACGAGCCTACAGAGCAATAAATGTTCTTAAAGTTATCTCAAAGGTTAGTTGGGGAGCTGTCCCGGTCTTGGCTTTGATGGTATATAGGGGTTTGATCTGTGCGTATCTGAAATTGGGATGTCAACTTTATTGGTCGACAAATGTCTCAGCTCTTGCTGGTTTGGACAGGGTCCAGAATTCCGCTTTGATGGTTGCCCTTGGTGTCATGAGCACCACCCCAATCCCTGTATTGCTATCGGAGGTAAAGGAGATTCCTTTATCTTGCAGAAGGAAGCTGCTTACTCAACGTTTCATTATTAGAAATTATGCTTGGCGTTTTAACCCTTTGATCCCTAAGTTGGTTTTGTTGTCTGGAAAAATACGCTCTTCTGCTTGTCGTATGCCCGTGACCATTGCTAGATCTCCATTGTTGCGTACCTTTGAATCTATGCGTGAAGCTTTGGAATCTATGTTTAGAACCAATAGACCTGCGGATTATGATCACAAATGGGAAATGATAACTATGGATCTGGATATTCGACTGAATTTATTTCAGGAGAAATAGGAAGATGGGATTTCACCTGCAAATACTCTTACATCTATACAGCTGGAAAACTTTCCAGGATTCACTTCCATCTTTACTGATGGATCGGTTTTCGGGGTTAACGCATCTTTCTCCGGCAGTGCATTTTATATCCCTGAGTCTAACTATAGGTTTGGGGTGGCTCTTCAGGAGTCAACATCTGCTTACTCGACTGAGGCGTATGCTATACTATCAGCTATTCTATATGCCAAGAGAATTGGTACTCCAAGAGTCCTCATCCTTTCGGATGCGAGACAAGTACTTGGTGATATTAAGGATGTCTTTTCGCGGGAACCCTCTTCGCAACTGATTTATAGTAAAACAAATCTTGTTTTACTTCTGCTTAGTTAAAAAAATGTACTTTTATGTTTGATGCCCGGTAAAATACACAATTTTGAAAATTTTAAAAAATCTTTTTTTGCTAAAATCTTCTGTCATAAAGCACTACATTTATACCAAGTTTCATAAAAATGAATAGACCCATGACCAACTTTGATTTTTTTTTTAACATTTGACCCTGTTGCAAACTAGTTGCAGATCTGTTATATAACCTTATTGTAACAGAGTTCTAGAACATAGTTACAAGTTAGTTACAGAATAATTCTGAATTATGCTTATGACACAGTTCTATAACAATGTTATGTAACAGTTATATTACTCGTTTCCGACGTTCATGTTGGCAGTGTTGTGAAAATGGCAAACGTGGTTGATTGGTGAGTGAAATTGAGGGTCCCTATCAAAGAACCGGTTATAAGTTTTTGAGACTCAAAATTCTCGACCTCTAAATAAAAAAAGGATTTAAAATTTTAATTTCTTGAAAAAATTTCGTATTTATATAAAGATTTACCAAATAAATGTTTTTTAAAAAATTGGGATTAAAAACAGTTTAATTTTTGACTTACAGGGCAATGATTTTGAGCTTAAAAAAATTATAATCAGTTCTTTGATAGGGACCCTCAATTGTGAATTTTAATTGTCTGAAATCTAAATTGATGCTTGAATCATTTGATGCTTGGTTTCAAATGACCGAGCAGAAAAACTGTCAATTTAGAGTTTTAGCCAATCAAAATTCACAATACCAACGGAATGGTCAGCAGCAGCCTATCGAAAATCTGCTGCAGACCCAAAGGCCTCTCAGTGCATTCTAAAGTAAGACCGTCAACTACGTCCCTATATTTCTTATGTCTATTAGACTTACCGAATAAGTTGTTGAGAACTGCTTTATAAAGAAACTGGTTGAGGAAATACGACATCGTAATAAAATCCGAAAGTTTAAAAGGATCTTGTGTCTCATACATATTCATATCGTCTAGCAGCCTGAAAATTGCATAATACATGAATTTCCATTTAGGAATTGAAAATTTACAGGCGTATAAAATCAGAAATACGCACGCAATATAATTTGTCATACAGTCACAAAATAATATCAGCATGTGAAATTCTGGAGCTGTACATTTTGTATTAGCTGCTAATAAATCGAGGAATGCCTTCAAACCACAATGAGGACCAAGAGTTCCCAAAAAGAGCCACATGTGATATAAAAGTTTACCACTGCTTAAACCTGAATAAATAAAAGTCATCAAGTAACTAATAATTTTACTTTTCTTATCATTTATTTGCTTACATATTTATTTTTTGATCAAAATAGTTTCTATAAATATTTATTTACCTATTAAAATATCAAATTTAATTCCAGTTAGTGTGTCAAGAGCAGTCTGATAAAGTGAACATATCAAAGCTATTTTCGTCGTTTCAGGACTTCCTAGCTTACGATAGTTTTTATTGCTATTTGTTCTGTTTGTCCTCGCTTCGAGGAAAGCTCGAACAAAAATATTAGTACCCACTGAGATGCTTTGTTGCTCCAATTGTGGTGGAGATTCATTCTCAACAAGTTCCATTAATGGCTGGCCTATTTTTTCATTCAAAAAGCAGAATTAATATTTCAGAATATAAAAAAATGATATATTGATATGAAAAGAAGTAAAAATTTTCTTTCTAATAAAATGGTTTTTACGAATAGAATATAAAGTACGACAAACATTTCAGCTATTATGAATAAAATGATCAAATCTTAATCCTCTTAAATTGAAGTTTTCAACAATGAAAAAGAAACAAAAATTTGAACATAAAACTTAATTACCGATCAATTGAGTTACAATTTTTCCAGTCCAAAGTTCAGATAATTGTAGTTTAACAAATGGAATAACTCCCGGAAGTGATGGATCAATTTTTTGAGCAAACCATCCGAGAATTGGATGCCAACTTGTTAAATTACTTTTCTTCGCAACCACATATTGTTGACAAGCCTCCAGCATCTTTGTTACCACAAACTAAAGACAAAAAGGAAGAAAATACAGAATTTCTTGAAAGAAGCTAATGAATACATACTAAATATTTATCAAGATAAAATATATACCGTGAAAGATGGAAAGTAGGCCTCTTTTAAAACTTCTTCCTTTTCGATAGTTGCTAACTGAATTAAATTTGCTAACAGGCATAACGCATAGTTCCCTTCAAGAGCGTTAAAAACTATCCTTAAATTTTGCTCAGAATTTAATAAATCTAAACTTCTTGACAGAAGACTATGTGTCTTAAATAATGAGATGCACTGCCAATGAAAAAATTATTATTTAAAATTTTTTTAATTATTATCATTATTTATTGAATTGATTTAATTAAATGTTAGTTTAACTTGAAATATATTTAATCAATTGAAAATTAGTTTGAAATAAAAACCCATTAAAAAATACATTAATATTAAAAAAATTTACAATGTAAAACAATATTGGGGACGACGTTCCCAAAAATTCATTTCGTCGCTCATTTCGAACCTTACATCAGATTTTGAAAATACAACCAAACATATAAATTATGTCTAAAAAATCTAAAAAGCTTCAAATAAATTCTTACGTTCTTACCTTATCGAATTCTTCTTTATTTAAATGATAAATCAAAGAAGGAACGCTGAGGATGTTTATTAAAAACAATGAAACTAATTTATCAGACATTTGAGAAGAAATCAGAGGCCTGAACGTTAACGTAATAACGGCTGTTAATTCAACAGGTGTCAACGTAATACTTTCTCTCGCCAAACTTCTCACCAAGAGAGCCTGAAATTATTTCAATTACAAATAGCAATATTAGTAAAAGCATTAAATAATTCAAGAAAATAGATAATAAACTACAACAATCATAATAAATGTTTCAATTGATTTTTTAACAAATTTTTCTAAACGGTTTGAAACTATTTAAAAATTTGTAAATACTTAATGTTAAGTACTTTCAATGTAATTTCATATAATGTGCAGGATATATAACTCTTTCTACTTTTATTTATTTTCCATATTCATTCTTAGTCTCCGACTAAGAATGTCCGAGTTTGGGCATTGTATATATTAAGCGGATGGGAAGAAGAACTCACCGAGACGCTCGGCTGCACGCTGTATTGTCAGTTGAACGTTCCAAATGCCGATAAAATTAAAATTTGAAATTTTGAATTTTAAAAAGTGCTACATTATAGAAAATAAAGAGGCGCATCTTTTTTCCTTTGAATTTTTTTGTAGAACAATTAGTTTAAATAGTAAGTGCAAAAAAGTAACAAATTTTAATTTTCCATTCAATTTTAAAACATAAATCCTCGTAGTTGAGACAAATATTGATAAAATTAATCGGTATTTGGTATTACAAACTCGTTTGGGTCCAGAGAAGACGATTGCATATCAAAAGACTTAAAAATTAATAATTGTTTAATAATATTTAATTGTTATTAATGACCTACCAGCAATCACATTTTCTTGTGAACTTTCAGTGAGACATTTGTTTTTCAATGTATAAAGATGTTTTCTGGGAAATTTCAAATTGTTTTATTGAAAAGTTTAGAAAATATTGAAGTTTTAACAAATTGCGCGTGGCACGCTATCGAGTCGCCGTGTAGATAATAAGTATGGATGATCATATTCGAGAGTCAGAGCAAGCAGAATCGTTTTAACAATTTTACAAATGTGGAAACTATAATTCACAAAATTTGTTTCTTAGTGGACTCATGAGAAGGTTGAATTATTCTGCAACGAATAAAATGAAGATGTAAAAGAATTAATACAGGAACATTGAAATTCTATTCCACATTCGGCATCGCATTAGAGGCGGGAGGAAACTTCTTTAAAATACTTTGAAAATTCAGAGTTAAATTTTAAAAAGTTGTATTCCTTGTTTTTAGATTATTATGCAGCAATAACGGGAAATAAAAATCCACCTATTGATGAAAACACGTACTGTCAATGTTTTAATTACAACGTTGACGTTGACTTCACTTTTTCGAAACCAGGAACGGACTTTTGTAATACATGCTTCGAATTCGAGAAAAGTAGCTTGCAGATGAGTGATGAAATGACAGATCATAAAAAAAGAGTCAATCATTATAAAGAATTAAAAGAAAAATGTTTTATGTCTTGAATTTGACTTTGGTAAAAATTTATCATTTCCGAAAATCCCAGTGAATGACCAATATTATAAAAGATTTCTGTGTTTGAATATTATTAATGTACATGTTTTCGGTGACCACAAGCGCAGTTACATGTACTTCTTTGTAGAAGGAAGTATGAAAAAAGGTTACAACACTGTTTGCAACTTAATTTGGGACACGATTAAAAAAGAATTCGCAATTGATTATTACGACGAAATATTTTTATTTTCAGACAATTGTCCAGGACAAAACAAAAATTATTTAGTTTTATCTTTTTTTTCATTACTTTCTCCAAATTATAAATCGAAGTCGAACATGTTTATCCCGTTCGTGGACTTTCATATTGTTCGTGTGATCGAAATTTTGGGATGTACGGACAAAAGAAAAAAAACTGAAGTAATTGAGACTGTTGAAGCTTATATAAACCTCATAAGGATGCGAGAAATCCTCCATTTATAACTGTACGCGAATCAGATTTCGAAGTAAAAAATTTCGAACCATTATTAGAAAATGAAGCCCAATGTTTAACACAAATTAAAATTAGTAAATTAGTTCGAATTGTTTATTTCCCGAACAGTCAAGTAAAGGTATATAATGATTATAAAACGGAAGCCAGAAATTACATTGTCAATCATTTAATAACATTTGATGATTTATTAAGTAATTCGAAGTTGACACCTACTGTAGGAATCACTGAAAGTAAAAAAAAGATGTTTTAGCGTTAACGTGTTATTTAAGTTGCAAGGGAAATAAATTTTTTATAGATCTTTTTTCAAAACTTATAAAAAAATATAATATTTTGCGGAGTAGTGTGAAAAAATTGAGAAAAATCGAATAATTTTATCCAAAACATTAACTAACGGTAACCCATTTTTTGTTCCACTGTTTTGAATAAAAATTCCTGAAGTGCCCCCCCCCCCTATTTTCGCAAAGTTGCAAAATTTAAAGTAAGTAGTTGTATTTAAAAGTACTAGTATCTAGTAATATTTTCGCGGAGTATTTTTAAAATATTTGAATTATATATATTTTTTTTATTGGTAATTAAAGATTTTTAACAATTTGAAATTTTCCAGAAAAATGATTGCTGGTAGGTCATTAATAACAATTAAATATTATTAAACAATTATTAATTTTTAAGTCTGATGATATGCAATCGTCTTCTCTGGACCCAAACGAGTTTATAATACCAAATACCGATTAATTTTATCAATATTTGTCTCAACTACGAGGATTTATGTTTTAAAATTGAATGGAAAATTAAAATTTGTTACTTTTTTGCACTTACTATTTAAACTAATTGTTCTACAAAAAAATTCAAAGGAAAAAAGATGCGCCTCTTTATTTTCTATAATGTAGCTCTTTTTAAAATTCAAAATTTCAAATTTTAATTTTATCGGCATTTGGAACGTTTAACTGACAATACAGCGTGCAGCCGAGCGTCTCGACGAGTTCTTCATCCCATCCGCTCAATATATATAGTGTAAATAAAAACTCTTCTGCTGTAAATAAGAACGATTAATTTATCAAACCTGCATAATATTATAGAATCCATTGCTGACTAGATGTCCCATAATATTCGCACAAAGTTGATTCATTCCTGTTTTGAGTTTCTCCATTCCATTGAGATGAAGAATAGCCCATGTTTTCGGTGACGTGAAACTGATTAACGTGTGCAATCTTAATACAATTGATTTATTGTCAGAAACAATTTCTGGTTTGAGATTTTCTAAACCAGTCATACAGTGGTGCAATATTGTTTTTATTTGTGAAATCCATGATATGTTATGCTCTTTGTTTAATGCAACTCCAACATAAGAGAATTTCGGTGATTCTGATAAAATTGATAGCACAAGATATCTGAAAATTCACCATTTAATGATTATTTATTTTTACATTCTTATCACACACGGTGATCAGGAACAGATTTTAAATAAAGTGAAAATGTAGAGAAAATCTGTTTACTCACATCTTTAATAGGTCATTTACAGGTTTTACAACATTTTAAAAGTTTCAAAATAAGAGACTCTAATTGAAGGATTTAATTAGCATATTTGTATGTTACACATACGCAAATAAAGACCAGTGAGATTTCTAGGTGAGTCCAAGAATTCCTAATTACAAAACAGAAGAATTTTGTTTACATTTTGACATTCAATTTATATTTACCCCCAGTTGCAGCGAAAAAAAGGCTTTTTTCGTGAATTTCTCTCTCTCCATTTTTTTCATTAAAAAATTTAAAACGTTTTGGAACAATTAGCTTAAAATGTCTATTTTTGTATACCGTTGGGCGATTTTAAAAATCCAAGATGGCGGCTGAGATATAAAGCTTACAGTCGAGAAAATACAAGAATTGCTTACATTAAAAGCTAAATAATAGATCATAATTCTTCTGAACACTTCAAAATAAGCTTGCAAAGGTGTTTTTGAGGTTGCAGAACAAGAATCAGAAGTTAGATTTCTAAAATTCAAAATGGCTGTTCCAATATGGAGGCAGAATGTTGAATTATTTCTGATTTGCTTAAAATTTGTTACTCAGGGGTTTTTAGGGTCGCTGATTATGAATTTAAGTCTGGATTTGAAAAATACAAAATGGCAAATCCAATATGGCGGAAAAATTTTAAAAGATCCTCCGATTTGCTTGAAATCTTTTACTCAGAGGTGGGGAGTGAGATGGGGTGGCCCGCTTGGCAAAAAATGTCCCATATACATTTTAGAATTTTTTTTATTAAAAAATATTGAATAATTTTGTTAGAAATTTCTGCTAAATGAAGGTTCTTTTTATTATTTTTGTCTTGCGGTGACCAAAATTGTAGTGAACTGAATAATGTGAAACAAAAAATGTCAATAGGATTAGTTAAATAAAACTATAAACTAGTCTTTAATCGAAGGATTTATAAAAATATTATTAAAGACTACATTTTTATGTATTGAATAATCCTGCCAAATTTCAGCAAGATCGGTTCAGTAGTTTTCAAGTTTCAAGTAGTAAGAAAAATTTTTTTTTTAATCTATTTCGCGTCCACATAGTAACTTTCCACATTGTTTAAGTAAAGTTTCTTCACTCAGATCAGTGTTTATAGGTATGATAGCGTTCAAAACATTTGTTGGTAGTAATTTATAATCATGCTAGATAGTCATCAACGCAACGGATTCTGTTCTTTTAATGTTCATATCTTAGATAATTTTTTCAGATCGGCTTGAAATATTAAGGACGTAATGTTAGATAGTTATGCTTCAAAAATGTGCAAAAAAAAAAATTTGTAAAATTTGAAAGTTACAAGTGGGGGTAACCCCTTAAGGATAATTAAATCTATTATGAAAAACATAAATTTAACACTCCTTAGGTTAAGTTCTAAACAGGGTAAATTTGATTATTCTTTTTCACGTGTGAAACAAATATAAAATAAATTCGATAAATCACCCATCACATTCATCAATGTTGAAGAAAGCTGTCGTTTCATTCTCATTCATACATGTCTAAAATCAATTTTATTATTTGAATATATTTTATTATTTAAAACACCTTGGCATGGCGTGAACTTTCAAGTTTTTTAAAAATTAAAAATTTTTAAATGGTGTATAACATGCACATGATCTAATAAAGATGTGAGTTAAAGTGATTCTGTTTTGTAGTTATGTATACAATAAATTTATGTAAACAGATTTTCTCTACATTTTCACTTCATTTAAAATCTGTTCCTGACCACCGTGCACATGAGAAAGTATTATTTAATATTTTTAATTTTAATTTATTTTATTTACTTGTAGAAATTTTCAATATTTAAATGGAATTTTTCAGGTGTAAATAATTGTAAATTCCAAAGAAATAAAGAAATATTTGTACACGGAAAGAAATTGTTGTTGAAAAAGTACTAAACTGAGTCGAGTAAAACTAAGAATATTGTGACCAATTCATCAGAGTTGAATTGATAATTGAAAATTATCTTTTCGGATAAGTAATAAACTGATTTGAAAATAATCCAAAATATCCTGAATTAGTGAAATAATTCAGTACTTTTTCGAAAACTATTCTTTTCCGTGTAATTTGAAGAATGTTTAATAAAAATAAAATTAAAAAAATTGCATTTACATTAAAATAAAATTTTGTTTATCTTTTTTCTGAAGGCTACCTGCATAATTTTTCCACTCTTTCTTGATCTTTCTCCGACTTATATACAATTAAAAATCTAGAAATAATTTTGTAGATGTGTAGAGCAGGTTTTAGTTTCACAGCGTCATTTGTTTCATTATCGCCAGGTTTCTCATCTTGAAAATTGTCATCAAATTGTGTTCTGAAATAATTAACATTTTTTATCAATTTACTTATTGAATTGAAAACACTGTATGAAGGAAAAGAAGTAACCAAATTTTAAGTTTTTATTTTTCAAGATCTTTATTAATATTTAACAAATTAAATAAATAAATAAATTTTTCCAAAAAAGCAGTATTCATTAATATTTTTCCATAGGAATTAAGATTTTCAAAAATTTCAAATTCAAATCTTTTGAAATTTAATAACTTAATAAGAATATTTTTATAACAATTAGAAATAACCCAGGGATAAAATTATTATTTTATATAAGAATATTGTTACTCTAACTTCTTCGAAATTTATTTTTAAATCAATTTTTATTAGAAAATTCTACGAGAATTCAATTACTTAAATAGAAAAATAAATAATTTAGATATTCAATAATTAAATGTTTCTAAAAATTTAATTTTTAAGAAAAATTTTATTAACAACTTTTGAAAATATTTAATTTCTTTTAAAGAATTTAATTTAAATTTTACTGAAACTTATTATTATATTAAAGAATTTTATAACAATTTTTGAAAATAATTGAAAACTTTTTGAAGAATTTTATTAAAATTTTTAAATATAATTGAATTCTTGAGAAGAATTTAAATAATAATTTTATAAAAATAATAAGAATTTTATTAAATTTTGTTTAAATAATTAAAATTTTGCCAAGAATTTCATTAAAATTTTTGACAATAATTTAATTCTTGAGAAGAATTTCTCTATTTATAAAGATTAATTCTTGACGAGAATTTTTAAAAAATTTGGAAAAAAATTTAATTTCTGCAAAGTATTTTATTACTTTTTAAAAGAATTGAATTTTTCTGAGGAATTTTGATATTTATCAAAGTAATTTAATTTTAGAAAAGAATATTATTAAAATTCCTCAAAATAATTGATTTTATGGGGAAATTTTTGTTGTTTATAAAGATAATTGAATTCTTTTGCAGAAATACTTAAAAAAAATTTTAAATAATTGATTTTTTTTGCGACGAATTAAAAGTTATTTATGAAAATAATTGAATTATTGCAACGATTTTTATTATTTTATTAAATAATTGAACGTTTTTTAAAATTGAATTCTTTCTTTAAGTTTTAATAAAATTTTTAAGAACAATTGCATTTTCCAAAGAATTTATTTAAAATTGTATTAAAAATATTTGAAATTCTGAGATGAAAATAATTGAATTCCTAAATGTAATTTTATTATTTATGAAAATAATTGAATGTTTTCGCAGAATTGTATCAAACATTTTTTCAATAATTAAATTTTTTTGATAAATTTTATGAAAATAGTAAACATTGAAAATCATTGAATTGCGAAAATTTTTTTTTGTTGAAAATAATTGAAATTTTGCAAAGAATTTTTTTTAAACTTTTGAAAGTAATTGAATTTTTGGCGAAAAATGTTGATATTTCAGGGTCTGGAAACCTGGAAATGTCAGGGAATTTTATAAACCTTGAAAACACCTGGAAAAGTCAGGGAATTTTGATCGAAATCCTGGAAAGTTGTTGTTTTCTAAAGTTATTGTGTTTATTCTTGAAATCTAATTTTACTTAAATATTTCAAAATTAATTCAATTTTAAAAGAATTTCGTTTACAATTTTCATAAGTATTAAAAGATTTTGATTCAAAATTTTGTATAATTTCAATTTTAAATGAATTTAATTAGAAATATAAAAAAAAACTTAGATTTAAAAAAAAATTTTTAAACTAAAATTCTTCTAAAATTAGTTAAATTTTTTAATATAAATATTTAACTAGTTTTATTGAAAATAATGGATTTATAGAAAAATTTTAATTAAAAACACTAAAACAAATTGAATTTTGAAGCAATTACAAATGATTGCAAAAATTCAATTCTCAAAAGTAGTAAAATTTTTCTCAGAAGTTAAATTATTTTCAAAAATTGCAATAAAATTCTTGGCAAAATTTTAATTATTTTCAAAAACTTTCCTCAATTCAATGATTTTTAATATCTACTACTTTAACAAAAATTCCTAAAAGAATTCAAGAGTTAAAAAAAATTTTAATAAAATTGTATTACGCAAACATTTCATTATTTTCATAAATAATAAAAATTTCTCAGAAATTCAATTATTTACAAATTATTTTCATATATTATTCAATTATTTTTAGAAAAAATAACATTTTTTGCAAGGATTCAATTATTTTCATAAATAATAAAACTCATCGCATAATTTCAATTATTTTTAATACAATTTTAATGGAATTATTAGAATTTAAGTATTATTTTCAATAAATTTTTAATTAAATTTCTTTAAAGAATAAAATTATTTTCAAAAACTTTAATGCAATTTTTTGCGTAAAAATTCAATTTTTTCAAAATAAATTTAATAAAACTCTTCGCAGAAATCCAATTATGTTTAAAAGTTTACAAAAATTCTCGTCAAAATTTCAACTATCTTTATAAATAATAAAATCTTTCTCCGAAATTCAATTATTTTCAAAACTTTTAATAAAATTCTTGACAGAATTTCAGTTATTTTTAATACAATTTTCATCAAATTTCTCAAAAAATGCAATTATTCATAAAAATTTTATTAAAATTTGTTGATAAAATTCTTTATGAAAATTCAATTTTAAGAAACATTCAATTGTTAGTAAAATATTTATTTTTATAGTTAAACAATTGAATTCTAGTGGAATTTTCTAATAAATATTGATTTGAAAATGAATTTCAAATTAAAATCTTTGAAAATTGTAACTTTTCATACTTTTAATTAAGAATTCTATAGAATTAATTTTTCTCAATAAGTTTAATGGAATTCGTTTTAATTCTTTGAAGTTTTTAATTTCTAATATATTTAATTGAAGAATGTCAGAATAATCGTAATTTCGTAAAATTAAATTGTAAACAAAAGAATTTGAAAATTCACAAAGAACTTTTTCAAAAATTATTTTTAAAAAATTGACTTAAAGAAGAATTTTAGTTGAAAATTCTAGAAATGAATAATCGTAATGATGAAAATAATTTTTGAAGAAGTTACAGTAACAAAGTAGAAAGTTTTAAGTATCATATGTTATTGAATTTCAAATTTTTAAATATTTAAATTTAAAAAAAAAATAATGATTAAATATTTATTTTAAAATGAAGTTATTGATGTTTTCGAATAATTTTCGTTTTAAAAACCTGGAAAAATCCCGTTTTTTAACCTGGAAAAGTCAGGGAATTTGAAAAGAGCAAAATCGTGGCAACCCTGATTATTTATAAAGATAATTGAATTCTTGATGAGATATTTGTTAAAATTTTTTAAAATAATTGAATTCTTGTGATAAATATTGTTATTTATTTATGAAAATAATAATAATTTTTGAAATAATTAAATAAATATTAAAAAAATTCATTCTTGTTAGAAATAGAAAAAAATGTTGAAGGTTTTGTATTAGAATTCGTGGTAGTTTCATAGTTTATGAGGCAAACAAAAAAGTCACCAAAATTCAGAATTTTCTTATGAATTCTAAAAATGTAATTTTTTCCAGTACTTTTAATAAAAATCCCTGACTTTTTCCTGATTTCCCTGACCAATTCTACTTTCCCTGATTTTCCCCTGAATTCCCTGACCTGTGGCAACAACCCTGAATCAGTTTTTTTTTACTGTTGAGTGATACATGAAAACTATAATATTAATAGAATGTTAAAAAACATGTTCGAAAAAACTCACCTAATTGTATTGGCAAATTTAATTCGAGTCAGCCATCCTTTAACAAGTGCTTGAATGCAAGTTGCTGCTTCCCTTCGAATTTTTTCATTGGCACGTTCCTCTCTCGCGGCTTTTGTTTGCTGAAGGAAACTACCTTTCGACGATTCTTCTGCTTTAAACATTCTTAATTAAAAAGACCTTAGATGAATGAAATAATTATCAAATCATAGTACAACTAATAAACATTGTCAGCTCTTCATTTGTTTATATATCATCATTTATTGCTCACAAATAATGTTCCTGTCAATACACACTTTTATTTTCATTTTACTTTTTTGTATACAGTATAAAAAGTAAACAGTTATTAAAACCCCGAGTCAATCTCAAATCACGTTTCGTTATCAATTTTTTATTCTTGTTCAAGAGAAATTCAATGACAGTTTTATAAACGTTCTGATTTTTACTGTTTTTTTACAGTGCAGACTACCATTGTTATTGTATGTTAAATTGGAGAAACTTCTCACTTCTCAGAATTGTAAAATTCCCTAAGCTGACCTGTGGCTATACCAAATCTAGGGAATTTAGGACAAAATCATTGCGATTATTTTTATTAATTTCTTACGATTAATCACTAGAATTGATTTTATTAAAATTATCTCCCTTATCAATTATCGAATATATTTAAATTTTCTTAACAAAAGGTATAAAAACTTCTATATTTTTCGTATTTTTTGAATTTGTCCAATACTTCCGGTTGAATAAAATTCTCTCTCTCGAAGCATTCGATATTTATCGAAAGTTCTTTTCGTGTACTTCCGCCGTCAAGATGGGTACGTGTTTATCCTTATTCTGTATTTTTTACATTTTTCAAGTGCTTTGTTGTTAAAATTTATATGTTTTTTTTCAAAAAATGTTTTAGAAGTAATGCGAAATGATTTATTGAAATCATAGTTCGGGTTATTCATTTTTTTTCGAGAAATATTGAATGTTGAAAATGTGTGATAACCGCGTGCACGCTTTGACACTTTCAAAATATTAAAGATAATTATAAACTTAATAATGTTTAGTTGATTTAAAATTAGATCGCATTTTTCCTTTTTCATAATATTTAATTAGAAATTTATTCTTTTAATTTTTATTATCATTTGACACATTTGTACATGGAACAAAAAAAGTGAGGTTAGATTTTTCGATGTATCGGTCAATGATTTGGTTTGCCAAATAAATATTCCACTTGAAGTAAAATGTATTTGTGCTTTCTATTTTATGTTTGTAACATAAAAATGTTAATTTCGAACAAATGTAAAACTGAATTTCGTTCCATTTACAATAAAAAATATTTTAATTATAAAATGTGTTTTTAGGTTATAATTCTTTTAATAATTTCTAAAGGTGTTTTTTCTTTCTAAAATTATAATTTATCGTATTACTTTATTTGGCAGGTAAACCTCGTGGTCTTCGAACTGCTCGTAAACACGTGAATCACAGACGCGACCAACGTTGGTGCGATAAAGATTACAAAAAAGCCCATCTTGGAACAAGATGGAAGGCCAATCCCTTCGGTGGTGCTTCTCATGCAAAAGGAATTGTTCTTGAAAAAGTGTGAGTATTCAACAAGTTATTGATAACTTTTAAAATCAAAGATTTATTTTCCTTTTTCATTAACTTTTGTATATTTTAATTTTACATTTCATAATTTAAAACAATTCTCATAATTTTCTTTATATTTCTCTTAAAAGCTTTGTCAAAGTTGCAATAAATAAAATTTGTTTTTAACTTTCCAACTAAAATTCCACTTATAAATTAACTTCTATTTCTAACACTTAATTCGGAAATATTATTTCCAATTAGTTTTAATTTGTTTAATTACTTTAAAGAAAATGTAAATAAAGAGTAACTACTAAATATCATAAATAGTAAAACAAAAATTAATAGAAACCTTTTTGTTTTATTTCTGAAATGTAACATTTAAAAAAAAATTAAAACTACAATGGGTCAAAATTTGTTAAATTTTTACAAAAAATAAAAAGTATTTTTTTAAAATCGAAATGTTAAAACATTTCTATTTCTCCTTAGGAATGTGTCCACGGAAGAACAGAAAAAAAATTTTTTAATAAAAATTATTGCAAAATATAATTTTTTTTGCAACTTTTTAAACAAAATTTTATTTCTTCTAAATGAATGAACCGATTTAAATGAACCAAGCGGGAATATAAAGGGGATAATACATACTTTCGTTTAGAATTAGAAAAATTTTAAAAGTTTAGTTTTTTAAAAATTATTTAATAAATTGTTTATAAACAATTTTTTTTTTTAATGTTCTGCGCCTTTTGAAAATTTGAAAAAAATCTCAACATACAATCAATATTATAAGGAATCAAAATCTATTTTGATTTCTTATAATTTTAATTGTATGTTGGGATTTTTTTCAAATTTTCAAAAGGCGCAGAACATTAAAAAAAAAATTGTTTATAAACAATTTATTAAATAATTTTTAAAAAACTAAACTTTTTAAATTTTTCTAATTCTAAACGAAAGTATGTATTATCCCCTTTATATTCCCGCTTGGTTCATTTAAATCGGTTCATTCATTTAGGAGAAATAAAATTTTGTTTAAAAAGTTGCAAAAAAAATTCATTTTACAATAACTTTTTAAAAAAAAAAAATTTTTTTGTATGTTCTTCGGTGCCCACATTCCTAAGGCCAAATAGAAATGTTTTTTCATAACGCGGTGCAAAAAAGGGCACTTTTTTGCACCGCGTTATGAAAAATATCGTTCGTAACTAGTGCTAGCAGTTGTTACGAAATATACTATTTCAACATTTCGATTTAAAAAAGATACTTTTTATTTTTCGTGAAAAATTCACGAAATCTGAACCAATACTAAAGTATTGTTTAAAAATGGTTAAAAAATTGATAAAATTTTACAGTGGTGTAGAAGCAAAACAGCCAAACTCTGCCATCCGAAAATGCGTGAGAGTTCAATTGATTAAGAACGGAAAGAAAATCACTGCGTTCGTACCTCGGGATGGTTGTCTCAACAATATCGAGGAGAACGACGAAGTTTTGGTCGCTGGATTCGGTAGAAAAGGTCACGCCGTGGGAGATATTCCCGGAGTCAGATTTAAGGTCGTTAAGGTAGCAAACGTTTCCTTGTTGGCTCTTTATAAAGAGAAAAAGGAACGTCCCCGTTCGTAAATACTTTTTACGAAAAATGTATTTTTATTTTCTTCATTAATAAAACTTAAAACATTAAAAGAATACAGAGTTTTTTTGAGACACAAATAATATACCCTAGAAGTTATAAACATTAATTTTTTTAAATCAAGTAAAACCACTATAATACTGTAGATATTAATTTACAATTTCCAGGCTTCGCACTCACCTATTAAAACCTACTATTTACTACTTTTTTTTAAGTTATGGTACTATTTGGGTACTTTTTTTAAATTTCAGCCACTAAAAGCTACTATTTCTGTTTTTTCTGAGAATTTCCACTACTTTAAATTCGCTAATACTAGAAATCAAAAAATTATAATCAAATTCTTTAAAACGATTCAATTATTTTCAAAAAATATCCCAAATTCAATTATTTCCAATGTCTAGTATTTTCATAAAATTTCGCAAAAGAATTCAGTTATTTAAAATAAAAATTGGTAAAATTCATCCAAAGTTCAATTATATTCATAAATAATAAAATTTTCACTGGAATTCAATTAATTTAGAATAAAATTTTTACAAAAGTTTCGAAAAAATCAATTATTTAACAAAATTTTTATACATTTCTTCACAATAATTCAAATACTTTCACTAACACTAACATTTTTCATGGAAATTCTATTTTTAAAAAAAATTTATAAAATTGTAAGCAAGAATTCAATCATTTCATAAATAATAAAACTCATCTAAGATTTTCAATTATTTTTATTACTATGTATTTTAAATTAATTAATCAAAAAATTCAATTATTTTTAGAAATAAAGTTTTCTTCACGAATTCAATTATTTAAAATAAAATGTTTATAGTATTTATTACATTTCAAAAAAATTAATTATTTTAAACAATGTTTATAAAATTCTTATGAAGAATTCTATTATTTGCAAAAATAATAAAATTTTTCACAGAAATTCAATTCTTTTTAAACATTTTAATAAAATTTTTCGTAATAATTCAATTATTTTCATAAATAATAAAATAATTCTTCTCAGAAATTCAATTATTTTTGAAAATTTTAATGAAAATCTTTGCAACTATTCAATTATTTTCACAAATAATAAAATTCATCGCAGGATTTCAATTATATCTAATACAATTTTACAGGAATTGCTAAAAAACTGTAATTATTCTTTAAAATTTTAATTTCAATTCCTCGAAGAAATCAATGATTTATAAAAATATTACAATTTTTCACAGGAATTCAATTAATTTCAAATATTTTAATAAATTTTTTCGAAAGCATTCAATTATTTTAAATACAATTTTAGTTAAATTTTTTTGAAATAATTCAATTATTCTTTTAAATTTTAATAAAATTATTCCCGAAAATTCAATTATTTTGAGGCATTTTAATAAATTTTTTTGCAAAATTCAATTATTTTGATAAATAACAATATTCATCACAAGAATTTAATTATGTTTAAAAGTAATAAATATCTTTTTGGAAATTCAATTAATATTTTAAAAAATTTTAATAAAATCGTTCGTAAGAATTCAATTATTTTTATAAATAATAAAATGCTTTTTAGGAACTCAATTATTTACAAAAAAATTTAATAAAATACCACACAGACATTCAATTATTGTCAAAAAAAAAAAATTAGAATTCTTTGTATAATGTAATTAGTTTTAAAAACTTTACGCAATTCAATAATTTTCAATATCTACTATTTTCAGAAAATTTACAAACAGAATTCAAGTATTTAAAACATTTTTTTAAAAATCTTCGTAAGAATTCAATTCTTTTCATGAATAGGTAATAAAAATTTATCGGGAATTCAATTATTTAAATTAGAAATTGCATGGAATTAGTCGAAAGAAATAAATTATTTAAAAATTTTAATAAAATCCTTCACACGATATAAATTATTTTTATAAAATTCTTCACAAGATATAAATTATTTTTATAAAATTCCTCGCAAGAATTAAATTATTTTTATAAATATTTAAATTCTTTCATAAATAATAAAATTAATTATCGAGTGCGAAGTCTGAATTTCAACTTTTTATCTAGCACATGTTTTTAAAGCGCATAATGGGCTCAAAATTTCCAAAATTGTACTATTTTTTTTAACTAAATCGGGAAAAAAGAATTTTATTCGTATCTTTATTAAATTTTAAAATACTTTTTTTTAATCAAATTCTTTAAAACGATTTAATTATTTTTAAAAAATATTCGAAATTCAATTAAATATTTAGTAAATTCTTCCACAGTTATTTAATAAATTAATTTTTTCGATTTTTGGAAGACGTATATAAAAGGTAAAAGAAAAACACTCTTTTACTTTTTTATAAAATAGACGACGTTTCGGTGGTCAGGTTCGCCATCAGGTCACTTTAACTAGTGACCTGATGATGGTGGCGAACCTGACCACCGAAACGTCGTCTATTTTATAAAAAAGTAAAAGAGTGTTTTTCTTTTACCTTTTATATACGTCTTCCAAAAATCGAAAAAATTAATTTACGAAATTCAATTATTTTCATAAATAATGAAAATCATCGAAGGATTTCAATTATTTTTAATAGGTACTATTTTAAATTTATTAGTCAATCGAAAAATTCAATTATTTTCATAATATTTATTATATTTTGAAAAAATGAATTATTTAAAACAATGTTTATAAAATTTTTATGAAAAATTAAATTATTTTCAAAAATAACAAAATTCCAAGAATTTAATTATTTATATGAATAATTCGAGGGGCAAACAACTAAGGATTTTGGTGTACACCTAATACAATAATTCAGGATAATTCAGGTAATTCAAGATAAGTCAAGGTAATTGATGATAATTCAGGATAATTCAACACAAGTGTACACCATAATTCATTAGTTGTTTGCCCCTCGGAATAATTCAATTATGTCGATCGATAATATATAAATGACAAAATTATTCCCGAAAATTCAATTATTTTAAGGCATTTTAATAAAATTCTTTGCAAAATTCAATTATTTTCATAAAAAATATCAAAAAAATCAATTATTTAAAAATTTTTATAAAATACCTCGCAAGAATTAAACTATTTTTATAAATATTTAAATTCTTTCACGAATAATAAAATTCAATTTATCAGCAGGATACGGAAGAAGTAAATATATTTGATAAAAATTAGGAAAAAGTCAGAAAAATAAAATATTGAATACAATTTTTGAGTTTTGTGAAGTGTCTAAAACGAGTTTTTGGTCATCAAATTTAATTCTCCTTCTTTAGAAAACGAATTTCCTATATTTGAAGGCAAAAGAGATAAAAATTCTTTATATAATAAATATATTTATTAAAATTATTTTTAAAAAGTTGTTCTACAAAGTTATAAATATTAATTAATAATTAATTGCAAAATTTTATACATTAAATTGTTGAAAACTAAACGTATTTGTGAACTTAAAAACTGAGAAAAGTACTTTCAAATTTTAAATTAACAGCAGGTTAACAATTTTGAAAACAAAAAATATTCCATTTTCTTTTATTTGAACAATTAATTTATGTAACCTTAATTGGTAAACATTTTTTAGAAAAGTAGAAACATTCAAAATTATGACATTTAGATGAACATGAACATTTAAAATTGAAATTTCTTAAGCATAAAGTTCGAATCGTATTAAAATTGAAGAATGAAAAATAAATTGCATTAAAATTCCCCACAACTGTTTTTATGATTGAGCAACATCTAACCATTTGATGCCAACATCTGTTATTTTATAATTAATGGTTTTAGAGCCTTTAGCTGATTGAACTTTACATATTCCATGAGTCGAGTTGACATCATAAGTAAGACCAATCCTGTGATTTATTTCTCCAAATGTTCTCTCGCAATTTGTTGCATTTTCTAAGAGAGGACGAATTTTTAAAGATTCATAATCAGCTGGTTTTGTAAAAATGATTTTCACCTTAAACTGAGCGGTAGATTGTTGAATTTTTTTTAATACAAACGATACGTACGAACTCAATGAATACTGTTCAATTCTATTTACTTGACGATCTTGCCAATAAAATGCACATATACTGTCCACAGCAACAATGCCTATTTTATTATTGGCACCTAACATTGTTGGCAACGAAAATATATTGCAATTGAATTGATAATATTCAAGGCAGTTGATAATCAGAAGATTTTTTAATGACAACTTGACAATCTCATTCAATTTTGTATCACTTAACGATTCGGATTTCTTAATTAATGACATTTTCACCAAATTTGTCATTATTCTAGCGAGTTTTCTAATTGGGAATCGATTATCTGCATTAATAAGTAGGACATTTATGCCGGAACCATTGTATTCCGGCGGCAAAATGCAAGATGCAATTAATTGTGCTAGAAGATGAGTTTTGCCGCTTCCTGGATCTCCATTTATTTCGACGGTGTGTTTATTTCCCAAACCGTCTGGAAACAGTGCATCGTCCAATACTTTAAGAGGATTCGCTGAGTTTTCGGCGAGCCATGCTAAAAATTGTATTCCCGACTCGATGATTGTTGTCATTTCTATGTTTTTCGTTTAGTCTACAAAACAAGAAAAATTAAATTGCAGAAAATCCTATTGAGGCGTTCCTTGCACAGGGCAAACTTTGAATCTCAGATTTTCTTCATAATTTGCCATTTTGTTGTCTTAGGGGATACACATAAGTTGTGGAAAAAGTTTTGCAAAATTTCGATTATTTCGCAAGATATTGTTATTTAAACTTATAAGTCACTTTTTTCAACATTTTTTATTTCCAAAATCTATAACAGTTACAAAAAAATGTAATTAAAATGAAAGTTTGAAATGTCCTTAAAAAAACTTGAAAATTACAAAGAAGTGTTTTTTGATATTCCCAGGGCTCGAACTAGGTCCGTAAATCCCATAAAGGTCCGTAAATTTGCTTGAAGTCCGTAAAAATCAGTTTTCTTTAAAAAAAAAAAGGACGAAAGTTCGTAAATTGTACAATATAATTTAAAGAATTTTAGAGAAATCACAAATGATTGCAGAAATTCAATTATTTTCAAAAATAATCAAATTCTTCACAGAAATTGAATTATGTTCAACATTTTTTAAAAATTCTCGTCAAAAGTTCAATTATCTTTAGAAATAATAAAATTCTTCTCCGAAATTCAATTATTTTCAAAAATTTTAATAAAATTCTTGGCAAAATTTCAATTATTTAAAAAAAAATTTTCTCAATTCAATGATTTTTAATATCTACTATTTAAATAAAATTTACCAAAAAAATTCAATTATTTTAAAAAATATTAATAAAATTCTACTCAAACATTTAATTATTTTTCATAAAATAATAAAAATTTCACAGGAATTCAATCATTTACAAATTTTTTATAAATTTCTTCTAAATAGTTCAATTATTTTCATAAATAATAAAATTTTACAAGGATTGAATTATTTACGTTAATAAAATTCTTTTTAGGAATTCAATTATTATCATAAATAATAAAACTCAATGCTGAATTTCAATTATTTTTAATACAGTTTTAATGGAATTCCTCAAAAATTATAATTATTCTTAAAACTTTTATTAAAATTCGTCAAAAGAATTCAATATTATTAAAAAATTTGTGGATAAAATTCTTTATGAGAATTTAATTATTCAATAAATTATTTTTTTTATTTAAATAATTGAATTCTAGTAGAATTTTCGAATAAAAATTGATTTAAAAATGAATTTCACTTAACATTGTAAATTATAATTGAATATTAAAAGCATTATAGCGTGAGTTTTTAGAAATAATTGAATTTTGAAAAGGTTTCATATTAATATCTTTGAAAGTTTTAATTTTTCATACTTTTAATTAACAATTCTGTAGAAGAATTAATTTTTTTGAAAACATTTATTTCAATTTTACTTAAAATTATTAAAAATAATTGTTGATTTATAGGAGAATTTTAGTTAAAAACACAAAAAAAAATTTTTATTTTGGAGAAATTACTTGCAGAAATTCAATTATTTTCAAGAGTAATAAAATTCTTTGCAGAAATTTAATTATGTTCAAAAATAATAAAATTCTTTTTATGAATTCAATTATTTCCATAAATAATAAAATTTATCTCAGTATTTCAATTATTTTTAATACGATTTTAATGGAATTTCTCGAAAAATGTAATTATTTTTAAAAATTGTATTAAAATTCGTCAAAAGAATTCAATTATTTAAAAATTTGTTGATGAAATTCTTTATGAGAATTCAACTTTAAGAAACATTCAATTATTCAACAAATTGTTTATTTTTGTATCTAAATAATTGAATTCTAGTAGAATTTCCTAATAAAAATTGATTTAAAGATAAATTTCAGTTAAAATTGTAGATAATAATTGAATATTAAAAGCAAGGTAATACCAAAAGCAATAATATAGCGTGAATTTTTAGAAATAATTGAATTTTGAAATTAAATTTTTTTTGAAAAGTTTAATTGAATTTTTTATTTTCTAATATTATATATTTACTTGAAGAATTTATGAATAATTAAATATCGTAAAATTGAATATTGTAAACAAATGGATTTGAAAATTGCCAGAAGACTTTTTTAAAAATTAATTGATTTAAGGACATTCCAAGCTTTCATTTTAATATTTTTTGAAGAAAAAATTTTACGGACTTCGGATAAAAAAAAATATTTAAAATTTATTGTTTAAATAAATTAATGAAAAAAAATTAATTTTTTATTTTCCAATAAAATATTATTAAAATTCAATAGTTTCCCTACAATTTTCATATTAAACTTTTCTTTGTAACTATTATAGATTTTGAAATCAAAAATTGTTGAAAAAAGTGACTTAAAAGTTTAAATAACAATATCTTGCAAAATATTAGTTACAAAACTTTTTTCACAACTTATGTATGTCCCATAAGACAACAAGATAGCAAATTATGAAGAAAATCTGAGATTCAAAGTTGGCCCTGTGCATGCGGATCGCCCCTATTCCAGAAAAATTAAAATTCATGTAGATCTTACTAGTTTGAAATGAGACGTTTGTTAATTGGAGGGTCAATAAAGCACGCAAAATGTTAAAATTTTAAGAAAAATAAAATATTATTACTTCAAGTTTTATTTCAAGTCACGTCAATCAAAATTATTCAGGTTTCAAACTGTATAACATGAATTTTATGTTGTTGATGACATGAAATAATATATATGAAAATAATGTTTTAATAAACAAACGATTTACATGTTTGCTTAAGATTCATAATCAGATTCTAAGGATTTGTAGAAATAAATAAATAAATATGTTAGTGAGGTTAGAAATGTTTGTTTACTGGTTCTACTGGTTTGACAGCATAAAGGCCTAAGCACAACTGCTTCGCGAACGCAAATCATGAGTTAGAAAAGGACAGAGATGTACATTTGTGTCCTTTTCTATCACATCAGCAGAAAGCGTGGAAAGCAGAATTTTATGAGTGCAAGAGAGATAATTGATAATAACACTATCCTTTTCACTCTCATTAAATTTTGCTTACAGCATCTTAGATCGAAGTGTGGATTCTCCAATATGGACACAACTTTATGCTCAAGTACACGCGTTATGGTAATTCCACAATGGTCTCTTTTTATTTTAAACTAAGCTTACTGTAAACACAACTTTTACCCTTTGTTTACAGTTGTTTGAAAGAACTGTTTCATAGAAAGTACATATAAAAATAGATTTTTACCTTCTCTCTTCTAATTATTAATTATTTAAGGTAGAAATTCATATTATTAAATTTTTGAAACTTTAAAAAATGAGCAAGTTTTCAAAAGCTGATAAATCCATTTTTAAAAAAATTGGTATAAACATAAATTTAATATTTTAAAGACCTCACAAATCGACCTGTCACCGTTAAATGTAAGAAAAAAAATTTTATTAACAACGAATATTCAATTTAAAAACTTTTTCACATGACCAAGATGACTTATAATTTTTATGTTTTTTATTAGAAAAAATTACCAAAACCTTTAAATCACTTAATTATGATAATGTTTAATTAAAAAAAGAATTTCTTATATTTATAAAAACATAAATATAAATTAATACAAATTTTTTATTTTAAAAAATTAACTGTAGTAGTTATGTGAGAAATGTTACTTGTTTCATTTTCTCAAAATAAGAAAATATGGATTTATCAAGTTTTGAAAACTTGCTCCTTAAATTATTAACATAATTTGAATCATAGAAATTTTGCATTTTTAGAATGTCAATAAATCAAACTACTAATATTGAAAGTGATATGGAGAAAGATGAGGTAGAAGATAATACTGATGATGAGGAATTAGTAGCTTTAAGGGAAAGGAAGAATCAACTTCTCACAGAAGTTTGTGAATTAAGAGAAAAACTGATAGCAGAGGAAAGACGACACGAAATCGAGTACAGATTACTAAATAAATATTTCGAATAGGTATAATTTTATCCTCTAAGTTTTAAAAGAAAAGTAACTTAATATTTATATTTAATTATTTTAGAATGACTGCCAACTTTATTGGTTTACAAATGGACAATGGTGACATCAAAACAAATAGTAGCAAGAGGAAAGAAATAGAATTTTCTGAACGTTTGCTTGGTGTGTCTTTTAATGATATTAGTAAAACTTTGATTCAGGATGATGTTTATCATTATAAAGTCATTCTCACTACAGAAGCTTTAAGGATCGCTGTCGAGTTGACTGTCAATACAAAGGTAACTAAACGAAAAGAATTTTTTTCCTTTATTCAGTATTGCTGTACTATTTGAAAAAAAATTATTTTCTTTTAATAATTATTTAAATGTCACAAGCCGTTTAAAAAAATTCCAAGTTCTTCTCAAAAGCAATTTTTCTCTTTTGATAATAGTTTATTTTAATATTAGAAGTTATTTAAAAAAGCTTCCAAGAGGATGAACAAAAAGTTTTGAACATTCAAATGAACGAAATATTTTTTGTTAAAAATATTTTCATAGATTATTGATTACAATTCAAATTAAAAACTCAAATTTTACATTTAGAAACATTATAATTAATTTGCTTAATAGTGACGCAAAATTATAGTAATAAAAATTTAATTTGAAGAAGAAATAAATAAATTTCGTTCATTTGAACGTTCAAAACTTTAACCTCCTCCAAGAGGATCCAAGGCTGGGAAAACAGTGATTTTGAATTTTCCTTTCGTAGATCTTTCAAAAATCTCGGAATTTCATTTAAAAAATCAAAATCACTTGCTACGCAACCTGGAAACCTGGAAATGTCAGGGAATTTTATAAACCTTGAAAAAACCTGGAAAAGTCAGGGAATTTTGATCGAAATCCTGGAAAATTGTTGTTTTCTAAAGTTATTGTGTTTATTCTTGAAATCTAATTTTACTTAAATATTTCAAAATGAATTCAATTTTAAAAGAGTTACGTTTACAATTTTCATAAGTAGAAGAACTTTAAAAGATTTTGATTTAAAATTTTGTAAAATTTCAATTTTAAATGAATTTAATTAGAAATATAAAAAAACTTAGTTTTAAAAAAAATTAAAAACTAAAATTCTTCTGAAATTAGTCAAATTTTTTAATATATATTCAACTAGTTTTATTAAAAATAATGGATTTATAGAAGAATTTTAGTTAAAAACACTAAAATAAATTGAATTTTAAAGCAATTACAAATGATTGCAGAAATTCAATTATTTTGAAAAGTAGTAAAATTTTTCTCAGAAATCCAATTATTTTTCAAAATTTCAATTATTTTCAAAAACTTTCCTCAATTCAATGATTTTTAATATCTACTACTTGAATAAAATTTCACAAAAGCATTTAATTATTGAAGAAAAAGAATAATATTCTACGCAAACATTTATTTATTTTCATAATTAATAAAAATTTCACAAAAATTCAATTATTTACAAATTACCTATTTTCATAAATAATAAAATTCTTTTTTGGAATTTAATTATTTTTATAAATAATAAAACTCATCGCAGAATTTCAATTATTTCTATAATACAATTTTTATCTAATTCCTCGAAAACTGTAATTATTCTTAAAAATTTTATTAAAATTTTTAAAATAAATTCAAGTATTTTCAAAACATTTGCTCCAATTTATTTCTTAGAATTTAAGTAGGTATTATTTTCAATACGTTTTTAATTAAATTTCTTCAAAAAATTAAATTATTTTTAAAAATTTTAATGGAATTTTTTATAACAATTCAATTTTTTTAAAAATAATTTTAATAAAATTCTTCGTAGATATTTAATTAATTTCAAAAATTTGTCAAAATTCAATTATTTTCAATATGTAATATTTCAATAAAATTTCAAAAAAGAATTCAATTATTTAAAAAGAAATTTTAACAAAATTCGTCTCAAGAATTCAATTATTTTGAAAAAATCTAAAAAAAATGTCCTCAACATTTCAATTATCTTTATAAATTAATAGCAAAATTCTTCGACAAAATTGAATTATTTTCAGGAATTTTAATAAAATTCATTGCAAGATTGAATTATTTTCAAAAGTATAATAAAATTCAATTTTCAAAAATTTTAATAAAATTCGTGGCAAAATTTCAATTATTTTGAAAATTTTTGCTTAATTTAACCTTCTTAATCTGAACCTAATTCTATGATTTTCAATATTCTACTATTTTAATAAAATTTCCCAAAAGAATTGAATTATGAAACAAAAATTTTGATAAAATTCTACGCAAATATTTAATTATTTTCAGATATTATTCAATTATTTTCATAAATAATAACATTTTTTACAGGGATTTACTTACTTTCATAAATAATAAAACTCAATGCTGAATTTCAATTATTTTTAATACAATTTTAATGGAATTCCTCGAAAAAAGATATTATTCTTAAAAATGTTATTAAAATTTATCAAAGAAATTTAATTATTTTAATAACATTTGCTACAATTTCTTTTATTAGAATTTAAGTATTATTTTCAATAAATTTTTAATTAAATTTCTTGAAAGAATCAAATTATTTTCAAAAATTTTAATCCAATTCTTTGCGTAACAATTCAATTTTTTTCAAAATAATTTTAATAAAATTATTCTTCACAGAAATCCAATTTATTAAAAAATTTACAAAAATTCTCGTCAAAATTTCAATTATCTTTATAAATAATAAAATCTTTCTACGAAATGCAATTATTTTCAAAACTTTTAATATAATTCTTGGCAGAATTTTAATTATTTTTTAAAACAATTTTCATCAAATTTCTCGAAAAATGCAATTATTCTTAAAAATTTTATTAAAATTTGTCAAGAGAATTCAATTATTTAAAAATTTGTTGATAAAATTCTTTATGAAAATTCAATTTTAAGAAACATTCAATTGTTTAATAAAATATTTATTTTTATAGGTACTTAAATAATTGAATTCTCGTAGAATTTTCTAAATATATATTGATTTAAAAATGAATTTTAAATTAAAATCTTTGAAAATTTGAACATTACATACTTTTAATTAAGAATTCTATAAAATTAATTTTTCTCAATAAGTTTAATGGAATTTTTTTAATTATTTAAAGTTTTTAATTTCTATTGTATATTTAATTGAAGAATGTCAGAATAATCTAAATTTCGTAAAATTAGATTGTAAACAAAAGAATTTGAAAATTCACAAAGAAGTTTTTCAAAAATTATAAAAAAAAATTGACTTAAAGAAGAATTTTAGTTGAAAATTGTAGAAATTAATAATCGTAATGATGAAAATAATTTTTGAAGAAGTTTCAATTTCTTAATTTCTATAAAAAAAATAAATTAAATATTTATTTAAAAATGAAGTCATTGATGTTTTCGAATAATTTTCGTTTAAAAAACATGGGAAAATTTCGTTTTTTAACCTGGAAAAGTCAGGGAACTTGAAAAGAGCAAAAGCGTGGCAACCCTGGTTAATGGTTATGTATTTGCATCTATTTGTAAGCAATGAGAGGAGAATTCTTGATTATTCAATTTTTCTGAAAATATTCGCCATTTTTCACCATATTCTCAATTCTTAAATAAATTCAGAAATAATTAAATTGAACAAAGTTTTTCCTTGCTATTTAAAAAGGTTTTGTAAATAATTTTTTTCTTAAATTTGTAAACAAAATTATGTATTAGTGAATTACATTACCAAGTAGTAATTTTAATTCTTCTTAACAGAACAAGGAAAGCAATGAAATTATGAGCATGAGCTGTTATTTTCCGGACACTGAATTGAACGAGTGTTATCGTAAAGAGGTTGAACCTTGGATAAACATTTTCATAGAAATGAAAGACTTTTCTTCTCTATTAACAGGTAAACCAAAGTGACATTAATTTAATTTCTAATGACAAGAATATTTAATTTACCAATTTACATTATTTTATTTTCAAGCTTTTGTCAACTACGTGAATCAGAGTTTTATACGTAAGAGAATGTTGAGACAATTAGAGAAACGCAAATATGTAACTATAAAAGATAGTACAAATGAAGAAGGAGGACTTGCAGTTAATGTTCATTCGCCAAAAAATGTAGACAATATCTATTTCACTTTAATATGGGCTACTCGATTCTTAAAGAAAAATTGTCAAATTCATCATTACTTTATTATCGGGTCCACTGACGAGGGTAAGATTCATCAACAAACTTCTGTAATTTGTATTTAAAAAAGTATAAAATTTCTATTTAATATAACGCATTTTAAAATTTTTTTTTCAAAATACATTTAGAATCTTCATTTGTCAATAAATATTCTCAAGTACTCAAACAATTCGGTCGAACTACATTGGAGAAAATTGATATAGACGAAATTTGGGCTGACGTAATAAATGCAATTGAAAGTGAGGAAGAAATATCTGAATAAATTTATTGAAAGGCAATAAAAATAATGCTATTCAAATTTTTAACTGCAATAAATGTGTAATTTTTCTAAACTTTTTTAATAAAATAAAAATGCTAGACTGTGTCTGGAGAATTGTTAAATTACTTTACAAACCTTTATTCCCTGACTTTTCCAGGTTTTCCATGTGAAAAAAATTAAATTTTTCTAGGTTTTTAAAACAACATTTACATTTTATCAAATTAAATAACTGTCTAATTTCCAGACAAAACTTTAAAGATAAGATATATTTAGTACATAAGAGTCTTTAACATTAGTTATTTATGAAAATAATTAAATGTTTGCGTAGAATTTTATTCTTTTTCTTCAATAATTAAATGCTTTTGGTAAATTTTATGAAAGTAGTAGATATAAAAAATCATTGAATTAAAGAAAGTTTTTAAAATTAATTGAAATTTTACCAAGAATTTTATTAAACTTTTTTAAATAATTGAATTTTGGAGAAGAATTTTATTATTTATAAAGTTAATTGAAATTTTGACGAGAATTTTTGTAAATTTTTGAACGTAATTGAATTTCTGCGAAGAATTATATTACTTTTGAAAATAATTGAATTCTTGAGTAGAATTTTATTAAAATTTCTTTTTAAATCATTGAATTCTTTTGTGAAATTTTATTGAAATAGTAGATATTGAAAAAAATTGAGGCCTTGGATCCATTAACTCGCCCGACGCTCGGAAGCACGCGCTAATACCAGTCGGGTAGCAGTGAGTGGCCCAGAGGCGCTCACTGCTCACTGACTGGCAGTTGCGCGTTCCTCCGAGCGTCGGGCGAGTTATTGGATCCAAGGCCTCAATTGAATTTTGACAAATTTTTGAAATTAATTAAATTTCTACGAAGAATTTTATTCAAATTATTTTGAAAAAAATTGAATTGTTATAAAAAAAATTCATTAACATTTTTGAAAATAATTTAATTCTTTGAAGAAATTTAATCAAAAACCTATAATAATTTATAAAAATAATTTGTAAATAATTGAATTCTTGTGAAATTTTTATTATTTATGAAAATAAATAAATGTTTGAGTAGAATTTTATTAAAAATATTTTTTAATAATTGAATTCTTTTGTGATTAAAGTTGTTGATATTAAAAATCATTAAATTGAGGAAAGTTTTTGAAAATAATTGAAATTTTGCCAAAAATTTTATTAAAATTTATTTAAATAATTTAATTTCTCAGCAAATTTTTACTACTTTTGAAAATAATTGTATTTCTGTAATCACAGGGTTGCCACTCTTTTGTGGTATGAAAAGTTCAAATTTTCAAAGATTTTAATTTGAAATTCATTTTTAAATTAATATTTATAAGAAAATTCTACGACAATTCAATTATTTAACTATAAAAATAAATATTTTATTAAACAATTAAATGTTTCTTAAAATTTAATTTTTATAAAGAATTTTATCAACAAAATTTTAAAGTAATTGAATTCTCTTGACAAATTTTAATAAAATTGTTAAGAATAATTGCATTTTTCGAGAAATTTAATGAAAATTGTATTAAAAATAATTGAAATTCTGCCAAGAATTTTATTAAAAGTTTTGAAAATAATTGAATGTCGGAGAAAAATGTTAATATTTATAAAGATACAATTGAAATTTTGACGAGAATTTTTGCAAATTTTTAAACATAATTGGATTTCTGCGAAGAATTGTATTAAAATTATTTTGAAAATAATTGAATTGTTACGCAAAGAATTTCATTAAAATTTTTGTAAATAACTTTATTCTTTAAAAAAATTTAACTAAAAATGTATTGAAAATAATACCTACTTAAATTCTAATAAATAAATTGTAGCAAAGGTCATTAAAATAATTAAATTTCTTTGACAAAATTTTAATAAAATTTTGTAAATAATATTTAACTTTTTTCGAGGAATTCCATTAAAATTGTATTAAAAATAATTGAAATTCAGCATTGAGTTTTATTTTTTATGAAAATAATTGAATCACTGTTAAAAATGTTATTATTAATGAAAATAATTGAATAATATCTGAAAATAATTTGTAAATAATTGAATTCCTGTGAAATTTTTATTATTTATGAAAATAAATAAATGTTTGCGTAAAATTTGATTAAAATTTTTTTTTTTAATGATTGAATTCTTCTGTGAAATTTTATTAAAGTAATAGATATTAAAAATCATTGAATTGAGGAAAGTTTTTGAAAATAATTGAAATTTTGCCAAGAATTTTATTAAAATTTTCGAAAATAATTGAATTTCTGAGAAGAATTTTACTACTTTTGAAAATAATTGAATTTCTGCAATAATTTGTAATTGCTTCAAAATTCAATTTGTTTTAGTGTTTTTAAACTAAAATTTTTCTATAAATCCATTATTTTTAATAATCAATTGAATATATATTAGAAATTAATTTAACTAATATGAGAAGAATTTTAGTTTTTATAAATAAATTTTTTAAATACTAATTTTTATAAATTATGATTATGACTCAATTTATACTTTATACAGACCAATCGATTCGTCTTGATGCAAAGAATAAGACTTTATTATATATAAACTTCAATATTTAACATAAAAAGATTTTTTAAAACATCTGAATTTTTCGATAAAAGTAAAAAAAAATTTTCGGAGAATTTATAAAAATCCTTTTGGTAGATTAAAGATGGTTAAGGATGTGTGCGCTTTTAATGGTTAATTTTCAATTTAAAACCAACTCTACACATTTTCGAAAGATTAACAAAACTGCTAACACATTTTAAATAGTAAACTGAAAAAATTTAAAGCGCTCTGCAATCTTGCAGTTATACCTTTTAGTCATTATTCTTTTAAGAAGGGCAGCAGCTACTCTTTAAAGAGTCAGGCATAAAAGAAAGCATCTCTCTCTACAAGAGCAGCAACGTACTTAAAATTTTTTTCAGTGTAGTAAATGTTAGTCAGCAATGATTTAGAAAATTCGTCAAATTTTGAAATACCTTAATAATTTATTTATAAATGTCAAAAGATTATATATTTCAATCGATATATAAAAATTACGTACACGAAATTAAATTTGATCTATATTCACTGTATTCCATAAAGTTTAAGCGTACGATCCATGCTGGTTGAAGCGATATATTGAGCATGCTTTCCGAAACGAACGCCAGTTGCAGTTGCTGTGTGATCATTAAACACTTTAAGTTCTTGCCACTGTTTACATAAGTAGATTCTGAAAAATTAAATATGTGTAGTTAATAAAACTGATTCAGAAAAGAGGTTTCAAGTTTTTCAAATTTCAGTTAAAATAATTGCTTTTTAAGGCCAAAGAAAACTATTTATCAAACAAAATATATTACCTAACATCAGATCCAGCGACAGCGAGATATGTTCCGCTCTGATCAAAGCAAATATCTTTCACTTCATAAGACTCGTCAAGTTGCAAAGATTTGAAATTCTTCAATTTCCTCAAATCCCAAAGTTTCACACAAGAATCTTCAGCTGCTGTCGCCAAATAATAACCATTTTCTGAAAAACTAATTGCAGAAATTGCCCCATTATGACCAGGGAAATTGGCTACGTTCGACTGTTCCTTAAGATCCCAAATTTTCACTTGTGAGTCGGCTGTACCAGTTCCAAAAATTAAACCATCAGGATGAAATTGGGCTGTAGTCAAAGGTTGATTTGCTTGTCCTGCAACCTAAACAAAATTAATATCATTTGTTATGTTCACTATTTTCCAAATTCTAACATTACGAATGAAAATTCAATGAATGTTATTTTTGTTTATTGAGAAGGTAATAACAATTTTTTTACTTTTGTCAATAATCGTCCGGTTCGAATATCAGAAAATGCCCAATAATGATCCAAAGAAGAACTGAGTAGATAGTCGCCAGTTGGATGCAGAGACAATCCAGTAACTGGAGCATCGTGATGTCTTAGTAAAAGTGTTGACTGACTTGTTGCTACATTCCAAACACGAATCGTTGAATCCGGTGAAGCTGTCATCACTACATCCTCCTCAGGATGGTAAATTACTCGTGTTACCTGAAAAAAGTAATGTTATTCACTATGTCTCTTCTTCGTCTCTTTTTGTAAATTTTAACACTTTCATTTTCTCAACTTTTAGTACAAACTAGTTTTTTCAAATTCTCTAATTCAGGGTAATTTCCCGGCTTTGTCCTAAATTTTCCCGGTTTTTTTCTCATCAAATTTAAATTTATTTGATTTCGAACATAAATAAATTATTTTGACGAGTTTCTTTAAATTTTTTGAAAATAATTGAATTAAACAAATAATTTTTTCAATTTTTTAAAATAATCTTGTCTGTTCATACTTAATTATAATTGAAAATTTTATTAATTCAATTTTATTAAAATGTATTGATACTAATTGAATTTTTGCAAAGAATTTTGCTATTTATAAAAGTAATTGAATCGTTCCAAAGAATTTTATTATTTATGATGATGAAAATAATTAAATGTTTGAGTAGAATTTTATTAAAATTTTTGAAAATAATTGAATTGTGGAGAACAATTTAAGTATTTATAAAAATAATTGAAATTTTGAGGAGAATTTTGCTATTTATAAAAATAATTGAATTCTCGAGCAGAATTTTTTTAGTTTCTAGAAATAATTGAATTCTTTCGGCGAATTTTAAGAATAATTACATTTTTCGAGGAATTCGATTAAAATTATTAAAAATTGAAATTCTGCAATGAGTTTTACTATTTATGAAAATAATTGAAAATATTGCGAAGAAATTTTAAAAATAAAATTATAATTACGGTGACTAATTTTCCTTGATTATTTTCGAACAATTTAAATAAAATGAAGTTAATTATTTTTAATAGAATGCGTAAAGAAATTTCCATTAATTCCAAAATTTTTAATTATTTGTTTATAAAAATTCAATTATCTAGAAACAGAATTAAAAAATTTCAAAAATCTTATTTTTTAGAATTTTCAAAAAAAAATTCCAAAAATTTAATTTTACTAACAAATTTTAAGTACAATGTATCTTTTTTACAATTTCTATGTAATAAAAATTATAATTATTAATCTTCGCACTAAGAAACATGAATACATTAGAATGTGAGTCATTATAAAATCCAATTATTTCTCTATTATTAAATTAAAATACTTTGAAAATTCGATTTGTTAAAAAGTTTTTAATGAAATTCTTTAACAAATTTAATTATTTTCAGTTGAATTTCACAAAATTTCTATTAATTCGATAATTTTTAAAAATTTATTTACATACTATATTTGAATCAGTGACTGATTTTTTACTATCAAATTAATTATGTTTAATTAATTCAAATTTAGAAAACAGTGTAAATAAATCTTTAAAAATTGAAATAAAAAGAGATTTTTTAAACACAAATTATAATTATAAAACTTTTTTTAATTTGGTGAAAAAATTCCCGGTTTGGCATAAAATTCCTAGCTTATTCCCGGTTTTTCCAGGTCAAATTAAATTCCCGGCTATTTCCCGGTTAGTAGACACCCTGAATTTAATATTCCACTTTTTCAAGAAATTTTTTGAATAATGACAATGAAAATTATTTAGAAATATTTCTAAATAATTTCTGAAATACAATAGTTTCACAATTACTTAGAATTAAAAAATGTCCAAAAAAGTGAAATTTGGTAAAAATAATTTAAATTTAGTAAAATCTTTGAAAAATAATTGAGATTTTAAAAAATATTTAAAAAATAATCAAATTTTTGAAGAATTTTAATCATAAATAATTTCTCAAAAATTCTAAAATTTTTAAAATTTTAAAAAACTTTTTAATTTACTTTATTGTTTATTCGAAGGTAATTGAATTACTGATGATTGGAAAGATTTGTCTGTATATAAATCCGAGAGAATTTGAGAAAAATAGTAGTTTAAGTAATTTATAATTTAATAAAATTTACAGTTGTGCCAATTGGCAGGTAAGAAACATTTAGTTTACAACATTAGGGTAAGTGTCGAAATTAACGATATAATCAGGAAATAAGGATTAAAATTGTCACGTGAATTAGGAGTGGAATCGGTGATGAAAGGTTTGGATAGGGAAAATTGTATTGTTAATAAATAATAACTTTGAAACGTACCCTCTTCGTGTGTCCTTTAAGAATGGCTATCACTTGTTCAGTGTCTTTGTTAAATACTGTTGCATTCTTATCAACTCCGCCAGTCAATATTTTACTTGTATCCGCACTGTGTATATCGAGAGCGAGAATTCCTGGAGTACTTGCCGAATGAAGACCCTACACATAAGTAAGTGCAATTGTTTTAATAAATTAAATGATAAAATCAACAAGAAAAACCGTTCACCAATATTAAATTCATTTGATATACAAACATAAATGTTAATATTGAATGCTTATATTTGTTTTATATTTATGTTTGTATATGAACTTACAGGGTGGTTGGCCAAGAGTTGAAAATTGCGAATACTGTCAGCTGGTAGGAGATCTTCGGGAACAGATCGACCACGCCTCTTTCTTTCTTGTGTGAGAACGGTAGCTCTGTCTTGTAATTTCTGAATAACTTCCTCTGTGATTCCAGCTTGTTCTGCTGGTTGGGCCGCTGCGCCTCCAGCTTCCGCTGCTACAGCCTGCGAAACAGATCCCGATTAAATCGAGTATAAAAAATTGTTTAAATATTTGAAATTTTTGATTGTATCAGAGTCGAAATTTTGATTCTCTTAAAGTATAAGTTTTCGAAAATCAAGAGAATCAAAAGAGAATGTTATATTGTATGAGAGGATCAAGAGAATTAATAGAAAACCAATTTAGAGAATCAAGAGCATTAATAGAGAAGTAACAGAGGATCAAATTCTCTGTCGATTGACAGAGAATTAAAATTTCGACTCATAGTAATTTTGAGTGTTTTTATAAAATTTTCAATTACAGTATACTTTAAATTAAAAAAAAAAATGTTTATAAAATTCTTCATAAATAAAAAAATTTTCACAGCAATTCAATTATTTAAAACATAATTTTTCTAATATTTTTCGAAAAAATAATTGGAAAAAATCTCAATTTTCTAAATTCCCCTGACAAAAAATTTTTATTCATTTTTCGTAAACTTTAATTTTTTCTTGAGTGTAAAGAATTTTGTCAGGAAAAATAATTTTAATGTTAGTAAATTGTCAGGGAAATGTTAGGGAGTTTGATAAACTGAAACTTGTGACCTCCCTGGTTATTGAGAAATAAAAAAATATGCAAAATTTTCTAACATTTTTTATAAATAAAAAAGAAAATTTTGCATAGTTTAGATCTGTGTGAAAGGAAATTTGTTATAGAAAAAAGCATGCTGACGTGAAAGCGTTTTTACTTTCCGCCGAAGCTTTTACACCTCAACAGAACTCATGTCTAGGCTTTTCAGTAGGAAAGGATATCAATATCCCACAATAATTGAATTATTTTATTCGCCATGTAAAAATGAAAGCAATTAAAGTGAGTCTCACAGGCTGAGGTATGGCCGTTGGTTGTGTGATTCCGGCCTGGGGCTTCAGAGTGGCCAAGGCTTCTCGAGCCGCTGTCACTTCCTTCGTTAATCTGGCAATTACCCTGCAGGCGGCATCGTGCTGATAAAGAGCATGTGACAGTTCTTGCCGCGCTGTTTGCAGTTGCTGTCTGAGCGTGAATGACTGCAACATCACTGCGTCCCATTCATCTTGCAGGATTTTTAAAATAGCCGGAATGGACGTGGCACTCGCCGGCTTTGGTCTTACAATTGGCGTTGCTGTTTTAATATCAATTGTTATTATTTATATTACATTCAAGAGAAATAAATCTGAAGACGTTACATACTTTTGATTTCTATAAGTTGATCGATTGTAAGCTCTTTACGTGAAATTGGATCGATACCATTATCAAGCAGATATTTTTCAATCAAACGCTTTTCAAATATAGCTCCCGATACAGGCGAGATAACAGGATGCTCTGGCACCTCATTTGAAACTGAAATAAAATAAGTTCAATTCAAATAAATAAAATACTTTCATTTTTATATTTAATGCAAAACAACTTTATTTAATAAATAAAATTTTAGAGGCTTAACATTTTAATACATTTTACAATAAAAATATAATTACGCTGATTATAGTTAAAATATAGTTAAAATACAGTAGAACTTTAAGGTTATGTTTTGTTTCCAAAAATTAGGGGATTCAAACTTTAAAATGTCCAATCTGGTATTTAATAATTATTTATATACATTTTTAAAGAGTTACAATAAATAAAAATACTCACGAGCACAACACATAGACATTTTTTATTGTTTTGCGGCTTTTTCACAAGAAAATTATTCACTTTATTGCTTTTTCTCTTTGCGGGCTTTGCGGCTTTTGCCAAGCAAGATGTTTTGCCAATGATTAAAGCTTAAAGGCGCTTACACACCTAAAGATGAGCAAAGCTAAAGGCTCAGCTCTACGAAGCCTACACGGTTTTAACGCTGCGTTTAGCGTTGAGTAATGACTAATGAGTGTAACAAGGATAGAAGTATATGAAAACGCAAAAACCGCAAAAACGGGCGTTAAAACGCAAGCATGTAGACACAGCCTAATAGCACCTTGAACGGAACGTAACGTAATGAAATATTTATACGTAGACCTAATTTTTTACTTTAAATACTTTTGTAGACCTCATTTTTGACGATAAATACTTTATTAGACCTGATATTGGACACTAAATATATATACAGACCTAATTTTTGTCGATAAATATTTTATTAGATCTATTTTTGCGATAAACGTATTTATCTTAAAAAATTAGGTCTACACAAGTATTTAAACCTAAAAATTAGGTCTACAAAAATAGTCAAAGCTAAAAATAAGGTATACAAAATATTTAAAACCAAAAATTAGGTCTAAAAACAGGGTTGCTACAGAAGTCTGTTTTTAAATTTCCATGACTTTTCCAGGTTTTCCAGTACCAAATCTGATAAATTTCCAGGTCACCTTTTGAACATTATAAATTAGAGCAATTTTTCTGTATTATAAAAATATTCACGTTAGATTATCTCTATTTGATTATTAAAGCACAGACAGGGTGTCTACTGAAAATATGACTTAAAATTCCAGGACATTCCAGGACAGATTTTTTATTTTTCCAGGACATTTACATGTGTAATATTATTTCATATTACGATTAACATAATTTAAATTAACCTACTTGAACAAAAATATTAATTTTATTATGAAAAGAGTTAAAAATCAATATTATATAATATAGATATCAGATTCTTTAATCAAACGACAAATTAAAATTATTTTTTGATGGATCAAAAAAATTATTTTTTTAAATTTGAGTAAAATTTTTAAATTATTGAATATTTAAAAGCAAAATATGGAAAATTCAAGGATATTTCAGGACATTTCCAGGAATTCCAAGACATCATTTTTTAAAAGAAAAAATGTAGTAAAAAATATTAAGTGGAATAAAATTCCAGGCATTTCAAATTTCCATGACATTTCCAGGTATTCCAGACCTTTTTTTAAAAAATCCCTGACTTTTCCAGGTTTTCCAGGTTTTCCAGGTTCTGTAGCAACCCTGAAAAAGTATTTAAAGCCAAAAATTAGGTCTACTAAAGTATTTATAGTCAAAAATTAGGTCTACTTATATTTGTTTTTTGTCTGCGAAAATATTTAAAGACAAAAATTAGGTCTACAAAATATTTAAAACCAAAAATTAGGTCAACTAAAATATTTATCGACAAAAATTAGGCCAAAAAATTATTTAAAACCAAAAATTAAGTCTACTTATATTTTTTATACTTAATTTATGGCGATATCTACTTTTGTAGACCTAATTTTTGGCGATAAATACTTTTCAAAACATAATTATTATTGGCAATAAATACTTAAGTATACCTTATTTTTGGCTTTTAATATTTGTGTAGACATCATTTTTGGCTTTAAATACTTTTGTAGACCTAATTTTGGAAGATAAATACGTTTATCGCAAAAAATAGGTCTACTAAATTATTTATCGCCAAAAATTAGGTCTGAAAAAAATTTAAAAACACCAATTAGGTGTACAAAATATTTGAAATAAAAAATTAGGTCTACAAATATTTTTTAGACTTAATTATTGGCGATAACTACTTTTTTAGACCTAATTTTTGGCTTAAATACTTTTTGAGATCTAATTTTTGGCTTTGATTATTTTATTGACCTAATTTTTGTCGATAAATACTTTAGTAGACCTAATTTTTGACTTTAAATATTTTGTAGACCTAATTTGTGTCTTTAAATCCTTTTGTAGACCTAATTTTTGACAGTAAATACGTTTATCGCAAAAATTAGATCTACTAAAGTATTTATCGACAAAAATATTAGATCTAATAAAATATTGATCGCCAAAAATGAGGTCTACAAAAGTATTTAAAGTGAAAAATTAGGTCTATAAAAATATTCAATGCCAAAAATTAGGTCTACAAAATATTTGAAAGCAACATTAAGTTTACTAATACTTTTTAGACCTAATTATTGACGATAACTACTTCTGTAGACCTAATTTTTGATGTTAAATACTTTTTCAGATCTATTTTTTGGCTTCGATTATTTTATAGACCTAATTTTTGGCTTTGAATATTTTTGTAGACCTCATTTTTAACGACACATTTGCAGACCTAATTTTAGGCTTAAAATTTTTTGTAGACCTAATTTTTGGCAGTAAATACGTTTATCGCAAAAATTAGATATACTAAAGTATTTATAGCCAAAAATTAGGCCTAATAAAATATTGATCGCCAAAAATGAGGTCTACAAAAGTATTTAAAGTAAAAAATGAGGTCTACAAAAGTATTTAAAGTAAAAAATTAGGTCTAGAAAAATATTTAAAACCAAAAATTAGGTCTAGAAAAATATTTAAAACCAAAAATTAGGTCTATAAAAATATTCAATGTGAAAAATTAGGTCTACTAAAGTAATTGACGACAAAAATTAGGTCTAAAAATGGTTCCACATATACAAAACGCGCGCGTATCGCGTAAACGCTCGCGTTTTGTATATGTTGAATCAGCATAATAGCACCTTGAACGGAACGTAAACGTAACAAAAAAATATACTTAGCATTATGGGATCTGAAATACTACGATACGGCATCTAGTGAGAGCCTTGTTGTGGTAGCCATCTTTCGTTTCGTCTCTTTCTGATATACGTTCAAGAAAAAGATAAAATCCAAGATGGTTGCCACAAAAAGGCTAAGGGTGGAGTCCCATGACAGCGTTTTGCGTTGCATCGTAATGGGAGAGAAAAAGACGCAAATATACGTTTGCTGCATTCTCTCTTATTACAACGCAACGCAAAACGCTGCCATGGGACTGCGGCCTAAGGGGTGGGTCAGTTTCACGTGATTTCAGATCCCAATTTCGTTACGATACGTTTCGTTCAAGGTGCTATTGTGGACTCAACCTTAAACCGAAAGGAAAATAATGAGTGCAAGAGAGATAGTCGATATCCCTATCCTTTTCACTCTCATTAAGTGGACTGCACACCTGACTGAGGAATCTACTTTACATTTGAGTGTAGAATCAACATAAACGCGTACGGACGCTAGTATGAGGCCGCAGTCCCATGGCAGCGTTTTGCGTTGCGTTGTAATAAGAGAGAATGCAGCAAACGTATATTTGCGTCTTTTTCTCTCCCATTACGACGCAACGCAAAACGCTGTCATGGGACTCCGCCCTGAGGAAAGGACAAAAGATATGTTTGTTCTGTTTTATCACATGCTTACGTTCACGTTACTGTTTTATTCTGCTTTGGGCTTTATACTGTCAAAGTGAAGGTCACATTATGTAAAAACAAACTACTTAAATCATATGGTTTTTGTATGAACATTAAATATTACATAAGTGCTTTTTCAAATAATAATAATAATTATTATTATTTTTATTAATGTTAAAGTTAATATTTTTTTATAAAAATTTAGTATGGTTATTGGTATTAAAATAGCTGAAAATAATGATAGATGAGCTCGCGAAAACTTGACTTTCCTAGTCCATTGTTTTGACGGTTTTGACGCTCTCAAAAATGGCGGATGTTATATTTATCGCACATTTTCTACTATTGTTGACATTTAAAATATGTTCAGGTAAGAAAATTGTTGTATTTATTCAATTGTTAATTGTGGAAAGTGATTATTTAGAATAATAATTGAAACATTTCTAGAATTTGTTTTGGTTTGTTTATATTCTCTTGCAATATGTAGTTTATAGTTTTGAGTATAGCTCCTTTTATTAATCATTGTTTTTCCTTAATTGTATTAAAAATTAGGAAAGTCTTTTAACATGAGAGTATAATATTAAAAATATATACAATATTGGAATGTAATATAGAAGGAAACTTTCTAACAAACAAACTACTATGTATCAACAACTCATTTAGAGTGGTTTCTAAGAAATTGAAAGTATTTTATACCTATAATTTTGAAAACTATTATTTGGGTTTTTTTTCGTTTATTTGCTATAATTTAAGTTGAAAATAAATGTTATGTTTATGATGTGTTTACCTTTTTGCAAAAACAATTAGAATTTTAATGTATTGTTTCTTTTAGGAGAAAGACACAGAACGTCATTACAAGAAGATGATAATTCTCTGGACGATGAAGATGTTAAAGAGCAATCGGATTTACTCGAACATAGTTTGAGTAGACTTGGAATTCAGAAACGATTTAAATGTTATTTTTGTGAAAATGCAGAGTGCGTGTCACCGCAATTGTGTCACGATGCTGTAGTGGTAAAGATTTTATATTTAAAAATTTTATTTAATAAGAATTAAACGATTTATGTTACAATTTTAAATGATTACAATTTTCTACTTTGATTCACCATAGATTATTATTCTATTTACAGTATATGATAATAATTAATTTTAAATTTTACTATTTCAATAATTCGGACATACCGAATTAGTATAAATTCGCAAATAGTTGAAATTAAAAAAAAAATGCTAAAAATTGTAATAAAATTCTTTAAAACGATTCGATTATTCTCAAAAACCTTTTGAAAACCAATCATTTTCAATATCTATACAATTTTAATGAAATTCCACAAAAGATTTTTGATAAAATTCTTCGCAGATAAGATTCAATTATTATTAATTATTAATGATAATAAAATACATGTTCCGGTAATCTGTTCGCAGTTTGAAGTTAGTTATTGTTTGCTTTTTCGTTTCTTAACTTGTTTATAATATTTCTTTTCAAATATTTTCAATTTTAAAATTAATGTATTGGAAATCATCGAATTGTTGCAAAGAATTTTACTATTTATAAAAATAATTGAAATGTTTCGAAGAATTTATAAAAATTTTCAGAAATAATTAAATTTTTTTGAAGAATTTTATAGAAATATTTGAAAATAATGAAATTTTTTGAGAAATTCAATTAAAGTTGTTTCAAAAATAATCGAATTTTTTTAAAGAATTTTATTAAAATTAAGTATATTCAAAATAATTGAATTCGTCACAAGAATTTTATTATTTTTTTGAAAATAATTGAATTTTTTCCATTTTTTTGACGAATATATTTAAAAATTGCATTAAAAGTAATTTAATTTTTATACAGAATTTGTTTTAAATATTTTGAGAATAATTGAATTATTTTTAGAAAATTTTAAATTCTTGTTGAAATTGAATTTTATGAAAATTTTTGAAAATAATTAAATTCTTTCGTGTAATTTTATTTACATTTGATTAAAAATAATTTAATAATTAAATTATTTTTAATCAAATTTAAAATTTAATTTAACTATTTTGAAGAATTTATTAAAATTTTAGGACATAATTGAAATTTATGGACATATTTAAAAATATTTTAATTCATCCGAGGAATTCAACTAATTTTATAAATAGTAAAAATCTTTGCAGGAATTATTCCTGCAAAGATTTTTACTATTTATAAAATTAGTTGAATTCTTGCGAAGAATTTTACTATTTATAAAAATAATTGAAGTTTTTCGAAGAATTTATTAAAATATTAGAAAAAAATTGAATTTTTTCGAAATGTGTTAAAAATTTTTTTAAAAATTGAATTCTTCTGAGGAATTCAATTAAAATTGTTTTGCAAATCATTGAATTTTTGTAAAGATTTTACTATTTAAAAAAATAATTTAATTGTTTAGAAGGATTTATTAAAATTTTAGAAAATAATTGAATTCTTTCGTGAAATTTTTAAAAAAAATTTGAAAATATGAACAGTAATAATTAATTTTTTACTTAATAAGTGAATTTTTTAAATTTTGATTATGAAATTATTTAAAAAATTTATATCTGAAAATAAAAAATTTTGTAATTTGTATAACAATACCAAAAGAATTCAATTATTTTCACAAGCAATAACATTTTTCAAGAAAATTCAATTATTTGTAAAAATTTAAATAAAATTCCAGGCAAGAATACAATTATTTTCGCTAAAATAATAAAATGCTTCTCAAGAATTCAATTACCTACTTTTAAAAAGTTTAATAAAATTCTTCACAAGAATTCAATTATTTTTCCAAATAATTAAATTTTTCACGAGAATTCTCAAGTATTTAAAAAGAATTAAATAAAATTCTTCGCAAAAATTCAATTATTTTCATAAATAATAAAATTCTTTTGAGAAATTCAATTATTTTTTTAAAAATTGATTAATTCTTTCTTTACTTATTTACAATTATTCAATTTTTTTCCCAAATAATAAAATTTTTCACAAGAATTCAATTATTTTAATCAATAATAAAATTTTTCTCAGAAATTAAATTATTATTATTTATTTTTTTTTCACAAGAGTTCAATTATTTAAAAAAAATTAAATTAAATTCTTCGCAAAAATTCAATTATTTTTATAAATAATGAAATTTTTCTCAGAAATTGAATTAATTTTTAAAAAATCGATAAATTGTTGTAAAACTGTAATAACATTTAAATTTTACTTTGAAAAATTATTAATTTATTTTCTTAATTCCTGTGATTTAAATTAAATTTTATTGAAATATTTTTATTTGTTTAATTATAAAAATTACATTTCACTACAATGTATTTTTTAGGATAAAAAAATTTAAAAAATAATTGAATTTTTAAAAAATTTAGAATTAAAGTTTTCAGCAGTATTAGAATAAAAATAAATATTTTTGATTGAAATCAGGAAACAGTCAGGGAAATATTGAATCAAATTTTTGTGAATCAACTAAAACAATTTCTTTTTTATTCGTTAAAATTAATTTTCGATAGCTATGTACTTTTTACTCTTTTCAGTATTCAAGCTACTTATTGATACTTTTTTAAAATGAAGTATTGAGTGTGAAGCCTGAATTCGGAAAATTGCCGGGAATTCACAAAAATATCCGTGAATTTTTTAAAAGTTTCGCTAATTTGTTAAGATTTAGAGAAAATTTGTATTTTAGTCTTACATATATTTTTCAACAACTTTTTAAGAAAAACTATTATATACACTCGGGTCGAAAATTTTTTTTTCTTATAGGGTAAATGCACTAGTAGTCGGACACTTAAGGATACGATCTTATACATATTATGCTTTTTTTCTTGAAATAGCAAATATCTACTGTGTTTATAAGCACATTATCAATTAAATGAGTTCTTCAGGATTAAAAATCATGTAAATTTGTTACAAATACTTGAGTATTTAATAAAATATAAACATTTTAATGAAAAATTACGAATGCTTTAGTAGTCGGACACTTTTTTTCCTTGTTTCTATAGTCGGACATCTGTCAGATATTTTGGATTTATAAAGTAAAACAGATAATTTTTTAATTGCTATCGGCTGGAAAATGGAATTAAACCATACTAGAAGTTATTAATATAATATTTAAATCGTATAAGTTTTAAAATTTATGATTAATTATCAGCAAAACTTTGTGCTACTTATTGCGCTACTCGAAAATGGTTGTATCTATAGTCGGACACCACGATTTTTAAAATATTAAATAAAATATTTGTTTAATTATTTTGTAAAATAACACTAATTTCATAAAATATAAACTTTACACATTCGTCCAGTATATTTTTTTAAGTAAATATCACAATGCATTATTATTTATTTGCCAAAAAACATGAAAGTGTCCGACTACTAGTACTGTCCGACTATACCCGCACTTACCCTATTTGACAGTTTTCCACTTATTTTAATTCTAGACAAATCATTAACAAATATTCTGTATTTTCTTTAAATTCTATAAAAAAATTCTTTCACTCTCTAAATTTTTCAAAGACTATAAATTGCAAATTCGTCGTTTTTATTAATTTATTTTATCAATTAACCACACTTTTGAAAAATAAGTAAAATTTCACCTATAAATGAAATAAGTAATAATGACATAATTAAAATTTGGAACATTATGAGAAGAGGGATATATTTTATATTTAAATAAATCATAATAATATAAGTAATGATCAGTGATTAGTGAAAGATGTGTAATAGTAGAATATGAATAAAATGAATTTTTTGAATCAAAATTATTTGATAAATTATTGAAATTAAAAGTGAAAATGTTATGAGAATTATGTTAAAATAAAAATACAATTTTCATTAAGTCGATGTTTGCACAAAAAGTAATGTTTGGAGTTGAAAATTTTTTGACTTTTCCATTTTTCTAATTTCTTTTTCTTGGTTAAAAAACATACGCTTTAAAAATGAAAGAATACAATTTTTTTAAAATATTTAAGTTGAAAAAAAATTCGTTCTTTAGAAAATAAAAAAATTCTGGTGCATTAAATATAGATATAATTTAATTTGTTTTACAGTGCTGGAAATCTAGAGTGAGGGAAAAAGATGGAGTAGAACGAGTAACACGAGGATGTTCAAAATCAGATGACGAAAAAATGTTTACTTGCACCAAAAAGTCAAGTCAAGTACTCGTCGATTGTTGTTATTCAGATTTATGTAATAATGGCCCTTTTCCAGTTTTAGAAAATTTGACAGCCGGTAAAAGAAGTTTTACTATACAACTATTATTTTATTGAATTGAATTATATAGTACTTTTTAAATACTAGCTCCTCCGACGGCCGCAAGCGGCCGTCTACGGTGCTAGTTTTTATATGTCCATTGTCCAAATCCATTATTTCATTAATAATAATATTAATTATAATATTCAAATTTTTTCAATTAACAATTTGCTTATTTATATTTGAAATGTTGACGTTTTTTTTTGACAATGCAAAATAAGATTTATTATGAGTACTTTCTCTTAACAAAAATAAAATTTATATATTCGCGCTCTTTTTAAATAACATACGACTGCAGCGCCACGTTTACATGTCCAAACAATTTTGAAAACACCCTTCTATTAAGATTTTACATTCTCATTGCCCATTCTTTATTTCGATACTTTTCGATACATTCGACCTTTCCACTCCATGTCTTTTTTAAGAAAGGATTATTATTTATTATGTATATGTTTTTTAAGTCAATTAAGAATTTGAAATAATTATAATTAGATTACAATACAATTTTGAATGATGTAATGTATTTTCTTTTCTCAGGTACCGAAGGAGAAGATTATTTGCTAAAATTAATTTTAGCGATTCTAGGACCAATTATTGGTTTGGGAATTATTACGTGTGGAATATTTTTCTGCCTTTTAGCCCGCAAGACGCGTGCCAAAAGACCTTCGGCTTCGAAAAGAAATAAATTACTTATTGACGCAGAAATGGGACCCTCTATTCTTCACTTCACATCAACATCTCCAGCTTCTGCAAATTATCAACCTCATGAATTGAGAGCGACTGCGGCAGGTGACAGCACTCTCAAGGTAATTTTTTTATATATTTCATTTACTTTTTTCAGAAAATTTTTTTCTACATATTCTACAATAATTATATTTTTCGGAAAAGAAAAAATTAATTTTTCTAAGGTCATTATCGAATCTTGAAAACTTTAGAAACTGAAAATTATGTGAATTTATAGTCCGGTCGTAAAAAACGTGGAATTTTAATTTATGTTTAAAAAATTGCTTTTTATTTCAATTTTTATAGATATTTAAACCGTTTTCTAAATTTAAATTAGTAAAAAATAATTAATTTCATGTTAAAAAATCAGTCACTGATTCAAATATAGTATGTAAATAAATTTTTAAAAAATTATCGAATTAATAGAAATTTTGTGAAATTCAACTGAAAATAATTAAATTTGTTAAAGAATTTCATTAAAAACATTTTAACAAATCGAATTTTCAAAGTATTTTAATTTGATAATTGACAAATAATTAAATTTTATAAGAAGTCACATTGAAATGTATTCATGTTTCTTAGTGCGAAGATTAATAATTAAAAGTTTTATTAGTTAATTTAAAAAAAGATACACACTTGAAATTTTTTTAATAAAATTGAATTTTCGCAAAGTTTTTTTGAAAACTCTGAAAAATAAGAATGTTGAAATTTTTCAATTCTGTTTTTTCAAGATAATTGAGTTTTTATAAACAAATAATTGAAAAGTTTTGAAATAATTGAAATTTCTTTACAATTCTGTTAAAAATAATTAAATTCTTTCAAAGAATTATATTTAAATTTTTCGAAAATAAACAAGGGGAGTTAGTCACCGTAATTATAATTTTATTTTTAAAAATTTCTTCAGAATATATATTTATTTAGTAGGGGAACATAGTCGAGGTCGGCCACCTTTTTGACTTTTGTTCATAACTTTTATTTAAAAGTGAATTTGGACAATTGAAGTATATGGTTGGAAAGTCCTGTTAATAGGAACATCTTTTCTGTACAAAGTAAATTGATTGGTTTTAAAATGAAAAAGTTATAAAGATTTAAAAAAAAAAATTTGTAGTCCAGGTTGGTCCTTACAGTCAAGGTCGGCCATGTTTAAAATTCAAAGGGCATTAATCGTTAAAAAATAAAATAACATGTTTGGAGTTACGGAAAATTGATTCTTTATTGTTTACAGTTTGTAACTTAATGAAATAACAAAATAATAAAAATAAACAATATAAAAAAATAAATATAAATAAAAAAAAATTTTGCACTGAAATATTAATAAAATTAAATAAAAATATTAATAAGATGATCAATTATATTATGAGTTATACAGAATTGCAGTTTTTGCAAATGAAGTAGCTCGTCCTCATCTTTGCGCATTTTAAACACATAGTGGCCGACCTTGACAGTAAGTAACATTACCGAATTGTTGTAACCATAAAGAAATATACGTTTCGGGATTCGATTTTTTACTTTGTTTTTCTTTCAACCATGAGTCCCACAAATTTTCTGCATACTTGCCTTGACGATTCAATTTGTTTTTTATCTTTTATTAATGGTTTTTCACATTATGCACAAAACTTTATTTGAGCTTTTTTTGTACCAACGTCACAGAAAACACAATTTTCGATCCTCCGAAAATGTAATTGAGCAAAAAGTTAGGTTTTACTAAGACAAGCTTCGACAAGCATGCGCGTAGGTGGCGCTAGTGAACTTGACAAAAAAACGCGAGTGGCCTACCTAGACAGTGGTCCAACCTCGACTATACTCCCCTATATAAACGGGCTTATATTGCCCTTTCGTACAATGTACTGAACAATGAAAATCTTACGTTACTAGTTGACCGCATTGTTATTATTTTTGTCGAAAATCTGCTTGCGTAGTTCTCTAACAAACGCATTAAGCGAAACGCCATAAAAATTTACTCTGTCATAAAACTGATTTGCCTCACGACTCAACCTATTGACCACTGAATTTTCTAAGTAATTAGTTCTAATAAGTTGTTGATTAAATAATGGAACTTCAGTTCTGGGAGAATGCTTTGCTGCAAAAAAACAAAATAAACTTAAGAGATCTGAACAATTAAGTAAACCATTAATGACTTTAAATAAAAACAGGAGATTTGCAAAAAGAAATCTCTGAGATATAGTTGGAATATTAAATCTTTTTCTAAGATCAGTATAGTCGTGATCATAGAAGTCGGAAGGCACTCCAGTTTGTTTGGCGAGGAAACGAATAAATTTGTTCTGAATTTTCTCAATATCATCCACCCAATATATTCAATTATTTTCATAAATAGTAAAACTCATTTCAGAATTTCAATTATTTTTACTACAATTTTAATAAAATTCCTCGAAAAATATAATTATTCTTATTATTCTTATTATTTTCATAAATAGTAAAACTCATTTCAGAATTTCAATTATATTTTCTTTAATTTTAATAAAATTCCTCGAAAAATGTAATTATTCTTACAAATTTTATTAAAATTCGTCGAAAGAATTCAATTATTTCTAGAAACTGTAAAAAAAAATTCTTCTCAAGAATTCAATTATTTCCATAAATAGCAAAATTCTATTGAATATTATTTTTAAAAAATTCTTCACAAGAATTTAATTATTTTTTATAAATTTTCATAAAATTCTAAAAAACAATTCAATTATTTTCAAAAGTAATAAAATTTTTCGCAAAAATTCAATTTTTCTCCAATTCAATTATTTTCAAAAATAATAAAATTCTGTTGAAGGATTCAATTACTTTTATAAATTGTAAAATTCTTTGCAGAGATTCAATTAGTATCAATACATTTTGATAAAATTGAATTAATTAAATTTTCAATTATAATTATAAACAGACAAGATTGTTATAAAAAATTGAAAAAATTCTTTGTTTAATTTAATTATTTTCCAAATTTTCAATTAAAATTATTTAAAAAATCATGATTTTCAAAAAATTTAAAGAAACTCGTCGTAAGAATTTAATTATTCATAAAAACTCTAATAACAATTTTGGAAGCCATTTGTAGATTTATTTATGTTCGAAATCAAATAAATTTAAATTTGATGAAAAAAAACTGGGAAAAATTATGACAAAGCCGGAAAAATATCGTAAATTTTGTTGAATGAAAATAGTAGACACTCTGGTATGGTAAATGTCATTTTAAGGAATTTGAGTAAAATTGATATACAAAAAAATTCAATGATTTAAAAATTTGTGGATAAAATTCTTCATAAGAATTCAATTATTCAATAAATTATTTTTTTATTTAAATAATTGAATTCTAGTAGAATTTTTTAATAAAAATTGATTAAAAAATGAATTTCACTTAAAATTGTAAATTAAAATTGAATAATAAAAGCATTATAGCTAGAGTTTTTAGAAATAATTGAATTTTGAAAAGGTTTCATATTAAAATCTTTGAAAATTTTAATTTTTCATACTTTTAATTAACAATTTTGTAGAAGAATTGATTTTTTGAAAAAGTTTATTTCAATTTTACTTAAAATTATTTTTATGAAGTTTTTATTTTCTCATATATTTAACTGAAGAGTTTCCGAATAATTGAAATTTTGGAAAATTGAATTGTAAACAAATGAATTTGAAAATTCTCAAAAAACTTTTACAAACCTTATTAAAAATAATGGATTTATAGAAAGAATTTTAATTAAAAACACGAAAAAAAATTTAATTTTGTAGAAATTACAAATTATTGCAGAAATTGAATTATTTTCAAAAGTAATAAAATTCTTCTTACAAAGTTCAATTATGTTCAAAATTTAAAAAAATATCTCGTCAAAATCACAATTATCTCTATAAATAACAAAATTCTTCTCCAAAATTCAATTATTTTCAGAAATTTTACTCATTTCAATGATTTTCAAAAATCTATTTTCATAAATATTATAAATCTCATCGCAGAATTTTGATTATTTGGTGGATTCCACGTCAGTTCAACACACTTATTTTCATGACTTGTTGGGATTTGGCTGTAATTTTGTAAATTCATTACTTTTATAGTGATAAACAACTTCACCAAATATTTTTTCAAAATTTTGAAAATTACCAAAAATATGGCATTTTCAAAATTTTTGTCTTTTTTTTTTAAAGTGCTATAACTTTGGCTCTAATTAACCGATTTTGGATTTTAAAAAAAGGATTTCTTTGATTTTAAGTATATTTTAAGTTAAAATTAATATAGAAAAAAAAAATTCAAAATTTTTTTTTTTTTAAATTTTGAAAAATTAAAAATCCGTTTTTGAAAAAACATCATCTTTGATTTTTTTCAAAATTTTACTAAATGTTAGGGCAAATGTGCTTTACATGTCCTGTAAGTTTTATCTTGGGATCTCAAAGGGATTCGGAGTAAAAAAATAAAACGTAACCATATAATATTACGAACATATGGGGCAAAATTCCTCAACTGCCCAGGTAAAAAAATGAATTTTCCCTAAACTTTGCTAAAATTTTACTATTATTAGTAGAAGTGTAAATATTAATTTTTTTGAATTTGATAAAATATTTTTTGAGTTATGGAGTTTCAAAATTTTGATTTTTTTGAAAATATATTTTTTTCGATTTAATATATTTATAAGTAAAATTAATCAAATTTAAAGTATAAATAGTGATTTTTAAAGGGGTTTTCACGGGCTATAAGCTGGTGACCTTTTTTCTATGAGCCATGTAAAAATCAGAGTGGGACCATGAGAATTTTTGAGGAAAATAATAATTTATCATTATTTTACATAGAAAATGATGATTTATAATTAATTTTTTCAAAAAGTTCCATGGTCCCACTTTGATTTTTATATCACCAGCTTATAGCCCGTGAAAACCCCTTTAAAAATCACTATTTATACTTTAAATTTGATTAATTTTACTTATAAATATATTAAATCGAAAAAAATATATTTTCAAAAAATCAAAATTTTGAAACTCCATAACTCAAAAAATATTTTATCAAATTCAAAAAAAATCAAGGCTTGTCACTGCTACCCGACTGGTAGTATCCCTTCCAAGCCTCGCGTTCGTCCCCTTATTTTATGTAGCCCTTCATTTGTGGTTCCTTTTTATTTTTTTATTCCGAATCCCTTTGAGATCCCAAGATGAAACTTACAGGACATGTAAAGCACATTTGCCCTAACATTTAGTAAAATTTTGAAAAAAATCAAAGATGATGTTTTTTCAAAAACGGATTTTTAATTTTTCAAAATTTCAAAAAAAAAAAAATTTTGAATTTTTTTTTCTATATTAATTTTAACTTAAAATATACTTAAAACCAAAGAAATCCTTTTTTTAAAATCCAAAATCGGTTAATTAGAACCAAAGTTATAGCACTTTCAAAAAAAAGATAAAAATTTTGAAAATGCCATATTTTTGGTAATTTTCAAAATTTTGAAAAAATATTTGGTGGAGTTGTTTATCACTATAAAAGTAATGAATTTACAAAATTATAGCCAAATCCCAACAAGTCATGAAAATAAGTGTGTTGAACTGACGTGGAATCCACCATTTTTAGTACAATTTTAATGGAATTTCTCGAAAAATGTAATTATTCTTAAAAATTTTATTAAAATTCGTCGAAAGAATTCAATTATTTCTAGAAACTGTAAAAAAAACTTTTCTCAAGAATTCAATTATTTCCATAAATAGCAAAATTCTATTAAATATTATTTTAAAAAAAAATTCTTCACAAGAATTTAAATATTTGTAATAAAATTCTAAAAAACTCTAAAAAGCAATTCAATTATTTTCAAAAGTAAGAATAAAATTCTTCGCTGAAATTGAATTATGTTTAAAAATTTTTTTAAATTGTCAAACTTTCAATTATTTTTATAAATAATTAAATTGTTCTACACAATTCAATTATTTTCAAAAATTTTAATAAAATTCTATGCAAACATTTAATTATTTTCATAAATTAAATGTTAAATTAAACATTCTTTGGAAGGATTCAATTACTTTTATTAATATAGTAAAATTCTTCGCAGAAATTCAATTAGTATCAATACATTTTAATAAAATTGAATTAATCAAATTTTCATTTATAATTATGAACAGACAAGATTATTTTAAAAAATTGAAAAAATTCTTTGTTTAATTCAATTATTTTCGAAATTTTCAATTAAAATTTGATCATTTTTAGTACAATTTTAATCGAATTCCTCGAAAATTTTATTAAAATTCGCCAAAAAAATTAATTATTTAAAAATTTGTTGATAAAATTCTTTATGAGATTTCAATTTTAAGAAATAACTTTCAATTATTCAATAATTTATTTATTTTTGTATTTGAATAATTGAATTGTAGTAGAATTTTCTAATAAAGATTGATTTAAAGATGAATTTCAATTAAAATTTTAGAAAATAATTAAGTTACAAAAGCAATATAGCGTGAACTTTTAGAAATAATTGAATTTTGAAATTAATTTTTTTTGGAAAATTGAATATTGTAAAGAAATGAATTTGAAAATTGTCAGAGGACTTTTTTGAAAATTAATTGATTTAAAGAAGAATTTTAGTTAAAAATTCTTGAAAATAATAATTGAATTGAAATGATGAAAATAATTTTAAAGAAGTACTTACATAGTTCTTATAATATAAAATAATGATTATATCTTTCGGAAATTTTTAATTATTATAAAAAAAGAAATTAATCGCTCCGAGTCGAAGACTCGGAGTGATTGATTTTTTATGTTTTATAGTTATGATAAAATTTAATTTATAGTTTTAAGTAAAATGTTCTATTATTTGACTCGGACTGGTTACATTTTTGTCAGTAATTGGTCTGTAATTTTTCATTTTTGGTCCGTGAAGTCCGTGTTTTTAAATACTTTCACTGGTTCGAGCCTTGCTAATGTCAATAAGCCCTGAAGAAAAGAAAAAAGAAAATAACAATTCTTTAAAGTAACATATTGGTATTAAACAATAGTTTAATACCAATATGTTACTAAGAATTTGTAGAGAATTTTTAAAAAACCTTTTAAAGATTGATATGTAATTGAAATAAGAATTCTTGAATTATTTTCAGGAATATTTGGATGGCAGGAGTTTGACGAGTGGGTCAGGATCAGGCCTTCCATTATTGGTGCAAAGAACTCTAGCTAAGCAGGTTGCTCTCGTGGAATGTCTTGGCAGTGGCGGCGGTGGTGGTTTCGGCGGCGAAGTGTGGCGTGGCATATGGCATGGAGAAAATGTTGCTGTGAAAATATATTTTTCACGCGACGAGCTTGCGTGGACGCGCGAAACTGAAGTCTATTCTCAGTTACTGCCGTCCAGACATGACAATATTTTGGGATATGTTGGCAGCGACATGACAAGTCGAGCAAGTTGCACTCAATTGTGGCTGGTGACACATTATCACGAACTTGGTTCGTTGTTTGATAATTTAAGTCACTCTCCACATCCATTGACGCATCATCAGTCGTTTAACATTTGCCTAAGCATTGTCAATGGCTTACTTTATTTGCACACGGAAATTCATGGCACCAAAGGAAAACCTGCAATGGCCCATCGTAATATCAAGTCAAAAAATATCCTCGTCAAAAATAATGGTTCTTGTGTAATTGCTGATTTTACATTGGCAGTTACGCAGGATCGATTAATGGCCGATACTGTTGATCTTCGTCAAGGTACAAAACGTTACATGTGTCCTGAGTTTCTTGAACAAACGTAAGTATACAAAAAAAATTTTTAAATATATGGGTTTCACTGTAATTACTAAAAAAAATTTTACAATGATATAATAAATATCAGAGTTGCCACAGGTCATGGAAATCAGAGAAAAGTCAGGGATTTTTATTAAAAGTACTGAAAAAAATTAAATTAAATTTAGAATTTATAAGAAAATTCTGAATTTTTTTGTCAGTTTGTTTGCCTGATAAACTATGAAATTACCACGAATTCTAAAAAAAATCTTCAATTTTGTCTATTTCTGACAATATTTTATTTTAAATAACTTAATTATTCTATTCAAGGACTACCATAAAGTTTTTACTTATAAATCATTTAATGAAGTATTTTTTGAAAAATTTTCATTTCAATTTTGTTGAAATTAGTTACAATTTCAAAAATTTTAACTCAATTCATTGAAAGCACTCAACTATCTTAATAAATATCAAAATTCTTTCCAGAAATTCAATTATTTTCAAAAAATCTAAAAAATATTGTCGTCAACATTTCAATTATCTATATAAATGAATAGCAAAATTCTTCGACAAAATTCAATCATTTTCAGGAATTTTAATAAAATTCATTGCAAAATTCAATTATTTTCAAAAGCATAATAAAATTCAATTTTCAAAAACTTTAATAAAATTCGTGGCAAAATTTCATTTATTTTGAAAATTTTTTCTTAATTTAACCTTCTTAATCTGAACCTAATTCTATGATTTTCAATATTCTACTATTTTAATTAAATTTCCAAAAAGAATTCAATTATAAAACAAAAATTTTGATAAAATTCTACACGAATATTGAATTATTTTCCAAAAAATAAAAAGTTCACAGAAATTCAATTATTTTCATTAATTTTCAAATTCCTTTAAGGTATTTAATTATTTTCATAAATAATAAAATCATTCAGAGGAAGTTAATTATTTTCATAAATTACAATATCCATCACAAGAATTCAATTATTTTCAAAAGAAATAAAATTCATTTATTCTAAAAATTTTAATAAAATTCATGTCAAAATTTCAATTGATTTCAAAACATTTTTCTTAATTCAATACCTAATTTTTATATCAATTATTTTAATAAAATTTCCCAAAAGAATTCAATTATTTAAAAACCATTTTGACAAAATTCTACACGAATATTTCATTATTTTCTAAAATAATGAAAATTTCACATGAATTCAATTATTAAAAATAGAATTTGCATAAATTTTTTCGAAAAAAAATAAAATTCTTCGCAATAATTTAATTATTTTCGTAAATAATAAAACTCATTGCAGAGTTTCAATTATTTTTAATACAATTTTAATCAAATTTCTCTAAACTAAAATTATACTTAAAGAATTTTATTAAAATTCGTCGAAAGAGTTCAATTACTTAAAAATTTCTTGATAAAATTCTTTATGATAATTGAATTTTAAGAAACATTCAATTATTCAATAAATTATCTATGTTTGTATTTAAATAATTGAATTGTCGTAGAATTTTCTAATAAAAATTGATTTAAAAATGAATTTCAGTTACACTTTTAGATAAGAATTGAAGTTTTGAGAAGTTACTAATAATTGCAATTTTTAGAAATAATTAAATTTTGTAAAAAGATTAAAATTTTTGAAAATCTGAATTTTTCAAACTTTTAATTAAAATTTCCATGGAAGTAATTTTTTTCAAAATGCTTAATTGAAATTTTTTAAAATTATTTCAAGTTTTAATTTTCTAATATATGTTTAATTGAAGAATTTCCGAATAATATAGATAATCGATTTAAAGAAGAATTTTAGTTAAAAATTCTTGTAAATAATAATTGAATTATAAATGATTTTATCATTCAGTCATCTTTAATTATTATAAAACATGAAGAAATCGAAGACTCGGAGTTATCGATATCTTCGTGTTTTATAGTTATGAAAAATTTAATTTATAGTTTTAAGTAAAATGTTCTCTTATTAACACCATAAAATTGTGGTTTTTTGCGTTTAACTCGTAAAAAACGGAGAAATTCTAAAAAATGTTTTTAACAAAAGTTATAGATCTCACAAAAATACATATTTTCTGTTTACGGAACCCTAAAAAGGAATTTTAAAAAATAATTTAAAAAATTAATTAAAAAAATAAAATTAAAAATAAAAAAATAAATTAAATTAGATAAAAATTAATTAATAAAAAAAAAAAAAATTAATAAATTAAATTAAATTTAAATTTAGAAATGATCCATATTCAAAATAATATTCAGAATCATGTTAATTTTAATTCTGATATAGATAAATTAAGTAAAATTTATTTTTCATTATTTTCAAATTCTAAATTTATTTGAAATTTGAAACTTCCGCGTTAATTTTCTCTTTTTTCATTATTTTAAATTTTGATAAAATGGGAAACTACTTTATCATAAAATATAGTGATTTACTATACCATTAAATTAAGAAATTGAACGAACTTACCTAAAGGGAGCGTTCACAAATTACGTAACGCTAATTTTTGAAAATTTTGACCCCCCCTCCCCCCATGTAACACACTGTTACATACATTAGCGCCATTTTCTCTGCTGTTCATAACAAATAGCTAGACCCCCCCCTCCCCTTTATAATGTTACGTAATTTGTGAACGCTCCCAAAGTGAAGTTCAATTGAAATTGTATGAGCTGCCTCGTCCTCAAGATCAAAATTATGTAGTCACGTTAGTCACTATTTGTTCCGCCACAGTATTTCAAATTCTAAGACTTTTTAGCGCCACTCTTAGGTGTCGCTGCCGTCTCTTCCGCTTCCTGTCATTACATTTTAGAGCCTAAAGTAAATCACGAAATTTTTTGGGGCTTCTCCGGAGCTTAGGGCCGGGAGGGTTTGATCTCTTCGGACGAGGCAGCTCATACAATTTCAATTGAACTTCACTTTAGGTAAGTTCGTTCAATTTCTTAATTATATTTCGCTGCCTCGTCCTCAAGATCAAAATTATGTAGATTTTTAGAGTTGAAGAAGTGATTTACTTCGTTTTATTTATTTATTTTGTTTTTATTAATAGGGTTGGTAATTTTTTACCAACTAAATTGTTGACTTTTACAAGAAAAAATTTTTTATGTTTTATCATTGAATAGAAATAAGAATTATCCTGACTAGTAGAGGAATAAAGAAGTTAGATTTGTAATTTTTTATCCCAGTACTGCCTCTGCGAATGTGGAGTTGTTTGTGAGTGGCCTATTGTAAAATTTAGCGAACACTGAGGATTTTTGTGTCCATCCTGCGGCCTTCCTGATGGTTTCCACATTAGCGCCATTTCGAGCTGCTGCTGAGGTTGCAGCGTGTCTGGTGCTGTGTGTCGTAAATGTTTCGGTGTCTATTCCGCTTCCTTTTATTGAATTTTTTATCCACCTGCTTATACTTTGTAATGTGGCCACATTATGAGGCTTTCTATATGTCAGGAAAAGGTTGCCCTCTTTGAGATTTTCCCGTAGTTTTGCTGTTCTTTTTATGTATTCTTTCAGTGCCGTTGTTGCGCAGAGTACTTCATTGGTAGGGAAAGTTGTAATTTCCAGGATTGGTTGGTACTTATTGCGGCCTGTGGTTTTAATTCTCGAAGTAATTTTTACTTTGATTGGGTCGACATTCATATTTATATTTTCTAATTTGATGGCTGCTATCGTCTGAACTCGTTGCGCAGTTATTAGCGCTAATAGCGTTGCTAGCTTTTTTGTCAACTCTTCCAGTGACAAGTTTTCGTTCTTTCCTAGTGATTCCAAGTAAGTTAGGACTACTTGAGGGTCCCATGTTTCTTCGTATTTTGGTTTAGGTGGTTTTATTGAGGAGACTCCTTTGAAGTATCTTATGACTGCGTTGTCTTTTCCTAACTCATTACCCGTCAATACACTGAGAAAACTGGAGTATTGGACTAAACACCTGGAGGGACAAATCGTTTATATTTGAGAGTTAGCTATTGGATAACAATCTCAATGTTCAAATTCACCATTGACAGATATTCGTGCCATTTCTCTAACAGAGGGACAAATTAACCATCTTGAGAAATCCCTTCCTTATCCGGCGCGAAATGAATAAATATGGCAACCTAACCCCTAAATTAAATACATAAAATGTCAGAAAAATAATTTCGCGCGCATCAGATCGTACACATTTTCTGCGCAACTTTTAACCCTCAGATATAATGGGAGAGAATATACAAGTAGATTTCCATTACCAATTCAAAATTTATTTTAGAAGGACTATTTAACTCTCTTCATAAGCAAACGAAACATACACTTTTTGAACCTCTGAATTTGACTCTCCAGTTTTCTCAGTGTAGAGATATTGCTGATCGGTAGATATTAAGTGTGCTGTAAGAGACGTCAGAGTAGAAGATTTCTGTGAAGAAATCTAAGGCTGCCGATGTGGAACACTGATGAGGTAGAATGTTGTTATGTTTAGTATAGTGCCACCACAATTTGATGGGTTTCTCATATTGCTTCAATGTTCCCTCGGATATTGAGGCTAACATGACATCTGCTGCTTTCTCAGTTTCTCCTCTTTTTACGAACGCCTTCCTGATAAGTGAGCTGCCGCCAGGGTAATCGTCTCGTGTAGAGGGTGTGTTTTTCTGAAAGGATAGGTTAGTAGTTCAATGTCAGGTTTAAATAAGATTGGTTTTGAGGTTGCTAAGCGCACGAAGAGAGGGTACCAAGGCTGTGAGGGCCACATGGGTACTACCACCACTCCTTCGGCTTTGTCCTCTTGTATTTTTTTCAAAGTTTGTAATACTAGGCAAAATGGGGGAAATGCGTAGAAATAACAATCAGACCAATTTATTGTAAACGCGTCTACTGCTGAGGAATCGGGATCGCGGTGCCAGGAGACATAGGTTTCGCATTTTGCATTTGCCTTTGACGCAAATAAGTCTATTTCGAAGTTCCCGAATTTTTCGACAATTTTATTAAAGGCCCAGTCCGCTATTTCCCACTCTGTGTCTTGCGCCAATATTCTCGATTGTTCATCTGCTTCCTTATTTCCTTTTGATTCTATGTAAGAAGCATGTATCCACAATTTTTTACCTTCGCACCAATTCCATATAGTTCGGGTGATTTCGGTCAGTTTTGGGAATTGGATTCCGCCCATTCTGTTTATGTACGAGATCGCCGTGGTATTGTCTATCCTAAGTAGGATCGAGCAGTTATTGCAATCTTTGGCATGACATTTGAGACCGTAGAACGCTGCTTTCAACTCAAGATAATTGATGTGAGCATTTTTGTCGTCTTCTCCCCACCACCCGTGGGCTTTTTCGCCTTCGCAGAAGCTACCCCAACCGGAGAGGGACGCGTCTGTGAAGATAACTTTTTCATAAAAATTGGTTCGAATTGGATTGATTACGAATTTTATCTTCTTGATCCACCATTCAATGTCTTCGATGGCATTGTTTGTGATGGTCATTTATGCGTCGAAATTATTGGAGTTCTTTAGAGCGAGGAATTTTTCGCGCTCTAATTGTTTCGTATGGAGCCAGCCGTACGGAATTGCTGGACATGCCGCTACCAGGGTGCCCAGAAGTCTTGCGAGCTCTCTTACTTTACAGGATTTCTTTTTCGAAAATTGTTTTGCTAAGATCGCTATAGAATTTCTTTTTTCTAGTGGGAGTTCTATCGAAAACGACACACTGTTTAGGAGGAAACCTAGATATTTACAATTTTTTGAAGGTGTTAATGCGCTTTTTTCTTGGTTGATCACCAATCCTAATTCTTCTAACAGGTTTTTTGCAAGTTTTACATTTGCTCTGCATTCTACTTCTGACCTAGCTATTATTAGTATGTCATCGAGATATACTACTAGTACAACTCCGAGTTCCCTAAGCTTTTGTACTATTGGTTTTAAGATTTTTGTAAAAATGTAGGGTGCAGTGCAGAGTCCGAAGGGTAAGGCTGTAAACTCATAGTATTTGTCGTCAAAAAAGAATCTTAGGTATTTTCTATAATTTTTGTGAATTCGAACATGGAGGTAACCGTCTTTCAGATCAATGCATGCAAAATAGCAATTGGGCCTAATTAATCTTAGGGCTGTTTTTATGTCCTCCATTTTAAAGTGTGGAGGGTTAATGAGTGAATTGAGACTTTTGAGGTTAAGAATAAACCTATCATCGCCATTTTGTTTTTCTCTTAGAAAAAAGGGGGAAATGTATTGACCTTTGAATGGTTTACATTTAGCGACTGCACATTTGTTTTCTAATTTATTTATTGCGTTAATTGTTTTTAAATATTCCTCATGTGGCAGAGCTGCGTTGCTGGGAATTTTATTTTGTGTGGGTGTTTCTACAAAAGGTAGTTTATACCCTTTAACGCAATTTAGAATAAATTGGTCTGACGTTAGTTTCTTCCATGCATGAAGAAAATTAGATAGACGTCCGCCTATTTTGCTTACCTTTAATTCCTCTGCTGCTGGTTGCGCGATGTCCGAGCTGTCTGAGGCCCTCCCCGTCTGGAGTTCGAGTAGCTCTTCCTGGGGGGCCCTTCCAGTTTAAATCACTGGATCTTGGTGTGGTCTGTCGCGAGCGAGGTTGCTGGTATGCCTTTTTTCTTTCTGGTTTTTGTGTTGTCCGTGAGAGTTCTTTTCCTACTCTTTCAACTTCTTTGGCTGCTTTATACATTTCAGCGAACTTTTCCCCAAATAGAGTCCTGTCAACCGGTGAATTGTCTGCTACTATTTTTAGCTTCGGGTCTCTTCCAGAAGTAATAAAATTCCTTCTGGTGAGCGATACTTCATGATGTAGATCGGTAAAGAGTTTTCCTGCATCACTGAGAAAAGACAATATTTCACTTATCAGCTGACAATTGGGGTTTGACTGATCTTCAGACTGTTGGAGAGTCAAGAGTTTTGTTACCGCTGTTCCGAGAGCGCTTATGCCTGCTCCAAGTTGATTTTGTGAGACTATTTGGAATTGATCCTTTTTTACCCCTGATTGACCGATGATATTTTTTAATTCTGGGTTTAAAGAAGGGGCTTCCATCATGTCGCAATTTTCGGATGGAGGGTGTTTGTTGACTAATTCTTTGCGAATTTCTTTTGACACTCCTATTTGCATGATTTTTTGCCACACTGTTGCCAGCGTTTTGTTAATCGGCGGACTGACTTTTTTATTATCGAAGGGATCGCCACCTAGCTGTATTAAGTCAGCATCATCCATATCCGTGTTCTTCTTTACCGATTGTGGGTCGTTTTGACCGTCGTTTGATTGCGGATTATCGGTGCTCTTCTTTACCGACTGTGTCTTATCACGCTCTTCCGGTAAGCCATCTTTTTGACTATCCTGTGATTGCAGGTTTTTCTGCTTTGGATCTCGCGTATGAGAAGGCACGGCAGGAGGTGATGTAGCTTTTGGGCTACGAGACTGAGCGGCGTCAGGGGAAGTTTCTCTGCTCGTTGTTACTTCGTTCGGGTCGCGCCTTCCACTGTCATTTCTTTCGTCTAATGAACTGTCATGGCTGCGGGACGCACCTCGTCGAGTTTGATTTGAAGCATATGAGCTTTTGGATGAGTCTCTTCGGGACCTCTCTCTGCTCAAGTTTTCTGATTTACGGCGTGACCTACCTCTAGACCTGGAGTCTCGGATAGGACTACGGGATCTGGGTTGATGTGCTGTTTTCCGGCTGCTGTTTTTCGACATAGAACTGCTTGTGGAGCTGGAGCTGCTTGTCTCGGATGATGACGCAGAAGAGTCTCTTTTCTTACTTTTCTTTTTGTTTTTCTTCATCTGCCTTTTCATCTTCTTTATCTTCCGTAGTAATTGTTTGTTATTTTTTCCCATTTTTCACTACTTTTAATTATTTTTCACGGTACACGATGTGGTGTGGAACACACAGAAATAACGTAATGACAGGAAGCGGAAGAGACGGCAGCGACACCTAAGAGTGGCGCTAAAAAATCTTAGAATTTGTAATACTGTGGCGGAACAAATAGTGACTAACGTGACTACATAATTTTGATCTTGAGGACGAGGCAGCGAAATACAATTATAACCTCTTTATAACCTCTTTAAATTCCATGGTTTCACCATGTCGACATTTTATTTTTTTAAATTTAAATTTACGGTTATTAAATTTTATTAAAATTTTTTAAAAATTAATTTTGTGAACGGTGAGTCTGTTAATATTTGATTTTTTGATATTTAGTATTTAATGTTTCTTAATATTTTTCTTAATAGCATATTCGAAATCTTTTTATTTCAGACATGTGTTCGTTTAGTTTGTCAAAATGTGGTCTCTTTTTTTGTAAATAATTTTCTCGATTTTTGCCTGATGAGGGCTTTTTAAGCCGAAATATGTAGCAAACAATTATAATATTTATGACAAATAAACATCTTTAACCGTACAAGGCCTCTTAAATAATGAAACAATAATATATTTAATTTGAAAATATTTTTTCTCATGACATGTATATTATTAATAATAGATTATTTTTGTGTGACAGGGTAAATTTGGAGTGCTTGGAAAGCTTCCGACGTGCTGATATATACAGTCTGGGACTAATTTTCTGGGAAGTGTGCCGTAGATGTGTTAGCAATGGCGTTGCTTTGGAGTACGCTCCACCATTTTACGAATGGTTGTCGAGTAGCAGTCAGGATCCTTCGATAGAAGAAATGCGAAAATTAGTATCACTTGACCAACGAAGGCCGCCGCTTCCAAATAGATGGCATTCGGATGCTGTAAGTAGAAATTCATTTTTTTAACCCAACTTCAGTTTAGAAAATAGGACAATTTTCTAAAGCAACTATTTCGAAAGAATCATTTGAAAAATTAAACGAATATTTATTAAATTTTCATAATTTTAAAATTAGTTTAACACTTTTTTTGGAAACTTTTTCTTCTTTAAAAAATAATTTTCCTTCTTGCTCCCACACTTTAAGTTAGTTAATGAATATTAAAAAAAAGATAGATTTATTTTTTAAATTAACAAATGTGTAATTTACAGACTCTTGCTGGAATGGGTAAACTAATGCGAGAATGCTGGCATGGAAAACCAGCTGCTCGACTTCCAATACTCAGAGTAAAAAAGACTCTTGTTAAGCTGGCTGCTAACGATTCACGTGTTCATTTACCTCTCGACTGAGCAGTGATCAGACAACTGAATTCAACTTCTCTTACGTATTTATTCTTAAATCATTTCTCTTCATCGACATTTATCATCTTCATTGTTCACTTCTAATTATCAATTATTATTATCAAACAATTTCAATTTCTTGCCAACTGAAAACTATCATACATTAACATATCACAGTCGCGTTAACATAAAGATTCAGTTTTTAGCTGAAAACAAAAACATGTAATGTTAATTTATTTCTAATGACAGTGTGAATCATTATTTGTTTGTTTGTGTATGATTTTTTATTCAGTTATTTAAAAATCTGGATAATCTGCAATTTTTTATTACCTTGAAGTAGGATGATTGTGGTAAATATGCGTAGCAAATATTTTTCTTTTTTACATTACAAATGAAAAAACTTGTAAAGTTATTTTTTTGATTACACTATTGACAAACTTGGCACCGATGTAAACCAAGTTTTAAATTCGTCAACATTTTTAACAGTGTAATTCTTTTGATTATATAATTTATTAGTAATTTAATAACATTTAAACCAAAAATATAGTTTCAAAAACTAATTTTGATCAACTTTCTAAGATTTAAATCCTAATACATTCAAAACAAATAATTGATGAATTATATTACTAGATTTACAATTGAATTGTTTTGATCAAAGTCGCACATATGTTATAGTCTATTTATCTGAAAACGTGTCATTTAATCTCTTAACGAAATGACATGTTTTCAGATAAGTAAATTGTAACGACTGATCCCGAATTGCGTCCCAAGGGGTAGTAGGTATATATTTACATATAAGTTCTTTATAAATCAGATTTTTATTTCAAGCCATTTAATTGACTTAAATAAAAATGATTCCATACAAATAAATATTTATTTGATAGGTATAATATACAGGGCTCGAACTAGGTTCGTAAATCCCGTAAAAGTCCGTAATTTTGCTTCAAGTCCGTAAAAGTCAGTTTTTTTTAAAAAAGGTTCGTAAAGTCCGCAATTTCATTGAAAAAAGACGAAAAGTTCGTTAATTGTACGATATAATTTGGAGAATTTTAGAGAAATTACAAACGATTGCAGAAATTCAATTATTTTCAAAAGTAATAAAATTCTTCACAGAAATTTAATTATGTTCAAAAGTTTTTAAAAATTCGTGTCAAAATTTCAATTATTTTTAAAAGTAGTAAAATTCTTCTCAGAAATCCAATTATTTTCAAAAATTTTAATAAAATTCTTGTCAAAATTTCAATTATTTTCAAAAATTTTCCTCAATTCAATGATTTTCAATATCTACTATTTTAATAATATTTTCCAAAATAATTAAATTATTTAAACAAATTTTAACAAAATTCTACGGAAACATTTAATTATTTTCATAAAATAATAAAATAATTTCACAGAAATTCAATTATTTGCACTTTTTTTTATAGATTTTATAGATTTTTTACAGGAATTCAATTATATTCGTACATATAAAATTCTTTTTAGGAATTTAATTTTTTTCATAAATAATTAGGGTGTCTAACGGTCAGGGAAAAGTCAGGGAATGTCAGAGAATTTCATTCAAAGTCAGGGAAATTTCTATAAATTTATAAAAAAATTAAAATTTTTTGTTAATTAAAATTTTTTTTTAATCTAAAAACTTAAAAGATTTTTATTACCGTTTGTTTCTATCATTAGATATTAATTTATTGTTAAATATGTCAGTTACCATATTTTTGTCCCAAGAAAGCATAAATGAAATTAGTAAAAATTCAGGAAAAAAGTCCAGAAAAGTCAGGGAATTTTTTTTCAATCCTTGTTAGACACCCTGATAATAAAACTAATTGCAAAATTTCAATTATTTTTAATAAAATTTTAATCGAATTCCTCGAAAAATATAATTATTCTTAAAATTTTTATTAAAATTCCTCAAAAAAAAATTAATTTTTTTAAAATTTGTTGATTAAATTCTTTATGAGAATTCAATTTTCAGAAACATTCAAATATTCAATAAATTATTTTTTGTATTTAAATAATTGAATTCTAGTAGAATTTTCTAATAAAAATTGATTTAAAAATAAATTTCTGTTAAAAACACAAGAATTTGAATATTCTTCAAAAACTTTTCCAAAAATTATTAAAAATAATGAATGTTTAGAACAATAGTTCTATATGAGCGATTCCACGTCAAGTGATCAAGGGGTCTTACGGTGCAATGTTTATTTTGATAATTTTTTACTCTTAAACAATTAAACATGAAAATTTTACTGAGTACAGTTTCGAAAGGTTTTTTCATGCTCTTTCGATTGAAAATGAGCATTTTAAAAAAAAAAATTTTTTGACCAAAAAAAATCAAAATTAAAAATAAATTTTTTGGGGGGAAGGATACGATTTTTCTTTTTTTTTTAAACGAAAGCTGAGGTTTTTTACTAAAAGAACATATATATGCGAAAATGGGACTAGAATGTTTAAACACTGAAAAAAAGAGATTTCTACTGACCGGAGTGCTAAAAATCCGGTTTTTGGCTCTGTTTGGTAGAAATCTCTTTTTTCAGTGTTTAAGGAGGTTCTATCGCTTGACGCAGCTAGTCAAAACAGTGACAAATATTTAATGATTTGACTCACTTGGTAACGTAAAACGTTTGGCATCGCCGAATTATTTCTAACCTGTGAAGAAAATTATCATTTAAATTTCGCGCTCAAATTTAATGTGTATAGTGCATGCAACGTTGCCAAACGTTATAAGTGTTGTTTATATTATCAGATGAAACGTAAATTTTGTTTACAAATTGATTTATTGTAAATCTCACAGGTACCTATTGACAATTGTTTTTACAGATATATAATTATTGCATATCGGTTTAGTATTTAAAAAATTTAGAACAATATCTGTTCATTTAATACTTTGCAGTATGTAAATATATATGACAAATTACTCAATTTCCATAAGACTCAATGTTAAATGTTGAAAACCAAAAATGTTTATAACTTTTTTCATAGGTACCTAGAGGGCACAAAAATTTAACTACGCCTTTATATTAACTTTATCTAGCTGCTCATCAAGTTATATCAAAATCTGTTCATTAAATCAATTATCGATAGAACCTCCTTAAACATTCTAGTCCCATTTTCGCATATACATATATGTTCTTTTAGTAAAAAACCTCAGCTTTCGTTTAAAAAAAAAAAAGAATCGTATCCTTCCCCCCCAAAAAATTAAAATTTATTTTTAATTTTGATTTTTTTGGTCAAAAAAAATTTTTTTTTCAAAATGCTTATTTCCAATCGAAAGAGCATGAAAAAACCTTTCGAAACTGTACTCGGTCAAATTTTCATGTTTAATTTTTTAAGAATAAAAAATTATCAAAATAAGCATTGTACCGAAAAACCCTAAACTTTCACCCCCTCCCCCTCGGAAAATATTGGACTAGGTAAAAAAATATTCTTACCAAAAATCACTATCCACTAGTACTACAAAAGCCCCAAGTTTAGGCACGATTGGAGAAAAAATTTTTTCCACCTTGATCACTTGACATGGAATCGCTCATATATATATAATTATAGTTAAAAACACTAAAAAAAATTGAATTTTGGAAAAGTTACTTATTATTGCTGAAATTCAATTGTTTTCAAGAGTAATAAAACTCATCGCAGAATTTCAATTATTTTTAAAATAGTATTTTAATCGAATTTTCGGAAATTTTAATTATTCTTAAAAGTGTTATTAAAAATCTTTGAAAGAATTCATTTATTTAGAAATTTGTTTATAAAATACTGTATGGGAATTGAATTTTAAGAAACATTCAATTATTGAATAAATTATTTATTTTTGTTTATAAGAGCATGAGTGGTCTGACGAATAATAAAAACGATATTGAGTGTGAAATGACTTTAATTAACAAACTTTATTATACATTAGGAATGTTCAAAATTTGTAAACAAGACGCGTTAGTCACGACGTATCGCGAACGTATAAAAAACTACTATAGATTGAATTTTAAAAACTTTCAATTTAAAGTTTTAAAAAAGTTGAATTGTAAAAGATTTTAATTAAAATTTCTGAATAAGTTAGTTTTTTGAAACATTTTTATTCACATTTTTTTTCAAATTAGTTATATTTTTGAATATATAATATTTATTTGAAAAACTTTCAAATTATTCAAAATTTCATGAAATTGTCTTGTAAAAAAGTGGATTTTAGAAATATTTTAGTTAAAATTTCTCGAAAATAATTGAATTGAAATTTTGAAAATAATTTTTAATAAGTTATAGTAGCAATTCTCAAAAATTATTCGAGTTTATAGGATTTGAAACTTGAATTTTTTTTTAAATCTTCCTATGGAAAAATAATGGATAATAATTAAATATTTATTTCAAACAATCTATTTAAGTTCCAAATGATTTTTACAATTAAAGATATTCAAAAAATGTGTTATAAACATATTTTGGAATTTCAATTATTTTTAGAATAAACTAAAATATTTTTACGGTTTGGAAAAAGTCAAAGATTTGTCTAAAAATCAAGGAATTCTTTCAATCTTTCATGGAATAATTTATTTTCAGAATTATTCTTTATGACTGGGAAAAATAATTCATGACCGGGAAATGACCGTGAATTTTTTTTATGAAAAAAGTGTCCACCCTAAAAATTTGAAAAAATGTTAATTCTTTTCTATTCCTGCATTATTACCGGGATTTTCAAGTAAAATTTCACATACATTTTTCTCCGTGTATTTATATTACAAAAACGAAAAAAAACGAAGAATTCGAATTTAATGAAAAAAAAACTAAGAACTACTTCCCCTTACGGGATTCTTTTAAACAACATATTAAAAATGTAAGAATTTTAATATTCTTGGGATTTGATTATTATTTATTGCTAAAATAAATAATTTTGAATTGTAAAACTATGAATTGTTTTTCAAGATGAGGAAAAATTTGGTTTTAATGTTGTAAATTTAAAAGATTTATAATTTTCTTACGACTGCAGTGTACAATGTGAAGCAATGTGAAGCAATGTAAATAATGCGCACAATAATGAATGTTCATAAAATCGTGTGACTAACGATTGTTTTTGACCGTATTATATGGATTTAATAACTTGACATGACACATAAAAAAGTTTGTACAGTTTATAGCAATTTTATTGTAGAAAGAATTTGTTATAGGTTTTTAACTGTTATTAATTATAATTTGACGTATTGTTTATTTAGTAAGTTGAAATTTTTAATGTCACATGAATAATTAAGTCTGCATTAACTATCACACACGCTAATAACCATCAAAAAGGACTAAAGGAGTAAGCGTCTTTGATAGTGGTCAGTGAGTTCTTCGATTCAACTCCTCAATTATGTAGTGAATTCAGTGAAAGAAAAACCCGCAGGAAATACATTAGATTTAATTCTCTGTCAATTCTTCTATATAGGTTAAATTTTACATTCTCATTTTTATTCAAAAAATGCCGCAAAATTACATGAAAATCGACTGAAAGTTTTATAAATTTAAATTAAGATTTTTATTCTTATTTTACGTGAAATCTTTAGTTTAGAATATTTTATGATATTCAACACATGTAATTTAATGAAACCGCAATATAATAAAATGTATGTAATTAAGTTGAAATAAGCCATTTCGAAAATGTATGTGTAAATATTATTTCCATATTAATAACGTATATATATATATACATATATGATAAATAAAAATTGCCAATATAATATAAGACTTATGGAATAATCACATTTTAATGTTATACTACCAACGTTTGTGAAAAAATATATAGTTATTTTATTATAAATAATATGTAAAACGAATTCAGTTCTCAATTAAATTTAATAAGGACGTACATGTAACTACAAACATTCGATATCTCAAATGAGAACAATGAGAAGGATAAAAGTCCAGAAAATAAATTAAACAAATTTTTAATCTATTTTTGTTTCTACATCTAATTTATAAAACATCAATTTTAATTTGGTTAAACATATTTTATTTGCAATTTTATAGAACATTTTTTATTTTTAACTATAGTGTATTGTGTATTCACAGGTCGGGGAAGTCAGGGAAAAGTCAGTGATTTTTTATTAAAAGTACTGGAAAAAATTAAATTTTTAGAATTTATAAGAAAATTCTGAATTTTTGTGTCTTTTTTGTTTGCCTCATAAACTATGAAATTGACAAGAATTCTAATACAGAACCTTCAATTTTTTCTATTTCTGACAATAATTTCTTTTTAAATAACTTAATTAATGAATAATTTTACTTAAAAACTTCAAAATTAATTGGATTTCAAAAGAGTTGCGTTTACCATCTTCATAAAAAGATGAACTTCAAAGATTTTAGAAAGTTTTAGAAAATTTTAATTTTTAATGAATTTAAATAGAAATTTTAAGAACAACTGATTACAGAAATTCAATTATGTATTTTCAAATGATAAACTTCTCGTCAAAATATCAATTATCTTTATAAATAATAAAAATCTTCTCCGAAATTCAATTATTTTCAAAACATTTAATAAAATTCTTTGCAAAAATTTCAATTATTTCTAACATCTACTATTTTAATAAAATTTTCCAAAAGAATTCAATTATTTAAACAAATATAATACATTTTTTATGGGAATTCAATTATTTAAACAAATTTGAATAAAATTCTTCACAAGAAATCGATTACAATTTTCATAAATAATAAAATTTTTCTCGAGAATTCAATTATTTAACAAAATTATAATAAATAAATTGATCATAGAATACAATTATTTTCGTAAAATATAACATTCTTCCTAGGAATACAATTATTGTCAAAAATGCTTATAAAAATTTTCGAAACAATTCAATTATCTTCGTAAAAAAAAAATTCTTCCCAAGAATTCAATTATTTTCAAAAATTTTCCTCATTTTAATTACTTTTTAATAAAATTTTACAAAAGAATTTAATTATTTAAACAAAATTTTAATAAAAATTCCATAGGAATTCAATTATTTTCAAAAAGTTTTAAAAAATTCTGAAAAATCCAATTATTAAAAAAATTTTGAATAAAATTCTTCATAAGAAATTAATTATTATTATAAATAATAATATTGTTCTTCGGAATTCAATTATTTTCATAAATAAAATTTTTCACAGGAATTTAATTATTTTTAAAAATTTTGATAAAATTCTTCATAAAAATTCATTTTTAAGAAATATTCAATTATTTAATAAATTATTTATTTTTTGTATTTAAATAATTGAATTCTCGACAAATTTTCTAATAAAAATTGATTGACAAATGAATTTCACTTAAAATTTTAAATTATAATTGAATATTAAGAGAAATTTTATGTGACAAATATTTCATACGTGAAATTATTATTTTAATTGTTATTTTTAATAATTTATTATTTGACAGAATTTTTATTGTTCAAAAATCTATTTAAGAGAAAGTTTGTCTGTTATAATCATCTATTCAGTAGAATATCTGTTTAGATAAATTTTAAATAGAACAGAGGAATATTGACAAATAGAAATCATCAGAATTTTTTTTCACTTCTTTTCATTAAAAATACTAAAATTTTGTTAAATATTATGTTTTATCAAATTGAAATTATGCAGATTTTTGTTCTTTACTTCTAAACAAAATTAGAAAATTTGTTAAACAACTGTGATTAAGAAATAGAAAATTTATTTATTTTGCATTATTTTTGCTTATATATGAATCACAATTTTTTTAACAAAATTATTATTTTGTTTTAGAAAATGAAGAAAAATATTTGCACAATTCCTATTTTTAATCTTATTTTTGGAACAGGATTTTCCACAGGAATTAAGACTTTAAAAAATTTCAAATTCAAACCTTTTTTAAATTAAACAACTTATAAAAGTATTTGTTATAAAATATGAAGATATCGATTGCTCCGAGTCGAAGACTCGGAGTGATCGATTTCTTCATGTTTTCTAATTTATTTATTTATTTATTTATATACAGATGACCGAGAGATAAAATCATTATTTTATATTATAAGAATATTATTACTGTAACTTCATCAAAATTATTTTTATCATTTTAATTCAATTATTATTATCTAGAATTCTAAATTATTTTTTATGAAAATAATTGAATTTTTGTGAAATTTTTATTATTTATGAAAATAATTAAATGTTTGCATTCAATTTTATTAAAAATTTTTTTGATATAATTGAATTCTTTTTGGGAATTATTTTATTAAAATAGTAAATATTGAAAATAATTGAAATTAGAAAATTTTTTGAAAATAATTGAAATTAGGACAAAATTTTGTTGACATTTTTTAAAATAATTGAACTTTGGAGAAGAATTTTGTTATTTATAAAGATAATTGGGATTTTTACGAAAATTTTTGTCAAATTTTGAACATAGTTGAATTTTATTTTTTTGAAAATAATTGAATTTCTTCAATTATTTGTAATTTCTCAAAAATTGAATTTTTCTAATGTTTTTAACAAAAATTTAAATTAGAAAAATTTTAAATTCTATTATTTTTAAAATTGCTAATTTTATTTAAAAAAGGGATTAAGAAGTTAGCTGCGCGCTTTAGCGTGCGAATTGTTGTTGCATGGTAATAATAGTAAATAATAATTCAAAAAACTAAATTTTATTCCGATTTTTTACAGTACCAATTCGGAAATTAACATTCTTAGTTAAATTTTAAATTATCGGCAGTATTATAATTTTATATCATTAATATATTCTTATATTAGAAAAGTTATTCTCGATGTAACAAAATTAAAGTATATTTATTAAATTTTTTCAATAAAAGAAAGTCTTGAAATTTGACAGAAATTTTCGAATTTGCAAGTTTTTCATGTTTTTCTAAATAAGCATGTTCTTGCCTCTTTTTCTGAATAAAAATGTTAAATATTACTTGAGACAATTAAAAAAGTTAATAAAATGTATATACATATATACAACACATATTAATCACTATCAAATGTAACGAACTAATGTTCGATATATTCTAATTCTTTTATCCAAATTTCTTCGAATTTATGTTGTAAAGACTCCACAGTTAGCAATTGTTGTAAATGTCTGTCCGGTTCATCAGATTGAATTTCACTCGTACTCCCAAGACATCTGTCTAGAAAATCACATATAACATGTTCGTGGCTTTCAGAGCTATTGAGAAACATAATCAATGAAAATCTCCATAAAATAGGTTCTCTGTCAATCGAAAAATCCAGGAGTAAAGGAATTAATCTTTGCAAACTAATCCAATCATGTTCCATTGAACATGAACGCATTTTAAGGGCAATAGAACTTGATGAAAAGACAGTTGAATTGCAATGTTTATTTTTCTTCAAGTCAACACTCGAAGTACAATTTTCAACTCTTTTTTCGTGGTTATCTTTACATTTCTTTAAATTTCGTTTCTTATCACAATTCTCTTGTTTTAAAAAATCAAATGCTTTAACCTGTGAACATATAAAATTATAATACAGTGGAAATTATTTCACTTCAAATTTCATTAGAATGTAAAATTAAATAATTTTAAATAATTTGACTTAAATATTTTCCTGCACTGTAAAAAAAATTTTCTATAGATTTACAGTTTTGTTTAGAATTTTATAAAAACTTGTAAAATAACTTCTTTAAAAGTAGTGAATTTAAAATCCCTTCTGTAAAATTAATACTTTTAATGTGTCAATTTTACAATTTTCTGTAAATTTACTACTCTGAATGTAGGTAATAAAAAGACAAAAATATTACCTACATTCAGAGTAGTAAATTTACAGAAAATTGTAAAATTGACACATTAAAAGTATTAATTTTACAGAAGGGATTTTAAATTCACTACTTTTAAAGAAGTTATTTTACAAGTTTTTATAAAATTCTAAACAAAACTGTAAATCTACAGAAAATTTTTTTTACAGTGTGGTAATGTTAAATATATTTGAAATTAATATTAAATAAATTTAAAAGTAAATTTAAATGGAAACTTAAATATAATAAAATTTTGTTTACAATGCTATCTCTTCCAGCCTTAAATGAAATATTTTTTTTTAATCTTTCTGATAACATATTTTTTGTGTTTAATTAAGAATATTTTGTTGTTTTTTTCTAAAAAAAAAATAATAAACACGAAACGAAAAGTGTCAAAAAATAAAAAATTGTATAGCATGAAGGCCTTTCTGCAATAGGAGCCTGAACACACTGCTTAGGTTGCTATGACAACAATGTTACGTTTACGTTCCGTTCAAGGTGCTATTATGCTGGTTCCTCAAATACAAAACGCGAGTATATGTGGAACCATTTTTAGACCTAATTTTTAGCGATAATTACTTTAGTAGACCTAATTTTTGGCATTGAATATTTTTATAGACCTAATTTTTGGCATTGAATATTTTTATAGACCTAATTTTTGGTTTTAAATATTTTTCTAGACCTAATTTTTTACTTTAAATACTTTTGTAGACCTCATTTTTGGCGATAAATACTTTAGTAGATCTAATTTTTGCGATAAACGTATTTACTGCCAATAATTACAGTTGTGTCCATACAATAGCACCTTGAACGGAACGTAAGTTATAAAGGTGTTTCTACAATAGCTGGAGATTATATTTCGAATTGTTTGATTCTAAGGGTGCGATCCCATGTGAGCAGAATACGTCGACCGAAAGCAGAAAATCGTGAGAGTGAAAAGAACAGCAATATCTACCTTTCTCTTTTGCACTCATGATTTTCTGCTTTCGGTCGACGTATTCTGCTCACATGGGATCGCACCCTAAGTAATTGCATATTCTGTATATAGATTTACATTAAATTAATAAATTCTAAGTAAATTATGGTAAATTTATATGTAGAATATGATCAACAACTTTGAATCCGATATAGTAAATGCATTTGCAAGCTATTGTAGAAACACTTTTACAGCTGGGTGTGAACGCGACTTAGGGTGCAGTCCCATGCTGAGCAGAAAACAGAATGCAAAGCAGAATTTCGTATGTGCAAGAGAGATAGTCAGATATCACTATCCTTTCCACTCACACGAAATTCTGCTTTGCATTGTGTTTTCTGCTCAACATGGGACCGTACGACGCAACGCAAAACGCTGTCATGGGACTCCACCCTTAAGGGTGCTTACATATCCCGAAACCGTCTCCCGAAACCGAACCAGTTGTGCTTAGGCCTTTAGACATTTTGCGGTAAAGTAAAGAACAACGCACAATAGGTTCGCGAAAGTCGTTCCCGAACGAGATGCATGAGATAGAAAAGAACACAAATATATCTCTGTCCTTTTCTAATTCATGCTTTGCCCGGCTTTGCGTTCGCGAAGCAGTTGTGCATTAGCCTTAAATCATTTTTCTACAAACAACAGTGTAAATGCACCCTAAATTGATTGAACATGAGAACTGGCCTTAAGGAGGAAAGAATGTGAACTGTTGCCTGCCATTTTGATTTTCTTTAGCAGGCACGTTTCGGAAACGGCACCATGAGGTAAATCGAATGCTACAAATAATTTATTTTTTCATTCTGTAATTTAACTTAAAATAGTCTTAAAGTGCATTAAATAACAAGATGAGATATTCTTTATTAATTTCACATAAAATAATTGTTTCTAATTTTGGAGGTACATTATTTGTTTTTCAAGAAAAAATTTGTACACCTGACCACATGGTCTGTATATTTTTTCTATTTACCATAAAGTCGATGTAACTCCGATTTTTTTTGCTTTGTTGCAAATAATTTTCTCATGTAACTTTAAGAATTTAGCAAATTATTTTATTTGTGCTTCGAGTGCAGGATTTTTATTTTAATTAATGTTTGACAGGTATGAAATAACATAACCTTTACTTGTTTTCAGTTCGTTAAAACTACAAAAGAGGCTTGCTGCCTCGGTAATGCGATGCGGCAAAAAGAAAGTTTGGTTGGATCCTAATGAAATCAATGAAATCGCCAATACTAATTCTCGTAAGTCAATTTTTCTTAATTATTATTAAAAGAATATTAAGTTAATTCCGGACCCAGAGTTTGGAATGTTTTTATTTCCTTTTTAAGAACATGTTTTTTTATCAAGTTCCAATCGTTCGAATAATTAAACTATTAATTTTAATCGTGCACTAGGAAGTTATTTTAGATGTAATTGATAATAATAAATTAGTTTAGATTAAATAATTATTAGTAATAAATAATAATCTTGTTTTTCAATGTGTTCGAACAAAAGTTTATAAAATTTTAATTTCATGTTTGGAACATTGAATAGTTACATATTGTTATTAAATACAGTTAAAAAATTTCTGCTATTAGTATCTAAATCTGAATTAGTAGAAATTTACTCATAAAATGACGAAAAATCGTCCAGGAAATAATTTATTAATAATTTTACTAGCAATCAGTGAAATTTTACTAATATTTTAGTACAACTTCATTAACAATAATTAGTGAAATCAGTTGACTAATAATTACTAAAGTTTTATTTAAAAAATTCACTAATAATTAGTCCTATTTCACTAATCAAAATTAGGAAAAGTTGATAAATATTACTAACAATTAGTAAAATTTTATTTATTATTTGCAGTATTTTATTAATTAAATTTAAGAAATTGAATTAAAAATAAATTTTACTTAATATTAGCGCCTAGTCTACCGCTTCGCGATCGACTTCGTTGCTTCCACGTTTTCATTTATTTATAATAAATAAATAATAATTTTGCTAAATAAATATTTAAATACATCTTATTTCTTTTTTCACGGGAAATAAAATTAAAAAATTTCAACTTCTGAAATTTATCAATTTCTAAAAATTACAACTATAACTCTATCAAAATTCAATTATTATACACAATTTTTAACTAAACATCATTTCTAAATCAATTATTTAAATTAATTTTTAATAATTTTCCAAAAGTTCTTTGAGAATTCAATTATTTAAATACAAAAATTCAATTTTTTATAATAATTGAAACCGTCCATTTTTCTTTTTAAAGATTATTAAGGTAGAATATTTTCAAAAATTTTAATAAAGAAATTCTTAAAATTAATTTTTTAAAAGTATTTCTAAATAATTTTTGAAAGACAATTTTGCAAAATCTTTTCAAAATAATTGAGTTTTTAGAAAATATAAAAAAATAATCAAATTTTTAAAGAATTTTAATTAGAAATGACTTCTCTAAAATTTTAATAAGTCTTAAAAAAGTAAATTTAAAAAAATTTTAATTTACTTTCTTCGAAGGTAATTGAATCTTAAAAAAATTATGATAAAACAATTTGAATTTTTAAAAATATGTAATCGAAAATATTGAAAATAATTGGATTTTATTTTCAATTATTTAAAATCTTTTTAATTGTATACTTTAAAAATTTAATTAGAAAAATTATTCAAAAAAATAACTTTTCAAAGATTTGTCTATAGTTATACTTTTCACATTATAAAAATCGAAATAAGTTGCATTTTATACTAAAATTTTGGTATTTTGTTGCAAAATTTAGAAGAAAAGTCGAAAAAGTCTTTAAAAAATCATAAAAATTTTAATGAATAATCTTCAAGTGTATATTCAATAAATATGAAAATTAATGAAAATTAGTTTCTGAAAATAATATTAAAATAGTTTTGAAAAATGTAATTCTTTGAATTCTTTAGTTCTAATTTTTTAAAATTCAATTATTTTCAATATTTTCGATATTCAATATTTTCAGTATTTCCGAAAATTCAAATACATACACAAAATAATAACATTAACATTTTTTAGAATTATTTTTTATATTTTGGAGAAAATAATCATATTTAAAATTGTTTGTACTTGCACTACAATATTTATAAAAAACTAATTCTTAGAATTGTTTTATCATAATTTTTTAAGATTAAATTTCCTTCGAACAAAGTAAATTAAATTTTTTTAAAAATTACTATTTTAGAATTTTTGAGAAACCATTTGCTAATTAAAATTCTTTAAAAAAATTGGATTATTTTTTTTATATTTTTTAAAAACTCAATTATATAAGATTTAATCAAATTTCTATTATTTTTCAGAGATTGTACTAAATTTAAATTATTTTTTAAAAGATTTTACTAAATTTCAATTTTTTGGACATTTTTTAATTGTATGTAATTGAAAATTATTTAGAAATATTTTTTAAAAGTTTAATTTTACTAATTTTTTTATTATAGTTTTATTTTATTTTTAATTTTTAGAAATTATTAAATTTCAGAAGTTGAAGATCCGAGGCCTGTTTTTGTAATCAGAATCTCAATAAATATAAATTCTTTATTTATTTCTAATAAATAATTTACTTTTTTATTTATTTTAAAGAAAACATTTTATTGTCAAAATTAAATAAGTTTTCCACTTACATAAACCATGGTTTTCTTTATTTATAGGTCAAAACATTCGCAAGCTCATTAAAGATGGTTTGATCATCAAGAAACCAGTTGCTGTGCACTCACGTGCTCGAGTCCGTAAAAATACGGAAGCCAGACGAAAAGGTAGACATTGTGGGTTTGGTAAAAGAAAGGGAACAGCCAATGCCCGTACACCACAAAAGGTGATATTTTTAAACTTATCATTTGGTTTATTTATTTAAGAGTTATTTATAATAAATTATTTATAAACTTATTATTAAAATAAATAAATCTGGGTTGAAAAAAAGTCTTAAGATAAAAGAACATGCAAAAAATTTTTAACTCTACATTTGATTAAATTCATATCTAAAGAACACTTTTCAAAATTATTTTTAATAAAAGGATATTAAAAGTTGTTTATTTTACACTTAAACTCATTGACAATTGAAAATTTTGATTTTTTAATAATTTCAGAAGAAAGAAATAACTGTAATACTTTAAAAAAATTTTAGTTTGTTTTAACATTTGACGATTCTCTTTTTAGGATTTATGGGTTCAACGAATGCGTGTGCTTCGACGTCTTTTGAAAAAGTATCGTGAAACGAAAAAAATTGATCGTCACTTGTACCACTCTTTGTACATGAAAGCCAAGGGAAACGTGTTCAAGAACAAGAGAGTTCTTATGGAATTCATTCACAAGAAAAAGGCTGAGAAAATGAGAGCAGATATGCTTTCTGATCAAGCAGAGGCACGTCGCTCGAAAGTGAAGGAAGCACGAAAGCGCAGGGCAGAGAGAATCGCCACGAAGAAACAAGAACTCTTGCAGTCATACCAACGAGAAGATGAGGCTGCTGCCGCACAGAAGAAGTAATTCTAATGTGTAATTTTTATTATAAAAATAAAACATAAATTACTATACCGATTAATTACTCGAAATTACATCAATATTCCTTATAATTAATAGAAAATCCAAAAACTCAGGTAATTTACTACATTTTTAGATAGTTTTAAATCATTTTTCTGTTATTTTTATTTTTAAGGTAATATTACTTTGTGTGCAGTAAAAATAGGGCCATATTTTTATTTTATTTTTTTGTAAAAAGCTATAAAATTTATTAATTTTTGTGTGGCTGACTAATTGAAACTCCCTTTCTCCGAAGACCTTGCAAGCTAGTGAACTACGTAGGATTTTATCGATAAATTAAAATTTGCCAATTCTGTCGTTGATTTTCAAGTAATTTTTTTTATTGGAATTCGTATTTTTTGTTAATATTGACGCGCCATTTTTTTAAATTGATATTTCTTAAAAATCTTACGTAGTTCATTAGCTCTATAGCATCTTTCAAAATCATTTTGGTTATTTGTTCTAAATTATAAATTACGACCTATAGTAGGTAGCCCATGAAATGTCCTCGAAGAAAAGGAGTTTCAATAAGACTCTTAACAGGCTTCGAAGTGACACACTTTTCCACTTTTTTTGGTCAAGCCTACTTTTTGCTACTTATTTTGTCAAAAGCTACTAAATGCTACTTTTTTCCAAAAAAGGTAAAAAAAATTTTACAGAATTCAAGAATTTTAGTTTTTTTGGTGAATTTCGTAGATTTCAAAAAACCCGCCAAGTGAATTAAATTTATTATTGGACGCGTGATTATAATATATTATATTTATAATAATTACTAATAGTGGATGTTTATTAAATTACAACTTTTTAACGTTTCGAATTTTTCGTATCTAATTTTATTATTCTTTAAGCTTCTTAAAAAAATTAAAAACTAAATTTTTCATTTTTCACTATATAATTTAATAGTAATACCTTTTTTGACTTTATAAAAGTTTCATCAAGTATAGAAAAAATCAATTAAGAATGAAAACTTAATTCTTTTGGTTATATAAATTGTTTGATTAAAAATCCAAAATAATATTTATTTAACGTGATTATTTATTATATTATGTTTACAAACTTTATGTCAAATTTAAAAATATTAATTGTATTTTCAATAATACAGTGTTTTAAGGGGCCGTTCAAAAAATACGTAACGCTTTAGGGGGGAGGGGGGGTCAAGCTATTTGTTACGGTCAGCAGAAAAAATGTCGCTAATGTATACAACATTGCGTTACATGGGGGGAGGGGGGGTCAAAATTTCCGAAAAATAGCGTTACGTATTTTTTGAACGGCCCCTAAGTCGGTTGTTCAATAATAAAAAAATAATTTATAAAGATTTAAGAGCTATTTAGAAAAAAAATTATAATTTTTTTTATTGGAATTAAATTGCTCATAATTTATTATTGTACAAAATTATGGCTATGTGGATTCTAAAATTTTAAAAATTTATATAACTAAAAACAATCCATTTTTTTTAATTTTGATAGTTGTTATTAGTAAATTACTAAAAAATGTTTACGTTTCATTTTTAAAAATTAGATGGCTGATAAAAAGTTATTGATAGTTTTTTAAAAAATAATAAGGAGAAAGAAGGTGTCAATTTAACTTCTCAAAATTATGAGCCTGTTATTAAAAAACAAATTCTTATGAAAGATCTCATTTAAGTATTATTAACAATTACATTTCATTATGTAAATAAAACTTATAGTATTTTTTTCTTTCAATTTTTTGGACAACAAAATATATTCACTTAATTTTCTTACTTAAAAAACTAATTTTACTTCATTTTTAATATGCTACTTTTTGCTACTTTTTTCAATTTAGAGGACACTTTTTTCTTCCAAAATGCTACTTTTTCACACTTTTTTTGACCTGCTACTAGACTTCGAAGCCTGGACTCAGGGTTGCCACGCAACTTGAAAACCTGGAAATATCAGGGAATTTTATAAACCTTGAAAAAACCTGGAAAAGTCAGGGAATTTTGATCGAAATCCTGGAAAATTGTTTTTTTCTAAAGTTATTGTGTTCATTCCTGAAATCTTAATTCACTTCAATATTTCAAAATTAATTCAATTTTAAAACAGTTGCGTTTACAATTTTCATAAGTAGATGAACTTCAAAAGATTTTAATTTGAAATTTTTAAAATTTCAAAATTTTAAATGAATTTAATTAGAAATTTTAAAAAATTTTAATAACTAAAATTATTCTGAAATTAATTAAATTTTTAATATATATTTAATTGATTATTAAAAACAATGGATTTATAGAAGAATTTTAGTTAAAAAAATTTTTAACAATATTCTATGCAAACATTTCATTATTTTCATAAATAATAAAAATTTCACTGGAAATCAATTATTTACAAAATATTTTCATAAATTATTATTCAATTAGGTATTTTCATAAATAATAACATTTTTTACAGGGATTCAATTAATTTCATAAATATAATAAAATTCATCGCAGACTTTCAATTATTTTTAATAAAATTTTAATAAAATTCCTGGAAAAATGTAATTATTCTTAAAAATTTTATTAAAATTCGTCGAAAGAATTCAATTATTTTAAAAACCTATGCTAAAAAAACCTATTTATTTATTAGAATTTAAGTAATATTTTCAATTCATTTTTAATTAAATTTCTTGAAAAAAAGAAATTATTTTCAAAAATTTTAATGAAATTTGTAACAATTCAAATTTTTTATCTCAAGAATTCAATTATTTCCAAAAGCAATATAATTCTTCGGAGAAATTCAATTATGTTCAAAAATTTACACAAATTCTCGTCAAATTTTCAGTTGTCTTTATAAATAATAAAATTCTTGTCAGAATTTCAATTATTTTTAATACAATTTTCATCAAATTTCTCGAAAAATGAAATTATTCTTAAAAATTTGTCAAGAGAATTCAATGATTTAAAAATTTGTTGATAAAATTCTTTATTATGAAAATTAAATTTCAAGAAAAATTCAATTATTTAATAAAATATTTTTTCTGTATTTAAATAATTTAATTCTTGTAGAATTTTCTAATAAATATTGATTTAAAAATGAATTTCAGTTATAAGTTTAGATTATAATTGAATATTGAAAGCTTTATAGCGTGTGGATTTTTAGAAATAATTGAATTTTCCAAAGGTTTCAAATTAAAATCTTTAAAAATTTGAATTTTTCATACTTTTAATTAAGAATTCTGTAGAATTAATTTTTTTTAAAAAGTATAATGGAATATTTTTTTAATTAGGGGCCATCCACATATTACGTCACAGTACTTCTTCACATCATTCCTCAGGTATCCCTGTGAGTTTTATAGTGAAAATCGGCTTTTTCGCTTCCAGGTGCTACAAAAAGTTGAAAAATAAAAATCCTCCCAGGGGTTACTTCATGAATCATTATTTCCTTCAACAAATGCATTTTGATTTTTTTGTTTTAAATGATTCTGTTGCGAGTTACAGCGTACACCGCAAAATAACTTTTTTGCAACACTATCTCTAAAGCGTTGAATTTTACTCACGGAAAGCTGTGAGTAACGTGTCACTTTTTTTAACAGTGCGTAAATAACTACATATACTAAAACTTGGTTACTGAGAATTTTTCAGGTATTGCTCGTTACTAATTTGATGTTAGTTTTTCAAAATTCAAAATAGCGAATTCAATATGGCGGATGAGTTTTCAAAAACATAATAGATTTTTTGTTCTGCCTGCACGGAAAGTATGTCATTTCGGGCACTTAGAGCGGGCGCAAAGTAACTCATTACCACCCAGGGGTAGGGGAAGCGGGCGCAAAATATTTTGCGCCCGCTTCCTCTACCTTCGAGCAGGCGGAAGAGTATTTTGCGCCCGCATGTTAATTATTCGATTTTCTTTATTAAAATGTGATATTTTCGAGTTTCTTTTTATGTTGACTATAAAAATGCAAACATTTTGAACTTGTTTTATTTTGTCTAGAAAAATGTGCAATTTTTTTCGATTTTCTCTAAAAAAAATTATGACACATTTGGTTTTGTTCACATTTCGGTTATAAAAATTGGCAATTACTATATTTCCAGAGTACATTGTTTTCTTATTTCTATATTAAAACTTGTATCATTATAGACTTCAAAGAGTTAACATTTATAGAGAGTTTAATTTTTAACTAATATGAGCGTTTAATCGTTCGTGCCCTCAATGACATACTTTCCATGCAGTTAGGACAAAAAATTATGTTAGCATCATGGGCGCAAAGGTGATTACGACTCTGGCGAAATGAAGGGACCGAGGGGACACAATTTCGCCATCGTCGCAATCACCTATTTTGCGCCCTTGATACGAAAATAACTATTCTTAAAACTGGGTATAAAATTCTACGTAGAAAGATTAATTTCAATAATTTGTCAAAATTCAATTATTTTCAATATCTAATATTTCAATAAAATTTCACAAAAGAATTAAATTATTTAAAAAGAAACATTAAAATTCGTCTCAAGAATTCAATTATTTTCAAAAGAAATAAAATCCTTCGCTAAAATTCAATAATGGTCAAAAGTTTAAAATAATTCTCTTCAAAATTTCAATTATCTTTATAAATAATAAAATTTTCCTCCGAAATTCAATTATTTTCAAAAATATTAATAAAATCCTTGGCAATATTTCAAAAATTTTCTTCATTTCAATAATATTCAATATTTACTATTTTAATAAAATTTTCCAAAAGCACTCAATTATTTAGAAATTTTTTTAATAAAATTCAACGCAAACATTTCATTATTTTCATAAATAATAAAAATTTCACAGGAAATCAATTATTTACAAATTTTTTATAAATTTCTTCGCAATAATTCAATTATTTTCATAAATAATCAAATGTTTACAGAGATTCAATTATTTTCGTAAATAATAAAATTCTTTTTAGAAATTCAATTATTTTTACAAATAATAAATAAACTCATTGCAGAATTTCAATTATTTTTAATTCAATTTCTATCAATTTCTCGAAAAAGGAAATTATTCTTAAAATTGTTATTAAAATTCGTCAACAGAATTTTAATTACCTATTTAAAAATTTATTGATAAAATTCTTTATGAGAATTCAGTTTAAAGAAACATTCAAATAAAAGTCAATAAATTATTTACTTTTGTATTTAAATAATTAAATTCTAGTAGAATTTTCTAATAAAAATTGATTTAAAAATTAATTTTAGTTAAAATTTTTTATTATAATATTGAATATTAAAAGCATTATAGCGTGAAATAGAAATAATTTTTGAAAATAATTGAATTTTCAAAAGGTTTTAAATTAAAATATTTGAAAATCTGAATTTTCCATATTTATAACTAACAATTCTGTTAAAAGAAATATTAAAATTCGTCTTAATAAGAATTCAATTATTTTCAAAAATTCTTGTCAAAATTTCAATTATTTTCAAAAAATTTTCTCAATTCAATCAAATTTTTTACAGAGATTCAATTACTTTTAATACAATTTTAATCTAATAATTTCACGAAAAATAAAATTATTCTTAAAAATGTTATTAAAATTCGTCAAAAGAATTTTAATTATACCTATTTAAAAATTTGTTTATAAAATTCTTTAAATGAGAGTTCAATTTTAAAATACATTCAATTCTTCAATAAATTATTTATTTTTGTATTTAAATAATTAAATTCTCGTAGAATTTTTTCATAATAATTGATTTAAGGAGGTTGTTTAGAGGTATGCAGACCTTCAGAAAAAATATTGAATTGACATTAAAGAATTTTTTAATATTATTGTTATTCGTATCTTCTGGAAGAACAAATATCAATTTTTAAGAAAAAAATTTTAAACTTACAAAAATTGTTTATTTAGTCATTTTGCATATGATCAAAGTTTTCTTCATATTAAAAGGTTAAACTTTTTCAAAACTGATTCGATTTAAGTCAATGATGGCTTATTTTCTTCAGAAAATGATTCTCTATAACTTGACCGCTCAGATTTATAAACAAATACACCGTTTTCAAAATATGCTTATTTGTTTAAAAAAAGTGACTTAATTTAAAAATTTTTTTTAAATAAATAAACATATTTTGAAAACGGTGCATTTGTTTATAAATCTGAGCGGTCAAGTAATAGAGAATCATTGTCTGAAGAAAATAAGCCATCATAGACTTAAATCGAATCAGTTTTGAAAAAGTTTAACCTTTTAATATGAAGAAAACTTTGATCATATGCAAAATGACTAAATAAACAATTTTTGTAAGTTTCAAATTTTCTTCTTGAAAATTGATATTTGTTCTTCCAGAAGATACGAATAACAATAATATTAAAAAATTCTTTAATGTCAATTCAATATTTTCTCTGAAGGTCTGCATACCTGTAAACAACCTCCTTAAATATGGATTTCAGTTAAAATGTTACATAGTTAATAATTGAATAATAAACAAAAGCAAAAGCGTGGTAACTCTGATAATTTTATATTTTTAGAAATAAATATTAAAAAGATCTACATTATAGGGCCACATCTGGGCCCCACTGATCAGATTGGATATAATTTTTTCTGCATGGGTATTAACATTAATTAAAAAAAGCATTATAAAAATTTGTTCGCACAAAACCTTTATATCATGGAAAAACAAGAAATTTTTAAAAAAAGTTCTATGCGGAAAATCCTGGAAAAGGCCTAGAATTTCTAAAAGTTTAATAAATTTTCAATTTCTTCTTTTTGATAATTAATTTCAAAAATTTTCATATTATTATTGTCATTTCACTTTTCGAGGTTATGGAAAATATTTGAATATTTATTTTATTTCTTCTCTTTTTCCTTCAATACATAAAACACTATTCAAATTATAATATATTTATTACAATAATAATTGTTATTAAAACAAGTGTCTTCTATAAAAGTGTACTTTTTACTTAATTTTTTTAAATGCACTAGTACAATTAAATTGTTTGGTACAATTGTTATTATATTGATATTTTATAGTTAACAATTATACACGAAAATGAGATTTTTGACATTATTTTTGCCTAAACAATTTTTCAAGATAAAGCGGTGCACTTTATTGGCGTATCGCGTGGGCCCAGGCCCCTCTGCGGGGCCGCAATCGCATGGTGGGGATACGCCACTTCCCCTCACGGGATGGAATCGATGACTGCCCCTGGCATCACTGTTGTGTACGTGCGTGCATGCGATCTGCGCTGTAACTGCAAAATAACCCTTGCAATCAACAGGTAAAACATTGCTTCATCATTCTTTTCCTGTTATTTCAAGTTTTCAAGTTTTAAATTATCGCGAATTTCGAAAATGTGCATTGCCGATGTGTTAATAGTGTCCAGTTAAAGATTTGATAAACAATAGCCTCAAGTCCTTGTTTAGTGCAAGGTAAGGAGCGTTCGAAGTGAAATTCCTTGCATTCCAAAGTTGCGGTTCAACCGTCCAGGTCGACCAGCACAGCATCCAGGTTAAGAATGTCACTTTTGTGATCGCTCGCCAATGACATGCGAAGAATGCAGTAAGTGTATATTCAAAGTTCCCTTACATCAACTTGATCCATTTTTACAACTTTTTCTCAAGATTTCAAACAAAATTTTAATAATAAAAAATTACTTCTACATTGGTCCAAAATAAAATTATATTAGTATAGATATGTACGTATATATGTAATCTTCAAGATTTGAAATACATTTCATTCTGAATGCGTGGGAGTAGGAGATTAATATTCCATTTTGAGTCAGGTTTTTAAAATCTTTCCTCACGCATAATATTTTTTTTTGCAAATAGGCATGCATAATTAATATTTTATCATTCTGTAAATTAATTTTTTTAAAATAATTCTCTGAGAATTTCTCACTTTGATGTATTCTTTGAGAAATGGATTATTTTCTTTAATATATTATTTACGATTTATATTTATAGGCATCTGACTACGCGACTATTGACACTTTTCTACACTTTTTTTCCCTCCTGCAACTATTTAACTACTATTTTAATTAATAAAATTAATGGAAAACAAATTAAAAACATATCAATTATTCAGAAAAACTGCGAAAACGTTCCAATTCGAAAATTAACCTTTTTAGTCAGATTTTAAAATATTAACATATATCATATTAATATTATTAACACTATTCTTATAATAGAGAAACATATTATAATATTAGATAAACGAAATTAAGGAGACTTTCTAGTCAAGGATTTCAAAAAGATCGTATTTTCTTTTTTTTCTTTAAAAAATGTTCTAGTATCATATAAAATTACTGACCCAAAACATTTTTGGAGAAATATGCGAAAGAAAAAAGTTATAGCAACTTTTATGATCGTGTCTTAGCTCACTGCAATACCTTTCGAAAACTTTTTAAATGTGTTTCTCTCGGAAACATATTTTTGAAAACGGGGATACACTTTTCTCGAAATCTACCGGACCGATTTTAAAAAACCAAAAACCATTCGATTCTTTATCTAAAAAACTAGACTCAACAAATCTCTAAAATTTCACAGTACTTTTACCCTCTGTTATTTTCTACGAGGGTAAATTGACCCAAAAACATCATTTTTTCGATTTTTTGCAATTTTCACTATTTTTGGAGTAAAAATTGCTACGATCGAAGTACAATTTTGTAAAAGTGAGTAAAATGTACTTCGATCGTAGCAAAATTCACTTTGAAAATACCAAAAGTTGGCAGATTAATAAAGTTTTAAATATTTATATATCGAAGTTATTGGTAAATATTTATAATACTATAAATTACGTCTGTTATATGTAGATTGGTTAAAATTGTACGTGAAAAATGTTTCTTCCATGGTAGTGGTTCTTTACCATTAGTGGTAACTTAACCCCTTCTCTGTTTGGAAAAATATTCATATAATTGTCCCAAAATGTCCAGGAAAATCTGATCGATGAATATTACTTGTTTTTAAACTGTTATATTACTTAAAAATAATAAATAATTATTTATTTACTACTTAATCTAATTTCATTGATATCTATAGTGTGTGTGAATAATGATATAAAAGAATCTATTTTATAATTTACATAACAAATCATTATCATATGGAATTTTGTTAAAATGTGAAAAAATTGATTTTGACAGGCCGACTGTATTCTGTCGATCTATTACCATATGATTTAGGGTGTTTTCGAGATTAGCGCTAGAGATGCATTACGAGCGAGACTCTCGTCTCGTTGAGAATCTCGGGGAAAAGACAATGAAAACAGTTGAATGTTATATATAACTCAATATATTAAATATTTGAAGCTTATTGCATTTTATAATTTTTTAAAATTTGCGTGTAAAAAAACTGAAACAATTTTTAGCTCTCCAATTAGCTTTATTCAACTTTTTATATAAAAAATAATTAAAAGGAAGTCTGTAACATATGTGTTTGTTAAAGTTTGACCCCGTTGTCGACCTCCATTTTTTTAAGTGACGTCATGATTTCAGATTCCTATAGCCAATTCTTCTTTTTACTAGGCTTTAATAGGGTAGTTCGCAAGTAATATACCCCACATATAGCACAGAAATTTTCTACAAGTTTGCAGCAAACTTGCATAAATATAAAAATGTCACCCTCTTGGCAAGTTTGCAGCAAACTTGCGTCAAACAGCAAAATCTTAAATGTATGTGCAGTAGTTATTTACTATGACATCTAGAGCTGCGCACTATATTTTAGTCATCTTCCCTACAGGGAAGGCATCGTTCATCAAAATATATGCATTTTGAAATGCATTTTCCTCAAGTTTTCATTGCAAACTTGCCAAAAGGGTGACATTTTTATATGTATGCAAGTTTGCTGCAAACTTGCAAAAAAATACTGTGCTATGTGGGACGTCATTCATTGAGAGTTCAAAATTTGTTAAAAAAATCTTTTTCAACCCAAAATTCCAATCAACTTGCAAATACACTGAAAGCCCGATCAGTGGTCGCCCGATCAGCGGTAGCTTGTTTACGTCGTTTTTAGATGTTGTCCCGACTTTGCAAGCCAACCATTACATGCCTATCGGGACAACTTTGGCCACAAAGGTTGGCACAACTCATCGAAACGTAGTTTAAATGACTTAAACTTTCTTGGTTGGCCAAACTCAGTACTACTAGCATCTGAGTTACTCCAGCACGTACATATAAAGACTGAACTTATCAGGTCCATTCGTAGAATGTAATTCTGCCTCCTGTCTTTCCTATTTTCTGTGATATCTTTTTTCTTTTACGAATATAATAAATAAAAAAATCATAAAAATTTAATAAATAATTTTTAATTTATTTAATTAAATAGTTATTAATAATTATTGTTATATAAATTAAAAAAAAGCTATTATTGGCGTTATATTGGTATAATGACATAATAATAAGTCAATGATGGGTGCCAATTATTGGCAACGAAGTAGTCAGCCAATGATTTTACCACTGTTGGTCCACTAATGGGTGCTAATAATATACCAATAGAAAATCAATGGCTCCCAATATTGGGCTATTGTTATGCCAATGGTGACTCTTATGGCAGTTAACTTTTTGTAAGTTGTCGGTGCAAGTTTGTAACAAACTTTCATAGTAATATTGCAGCAAGTATAATACTGCAAATCAAAGTGAGTAAAATTAATGCGTTTTAAGCGCATAAATTTGTCCCAGTTCTGAACACACAACATGTGCATTATTCTCATGCACTTTGACCTCAAAGTGTGTAATTCCTATGGATTTTATATTTTATGCACTTCGAAAGTGCATTGAAATTACACACTTTGAGGTTAAAGTGCATTAGAATAATGCACTTAAAGTATGTTCAGAACTGGGACAAATTTATGCACTTAAAACGCTTTAATTTTACACTCTTTGATTTACAGTATATACTTAACTTAAAATTCACATAATATGCACATTATTTGACATAAATTTTATTGCACACAAAAACCATTTAACATAAATATCATTTGTCATAGAATTCATTGAACAGAAATATTATGTTACATAAAACTCAGATAACTTAATTACCATTCGACATACAAATTATGTAACATAAATTTCTATTGACATAAAAATCATTTAACATAAATTTCTTTTGACATAAAACTCATTTAACGTAAATTTTATTTGTTATAAAATTCATTTGACATCAATTTCATTTGGCATAAATGTCATTTAACGTAATTCTCATTTGACATAAATATCATTAGACATAAAATTAGCTTGACATAAATTTCATTTGACGTGAATATCATTTAGCATAATTATTATTTAATGTAAAATTAAATTTATATAAATTTCATTTAGCATAAATCCCATTTAACATAATTTTCATTTGACATAAAGTTCACTTGATATAAATTTCATTTGACGGATAACTCATTACACATAATTCTCATTTGACATAAAATTCAGTTGTCATAGATTTTATTTTACGTAAAGATCATTTGACATGGAAATATAGGCGCGAATTTCAAAATTGGCGAATCACAATGTTGTTGATAATATCTAATTGGTTACTTTTGAAATTCGCGCCGATATTGTTATGTAAAATGTAATTTGTGTAAAATGATTTTTATGTCAAATGAGAATTTTGTTGAATGACTTTTATGACAAATGAGAATTGTGTTAAACGTCTTTTATGTCAAATGAACTTTATGTCAAATGAAAATTATGTTAAATGGGATTTATACCAAATGAAATTTATGTCAAGTAAATTTTATGCCAAATGAGAATTATGTTAAATGGAATTTATGCTAAATGAAATTTATATAAATTTAATTTTGCGTTAAATAATAATTATGTTAAATGATATTCACGTCAAATGAAATTTATGTCAAGCTAATTTTATGTCTCATGATATTTATGTCAAATGAGAAGTACGTTAAATGACATTTATGCCAAATGAAATTGATGTCAAATGAATTTTATAACAAATAAAATTGACGTTAAATGAATTTTATGTCAAAAGAAATTTATGTTAAATGATTTTTATGTCAATAGAAATTTATGTTACATAATTTTTATGTCAAATGGGAATTAAGTTATCTGAGTTTTATGTAACATAATATTTCTGTTTAATGAATTCTATGACAAATGATATTTATGTTAAATGGTTTTTGTGTGCAATGAAATATATGTCAAATAATGTGCATATTATGTGGATTTTAAGTTAAGTAGTTTTATATCAAATAACTATTTGGTCAAACAGAAGCTCTCACTGCTACCTGACTGGTATTATTTATTTAAACCGTATTGTGAGAGTTGACCACAAACTGTGGGACCGCTGTACAATTTCTGGATTACCAAACTTATTGTGTACATGTATTCTTATTTTATGTTAAACTGTAATACTTGCAGCAATTTTTACAACTATTATATTAATGAAAAATATTGATTAGTTTAACTTATTGTAAAAAAGGGTTTTTAACATATACTCTAAACACTTTCGGACTAATTCCGGATTAAATACGGATAGATTAGTACGGATTAGTACGTCTTGTGGGACGCCACAAGACGTCTATAGACGTCGAAATTGTTGTCTATTAGACGTCTACTGCGCAGAATTCGGCTGCTTCTTCGCAAAAGACAAGTGCACTGAGAAAACTGGAGTATTGCACTAAACATCTGGAGGGACAAATCGTTGATATTTGAGAGTTAGCTATTGGATAACAATCTAAATGTTCAAATACACCATTGACAGATATTCGTGCCATTTCTCTTGGAGGGAAAATGAGTTTATAACAGAGGGACAAATTAACCATCTTGAGAAATCCCTTCCTTATCCGGCGCGAAATGAATAAATATGGCAACCTAACCCCTAAATTAAATACATAAAATGTCAGAAAAATAATTTCGCGCGCATCAGATCGTACACATTTTCTGCGCAACTTTTAACCCTCAGATATAATGGGAGAGAATATACAAGTAGATTTCCATTATCAATTCAAAATTTATTTTAGAAGGACTATTTAACTCTCTTCATAAGCAAAGGAAACATACACTTTTTGAACCTCTGAATTTGACTCTCCAGTTTTCTCAGTGTGGTCTATTCGACATCTTAGATGCTAAGTAGAGATGTCTAATCGATGTCTAGGACTTCGAATAGAAAACTTAATTCTTGCTGGTGCGCACCATCAAGAAATGAGAAGTACAATGGACGATTTAGACAACCTATTCGATATCTAAGTAATTGCAAATACGTCTGTTAGACTGGCACTATAGTACACGATTGGATCATTTCCTGCAAAAATTTCGGACATTCGTATAAGCGTAATCAATACTGATCCAACAATTTTCTTTGTTTCGCTTACTTGAAAAAATTTAGAAAATATTAAATATTACAAAATGTGTGTAAAATTATACTAAACGGCTGAATGACAAATATAAATATCTTTGAAGTCAAACAACTTTGACATCTACATTTAACATTTGTAGACCAAATCTAGACCTAGATCTCCTCTCAACTTTTTAGACGTCGAATAGAGGTCGGTTACACCTTTTATTTCTCACTATGGGAATAGTCAGCTGCAATCCGAATAATATTCGATCAAAACACCCCAGTCCGAAAATAAGTGTTATAAAAATATGGAATTTGTAAATAAATACAATCCACAGACAGTCAAAAACAATCCATATTAAAAATCAATTTGTGTTAAATTCAGATAAATTCAAACTATAATTATAATTTCGTATGACAAAAACCTAACCATAACCAGATTAATTCCGGACTTAATCGGACTAATTTCACATTTGCAAGTTACGTAATGTCAGACTAACTTCGAACTAATTTCGAATTCATTGGTTATACACAAACCGTATTGAGTTTGGATTTATCCGGACTAATTCTGAGTGACAAAAACCTGACCATAAGCAGACTGTTTTGGATTAGCTGCGGATTCACTGGTTAAACCAACCGGATTACTTCTGCATTTACTATAGTTGCATATGATCTGTTTTACTTCGGACTAAACCGGAGTAATTATGTATTCAATAGTTATAAAAAACTGTATTGATTTCAAACTTAATTCAGGGTGAAAAAACTCCACAATAAACCGTACTGTTGCGGACAAATTCCGGGTTAGTCCGAAATCGGTCCGACTTTTTATTCAAGGTATTTACTTATGATAAATAAAATATATTTACTTCTGCAGTCAATTTGTTTTTATAAATTTACTAGTATTATTATAGTTCTTGTTTCAATATTATAATTAACACTGATGTGTTAGTTTTTTGTAATTTTTTTCGTGGCACTTGATAAATTCTATTATGAATTTGAACTTCCATGCGAGCGTGGTATAGTGGTAAGTGTCTTCGATTTCGGTGCGTTATAATGTTAGATAGGTGTAGGTTCGAATCCCCAAGCGTTAGAAATTTTAAGTTAATCTAAATAAAATTGCGATAGGTAAATCGAAAAATATGTTGAATGTACCCTAAAGTAATTAGTAATTATAATATGTCTAACTTGTATAATTTTTTTTTTATTAACATTCACTAAATTGGCTAGAATATAATGTTTGACTGTTTCGGACTAATTCCGGATACAAAAACCTGATAATAAACCGCTCTGTTTCGGATAAATACCGTTTCGAACTTTATTGGACTAACATCAAACATTGTATACACTAGTTATTCACAAACCGTATAAAGTTCGGATTTATCCGTATTAATATTGGGTGACAAAAACCTGATCATAAAACGCACTGTTTCGGACAAATTTCGGATCAGTCCGAAATCTTCCCGGTTTTTTTAACCAGGGTTACTTAATTATTATATTATTATATAATTTTTTTTGAAGTTTACTATTTTTTATATAAAAAATTCGCTATTTTACATTTTCTTTCACAAGTTGTGAAATGCTTTTTATAATAAAATGTAATATTTTGTTTTTCTAGTTCAATGAGTAAAATTATAAAATAAATTATTGGAATTTTGATTTAAAGTATTTATTAATGAAAAATTTCAGAAAATGCTTCATTGTCAGCCCATAAAGTAGAAAGAAACTGCTGGGAATCCAAATGGACGACGGAAGCCCATTATGGCCCAGCATCGGCAGCAAAACCGCCAATACGAATTTTTGCCATTATGCGACGTCTTGTTCAACATAATTTCATTAGCTTCATACTTTTGCGATGTCGTGTTCGATCTTGCTATGGGATATGCTCTCGCTCATCATCCTTCAGCACCAGCAGCACTCTTTCCATTAAGCATCTCCCTCGTTGTGACCTCCCTTTTACTATCACAGGTTGGTACATTCATTCTTATTTTCTTAACTATTTCGATTCTATAATTCTTTATAAGTGGAAAATATTTTCTTTAATTATTTCTTCTGCTACATACTTTTCTGGGGTGCGCAGTATTCCCCAGAGAGCATATAAAAGACTTCTCACTTTTGAAAACCTCAAGTCTGGGGAACGCTGTGTGCCCAGTGTGTTATTTTAATTTATAAATCATTTATTATATTTATAAATAATTAATTATTTAATTAAATAGGAGTTAAGAATATTTTCCACTTAAATTCAGTGGTCCCACTTAATTTAAGTGGGGAATATTCTTGGCTCCTATTTAAGTAGGAGCTTCTTAAAATTAGATTATCGTTTTTTCTGTGTAGAGAATGTTGAAAAGCAATTCACTGAGAGAAGAAAAGCACAGAATCCGTACTGTGACAAACACCGGCCGTGTAAAATGCGTGTCAGTGCCCGTTCTTAATTTTATTCAGTTGGTGTCATTCATAGTTCAGATACTATGCTCAAGCAGCGCGGCGGCGGTACGAACTAATTAGTACAGGATCTGTTTCATAGTGACCGACAGATACTGTACTTCTAAACAGTAGCATTTGAAGTACAACATCTGTACCTCAAGCCAAAGTCAAAATCCGTTTCACATTTTAGCACGACACCTATCACACAGTGGCAATGCTGCTGCGTTCAATTGGAGTACAGATGCTGAACTTTTCCATTTCAGAATCTGTGCTTTTCTTCTCTCAGTGAAGAAAAGCTGTTTTTCTCCAGGGTGGCTTTAAATGAGACAAAAACATTTTTTTATTCTCATGAAAAAATGAATAAAAAATGAAAAAAATTAATTAAATTTAACTTTTCTTAGGTGATCAGTATACGATGGTACCTCTGGGGTGCAAGAGGTAAATTAAATAACAACGTGACAACTCCTAACTGTGATTTAAATAATGAAAAGAAGACTGGTAATTGGACAATGGGGTGGGTCTTGCTACTTCACTCAACACAAGCTGGTGTTCTCTGGCGTTACTTTAAGCTGTTTATTCCTGTTGATTTAAGCCATGTTAAACATGAGGTATAAACTTTACTTTATATCAATGTTTTGTAAAAGTGCATTTTCAAAAATGACCTCTATAATTATATAATTCAATGTCGGGTCAGTTATTTTATTATTATTACTATTAAGGTATTTGTCGCGTAAATTCGTTTTCGACAGAATTTTTTTAAATTTCACATAATTATTCTTTGGATATTTATCTACAAAATAAGGCCTATTAAAATAAAATTGACCGTCTTTAAGTCTCAAAAAATGAAATCAAAGTTTCGATTTTTAACATGTACGGTATAGGAAAACCATATGAAAACCACAGATTTTTAATTTTTGCACTAATACTAATCGACAGATTTTTTAGAAAAACTAAAGTTTTATTTATTGAACCAAAATGAACTTTTATAAAAAAAATGAAAATTTTTCACCGTCTTGTTTAAAAGATATTTAACATCAAACTTGAAAAATTATTTTAACAATTACTGTAAATGACAGGTGAATTCGTAAACGTGGCAATAGCGCTTGTTAAATACTACAGCTTGTCTGCTACTTTTGGCGCGAAATTTTAAAGACGGCCATACGCCAAACTTGCGACGTTGCCACGATCGTTTTTGCATGCGAGAGGTTATGAATATACTTTGAGAACATCTGTGTGTCAAACTGTACGTCGGCAAAAGTTTTTCGGAAACTCGCATTCATAATCGTTTCATAAGTACAGTCAACGGATACAAACTTTTGACAGTGACCAGTCGCGCGACAAATACCTTAAGAAAGAATCCCTTAAACGATTGGAACAAAAGTTAAACTTTATTTACAGGTGAGAGAATTGTGTGTTTTACGTTTGATACACGCATTTTGCGAAGCAGCTCCAATGTTACTATTGCAATCATACTTACTGTCAGTTGGAATCGAGAGAGAAATCGAGCTCGATCATGGAATTGGCAAAATCGAGACGGCAAGAGATGATGCAAAATTGGAAAAACTCACAACCGTTTCGGCAGGATTGTCACTGTGGAGTGTGTGCTGGGCAGTCGCAAGTTTCAGTAAAGGAGCAGCACGCTTGAGAAATTTAGAGCGTTTGGTGCTTACATGGCTTGGTGTATTGGCCCAATTATTCTGGCGATTGGGAACTGTGAGTGCACGAGTTGGTGCTTTAATAGCATACGCCTCTCTGTATGGTGGTCAGTGGCTTATAATTGTAATGGCCCTCCACTGGCTTTCAATGTTGACTTGGCTAATGCTCACGCCTGATGGACTTTTTCATAGTGGCGAGCGCCTTCCAATTTTTCGTAAAACATTTTTAGCCTCACTTCTTGCATTCGTTTACATATTTGTTTATGTAAATCTACATGAAATCAATCATCGTCAGAAAATGGTACGTTTTCTTTAAGCAACTCTAATAAAATCATAATTGTATAAATTAGTAGTGAATGCAATTTTTACGTTTCAAGCGAAATTTTTTATTTCAATTCTGTGGCCCCTCATAAATCTTCAACAAAATCGATATTAAAATCATTTAATAATTTTTTCTCACACCAGGACCAATTGTATATTATTTTTTGGCCTTAAAGTATTATTTAAGAAGGCATCACAGTTGGTCCCCTTTTGTCCCCTTATTTCAATTTTATCACCTTTTTTTTGACTATTTGTCACCTTTTTCCCCCTTTTTTTTTACTGATTTGTACCCTTTTTTCATTCAAAAATAAACAAATTTTTCTTTTTTTGAAATCTTTTTCAAACTGTAATCATAAAATTTAGACTCAATGTTATAGAATTCAGTGCGTTTTTTTTATTTAGATTATTAACACCAACATAATATAAACATTTTTTTTTATATTAATGATTTAAATAATATAACGTAAAGAATTTTATAAATTATAACGTCGTTCATTCCACAGAATGCAGATCTTTAGAAAAATAATTAAAATATTATTATTAATAGTTTTTTCTAGAGAAACAAAAGTTCTAATACAAAACCTTCAATTTTTTCTATTTCTGACAATAATTTCTTTTTAAATAACTTAATTCTTGAAAAATTATCATAAAATTATAACTTAGAAATTATTCAATGAATAATTTTATTTATACATTTCAAAATTAATTGAATTTTAAAAGAGTTGTGTTTACAATTTTCATAAATAGATGAACTTCAAAACATTTTAATTTCAAATTTTATAAAATTTCAATTTTGAATGAAATTTTATTAAAAATTCTAAAGAACTTAAATGTTTGCAAAAACTTTCAAAATTTAAATTATTATGAAATTAGTTAAATTTTTTAATATATATATTTAATTAATTATTAAAAATTAAAAATAAAGAAATTAACGAGGAATTTTAGTTAAAAACACTAAAAAATTTGAATTTTGGAGAAGTTTCAAATGATTGCAAAAATTCAATTATTTTCGAAAGTCATAAAATTCTTCGCAGAAATTCAATTATACATATTCTAAAATTTTAAGAATTTCTCGTCCAAATTTCAATTCTCTTTATAAACAATAAAATTCTTTTTCGAAATTCAATTATTTTCAAAAATTTGTATAAAACTCTTGGCAAAATTTCAATTATTTGCAAAAATTTTAAAAAATTCTCGTCAAAATTTCAATTATCTTTAAAAATAATAAAGTTCTTCTCGAAAAATCAATTATTTTCAAAAATTTTCAAAAAAAAATAATTTTTGGATTTTTTGAAATAACTTTTTTCTATATTAAAATTTTTATTGATTCTTGGCAAAATTGCATTCCTGACATAAAAACGAATTGATTCATGTATATAAAGTATATATTTTATTCAAATTTATAGAATTAATAAATATTTTAATTTTTCACAAAAAATTGAAATTTTGTATTTTTTGAAATTTTATCTTAACACTTTAAAATAATTATTCTAAAATAAAAAATTAAACGATTGGTATATATTATATTGAGGAAGCTTAATGATCATGAAATGAACAACTTGTTTAATACCTATTTATTAGGTATTTTAATTAAATTTCCCAAAAGAATTCAATTATTTAAAAAAAATTTGATAAAATTCTACGTAAACATTTAATTATTTTCATAAAATAATAAAATAATTTCACAGAAATTCAATTATTTGCAAATTTTTTAAAAATTTCTTCACAATAATTCAATTATTTTCATATAATAAAACTCATCGCAGAATTTCAATTATTTTTAGTACAATTTTAATCAAATATCTCGAAAAATGTAATTGTTTTTAAAAATTTTATTTAAAGTCACCGAAAGAATTTAATTACTTAAAAATTTGTTGATAAAATTCTTTATGAGAAATTAATATTGAGAAACATTCAATTATTCAATATAAATTATTTATTTTTGTATTTAAATAATTGAATTCTCATAGAATTTTCTAATAGAAATTGATTTAAAAGTGAATTCCAATTAAAATTTTACATAATTGAATATTAAAAGCATTGTAGCGTGAAATAGAAATAATTGAATTTTGAAAAACTTTCAAAATTGAAATCTTTGAAAATCTGAATTTTTCATATTTTTAACTAACAATTCTGTAGAATTAATTTTTTTCAAAAAGTTAAATGGAAATTATTTGAAGTTTTTATTTTAAAATATTCAATTGAAGAATTTCAGAATAATCGATGAAATTTCGTAAAATTGAATTGTAAACAAAGACATTTGAAAATTCTTAAAATTTTTAAAAAAATTATTGTAAATAATTGATTTAAAGAAGAATGTTAGTTAAAAATTCTAGAAAATACAATTACAATGACAATTTTGTTTTTAATTTTAATGAGGCATTGTATTCAACAGGTTATTTTCTACACTGTGATGTTCCTTGAGAATAGTTTACTCATTGGCGTTTGGGCAGTCGGTGTCAACAGAACTGATATTCATCTTGATCACCGTCCTCGTCCAACTGTACTTATTCTCACCCTGTTGGCTCTATTTTTTGGAGGTATATGCTTCATGGGTCTCTATTACAGGTAATTTCATTATTTACAGTTTTTTAATCACGAGTTTCCATAAATAAAGAAATTAAAACACAATTTGAAGTATTTTTTAATTTTCTTTACGTTTAGATTTTTTCACGTAAGACGTTTGAGATACGAAGCGGGTGGAAGAATGAATAGCACAAATATTGTAACAACATTAAATAATCAGGTTTGTTAAATATAGAATTTAAATTAACGTGTTATTAGTTATAACTTTTTCTAATTTTATAATAATTACGAATTGTTTTTTAGAATATTTCTGATGCAAAACATATGAATTATATTGATGATAAAAAAATGAACATCAATAATGGTATACGAGGAGTGAAATGTAGCAATGGTGGAATTCCGGGAGTATTTAATTGCCGTTTTGCAAATCCCACTGTGACAAATGCAAATCGAAAAAAGAAGAAACCAACTTCGTTTGTTCCTCCTCCATCGCAACATCAACAGAACAATTTGCCTTTAGCATCAGGAGGTGAAAATAAACAATGGATAAATAGCAATGGAAGTGCACGACAATTAATTCCATTTTGGAAAAGACCTCTTTCACGCTCCAGCATGGTTCACGTAATATTTTCATTTTCGACTTTTTTTTCATTTTAATAATAATGATAATAATAAACAGGGTTGGCACGCAACCTGGAAAACCTGGAAATATCAGAGAATTTTAGAAACCTTTAAAAAACTTGGAAAAGTCAGGGAATTTTGATAGGAATCCTAAAAAATAATTGTTTTCTAAAGTTATTGTGCTTATTCTTGAAATCCAGTTTTTCTTAGACATTTCAAAATTAATTCAATTTTAAAAGAGTCGCATTTACAATTTTCATAAATAGATAAACTTCAAAAGGTTTTGCAAAATTTCAATTTTAAATGAATTAATTAAATAATACAAACTTCACAGGAATTCTATTATTTACAAATTCTTTATAAATTTCTTTGCAATCATTCATTTATTTTCATAAATAATAATCAAATTTTTTACAGAGATTCAATTATTTTCATAAATAATAAAACTCATTGCAGAATTTAAATTATTTTTAATACAATTTTAATGGAATTTCTCGAAATAACTGTAATTATTCTTAAAAATGTTATTAAAATTCATCAAAGAAATTCAATTATTTTAAAAAGCCATCCTATAATTTATTTATTTATTAGAATTCAAGTATTATTGTCAATACATTTTTAATTAAATTATTTTCAAAAATTTTAATGAAATTCTTTTTAAAAATACAATTTTTTTTCAAAATAATTTTAATAAAATTCTACATAGGAATTTAATTCATTTCAATAATTTATCAAAATTCAATTATTTTCAATATCTAATATTTCAATAAAATTTCACAGAAGAATTTAATTATTTGAAAAGAAATATTAAAATTCGTCTCAAGAATTCAATTATTTTCAAAAGTAATAAAATTCTTCGCTGAAATTCAATTATGGTCAAAAGTTTAAAAAAATTCTCTTCAAAATTCCAATTATCTTTATAAATAATAAAATTTTTCTCTGAAATTCAATTATTTTCAAAAATGTCAGATTTTAAAAATTCAAAATGGCGGATCCAATATGGCGACCATCTTTTCTAAAAATTAATTCAATTTGCCTGAAAATTGTTACTCGGGGGTTTTTGGGAGCGCTAATTACGAATCCGATGTCCTTTTTTCAAAATTCAAAATGGCGGATCCAATATGGCGGACATCTTTTCTAAAAACTGATTCAATTTGCTTGAAAATTGTTACTCGAGGGTTTTCGGGGTCGCTGAATACGAATTTGAGGTCAAACTTTAAAAATTCAAAATGGCGGATCCAATATGGCGGACATATTTTCTAAAAACGGATTCAATTTGTTTGGAAATTGTTACTCGGGGATTTTCGGAGTCGTTGATTACGAATTTGATGTCAGATTTTAAAAATTCAAAATGGCGGATCCAATATGGCGGACATCTTTTCTAATAATTGATTCAATTTGCCTAAAAATTGTTAGTAGGGGGTTTTCAGGGCCGCTGTTTACTAATCCAATGTTAGAGTCTATGTTAGGCAATTATTTTTCTATAGTCACGAATGTAAACGAACATTTAATTTGACATCGTTTTCTCATAAGGCATTTGTTTATCGCATTGTCACAAATGTAGATTCATATTTTATTCGGATCGCGTTCTCATGTTAGGCTTTTGTTTTCCGATTTTCACAAATATAGTCAAGCATTTTAGATTGATTTCGTCTTTGCGTTAGGCATTTGTTTTTCACATTGTCACGAAGGTAGACGAACATTTTATTCTGATCTCGTTTTTATTTAGACATTTTATACACTAAATTGAAACCGCTATTTAACATTTTAAAAAATTAAAATCGTAATCAGCGAGCCCGAAAACCCCCGAGTAACAATTTTCAGGCAAATTGAATCAATTTTTATAAAAGATGTCCGCCATATTGGATCCGCCATTTTGAATTTTTAAAATCTGGCATCAAATTCGTAATCAGCGACCTCGAAAACCTCCGAGTAACAATTTTCAGTAGCTTTGTTTCCGTTTATTTTCGAATTTTTAATTTTGTTGCAAATTTTGCAACAAATATTTTTTTGTTATTATTGTTGTAATTACAAAATTGTTAATTATTTTTTAAAATGTAAATTTTTTTCATAAAGGTTTATAAATTTGTGGGTCGTGAGCGTTTAGAAATCAAAAATATCTTAATTTTTGTCAAAGTTATAGATTTTAGAAATCAAAAGTGGTTTCGATCGAAACCGCTGGGCGTTAAAGGGTTAAATCAAATTTTTTACAGAGATTCAATTATTTTTAATACAATTTTAATCTAATTTCTCGAAAAATGAAATTATTCTTAAAAATGTTATTAAAAATTCGTCAAAAGAATTCTAATTATCTATTTAAAAATTTGTTGATAAAATTCTTTAAATGAGAGTTCAATTTTAAAAAACATTCAATTCTTCAATAAATTATTGATTTTTGTATTTAAATAATTAAATTCTCGTAGAATTTTCTAATAATAATTGATTTAAATATGAATTTCAGTTAAAATTTTAGTTAATAATTGAATAATAAACTCTAAATTTTAATTAGTATAAAAATGTTTTCTAATTTGAATTAGTGACTGACTTTTTGCTTTTGAATTATCAGATTTTACTAATAAATGTGGACGTCCGCATGAAAAGGGACCACTTTGGCACTATTGGACTTATCTATATGGGCGAATTCCTGACAAAATTTGGAAAATTTTGAGTGGTCTTACAACCTTTTTGGTGAAAAATTCGATGAGTTACAGAATTTTAAAGTTTGGAGTATCAAATACGTCATTTCGAGAAAAACGAAATCAAAGATTGTAATATGAATATCTGTGGATCTTCTGGGAAGTTATTCAGATAAGAGTTGTTTTAAGTCTAGTACACCCTTAAGATTGAAAATCAATAGGTTTCGAATTCCCCCCTCCCCCTCATTTTTTAACAATGACAAAATAATGGATCTCCGACAAAGTCGTCCCTTTTCTAAAAATACGGTTATTAATTAATAAAGTGAAATATTTAACGAATGTAAAGGTTCGGTGTTATTTTTTAAAGTTATTTCAAGCAAAGAAAAGAAAAGTAGCCTAAAAAAATTTTTTAAGCGACTTTATTATAAAAAATCTTAAAAAAAATTAAAAATTCCTTTTCCAAAAACACGAAATTAAAAATTGTAACGCGAATTTCTGCGGCTCTTCTGGGAAGTTATTCAGATAAGAGTTGTTTTAAGTCTAGTACACCCTTAAGATTGAAAATCAATAGGTTTCGAATTTTTCCCTCCCTTCGTTTTGAAACAATGAAAAAATAACAGATTTTCGACAAAGTGGTCCCTTTTCATTTTTTTTTCTAACAACGAAATAAAATACTTAGAGTGTCAATAAATTAATAAAAACTGCATGAATCGACGTGGTAGACACTGTAGATTAAGAAAAAAAGATAAAAAAAATTTCGATATTTTTCTTCAAAATTAGTAAATTGCGAATATCTCGGAATCTAGAACCGACAAAGTGGTCCCTTTTCATGCGGACGTCCACAAATAGTCGTTTCTACTAATTTAATAGTAATATTAATTTACTAATTCAAAAGCAAAAAGTCTGTTACTAATTCCAATTAGTAAACATTTTTACTAATTCAAACTTAGAGAGAAAGTATTATAGCGTGAATATTTAGAAATAATTGAATTTTGAAAAGGTTTCAAATTGAAATCTTTGAGTTTCAATTTTTCAAACTATTTTAACTGAAAATTGTGTAGATTTAATTTTTTTTGAAAAAGTTTAATTGAATTTTTTTTAAGTTATTTGAAGTTTTTATTTTCTAATGTATATTTGATTGAAGAATTCCCTAATAATCAAAGAAATTTCGTAAAATTGAATTGTAAAGACAAAAGGATTTGAAAATTTTCAAAGAAATTTTTCAAAAATTATTAAAAAAAATTAATTTAAAGAAGAATTTTAGTTAAAAATTCTGGAAAAGAATAATTGAATTGAAGTGATGAAAGTAATTTTGAATAAGTTACAGTAACAATATTCTTATAATACAAAATAATGATTTTATCAGTCGGTCATTTTTAATTATTATAAAACATGAAGATATTGATTGCTCCGAGTTGAATACTCGGAGCCATCGATTTCTTCATGTTTTATAACAATTTTTTATAAGTTGCTTAATTTCAAAAGGCTTAATTTCAAAAGTTGCTTAATTTGAAATTTTTGATAATCTTAGTTCTTATGGAAAAATTATAATGACTAAATATTTATTTAAAAAAGATTGAAATTATTGAAAAATTTATTTGATTTCGTTTTACAACACAGGACGAAGATTCATCTGGAGAAAGACATGAAGCGGATGTTGGTATAAGTGGTTCGCTAAGCGTGAATTTAATTCATGAAAAATTGCGAGAAAAGAAGCAGCAGCAACTTCGTGAATTAAGGGCTATTCAGGAAGAAATCAAACAGGGAAAATTGGTTCCGCCTCCTTCAGCTTCAACATCTTCTTTCTCATCGTCGCCATCAGCATCGAATCAACAACCGCCACCAAATACAAAGTTACACACATCTCCCAGTTCTCCATTGATGACGTCAGTGCCGACATTGTCCGATCAAAATGTCATGTCTTCCTGGCCTCCAATTAAAATGCATTGTCTCCTACCTCCACCTCCGTCATCGCCTTATCATCCTACTTCATATTCCTCGACTCACTGGAAAGAACCGCAAAAGGACAGAGCAGAAACTCCCGAGATCCTTTTAGCACCACGTTGTCTTCCTCATCATTATACCCACTGGACATCGTCAGGAAATTCTACGCACAGGTAAGACTTCTGGATGTCAAAAAGTTTCTTATCTCGCTCTATGTGAATATTTAGTAAATAATCAAGTACAGGCTTCGCACTCATCTACTAAAACCTACTATTTACTACTTTTTTTACGTTATGATACTATTTGGGTACTTTTTTTAGATTTCAGCCTCTAAAAACTACTATTTCTGTTTTTTTAGAATTTCCACTATACTTTTAATTCGCTAATACTAGAAGTTAAAAAACTATAAAAAAAACTAGTGCGCGGAACGTGATATTCACTTTATTATTGTTATGCAAATTACAAAATTTTTTATTTTCAAATATAAATTTTTTAAATAATTTCATAATCAAAATTTAAAAAATTCACTTATTAAGTACAAAATTAGTTATTACTGTTCATATTTTAAAAATTTTAATAAAATTTTACGAAAGAATTCAATTATTTCCTAAAATTTTAATAAATTCTTCGAAACAATTCAACTATTTTTATAAATACTAAAATTCTTTGCAAGAATTAAATCATTTTTAATCCAATTTAAATAAAATTACACGAAAGAATTTAATTATTTTTAAAAAATTTCATAAAATTCAATTTCAACGAAAATTTAAAATTCTCTAAAAATAATTCAATTATTCTCAAAATGTTTTTAAAAAATTCTATATAAAAATTAAATTACTTTCAATAATAAAATTCTTGTGATGAATTCAATTATTTTGAATATACTTAATTTTAATAAAATTATTTAAAGAAATTCAATTATTTTCGAAACAACTTTAATTGAATTTCTCGAAAAAATTCCATTATTTTTAAATATTTCTATAAAATTCTTCATAACAATTTAATTATTTCTTAAAATTTTAATAAATTCTTCGAAACATTTCAATTATTCTCATAAATACACTGAGAGACCTTTGGGTCAGCAGCAGACTTTCGATAGGCTGCTACTGACCATTTTGAAGGAACGCTACAGGACTATACTTTTGGGTTGCTGCGGTAAAATCTTGGGCGCGTGACAGTCCCAAAGTTGTTCAGCTGCAAACCAAAGGCGGCATTCCCACTACTTCGGTCAGCTGCTCACCAACATTTGGGACTGTCACGCGCCCAAGATTTTACCGCAGCGCACCATAACCATAGTGGAGCTGCTGTCACATACGTTGTTCCGCTACAGTACCAAAGGTCTCTCAGTGTAGTAAAATCCTTTGCAGAAATTCAATTCTTTTCAAAACAATTTTAATAGAATTCCTCGAAAGAATTTAAATATTCAAATATTAACATAAAATTAATTTATTTTCTAAAATTTTAATAAATTCTTCGGAACAATTTAATTATTTATTATACATAGTAAAATGCTTCGCAAGAATTCAAGTATTTTCATAAAATTTCGCTAAAGAATTCAATTATTTGAAAAAAAAATTATAAAATTGAATTATTTTTATAAATAATAAAATTTCCAATGGGATTCAATTAATTTAAAATAGCATTATTTTCAAAAAAATTTCGAAAAAATAAAATATTTAACAAAATTTGTATACAATTCTTTACAATAATTCAAATACTTTCACTAATAATATTTTTCAGGGAAACTCAATTTTTAAAAAAAGGTTTGATAAAATTCTAAGCAAGAATTCAATTATTTTCATAAATAATAAAACTCATAGAAGAATTTCAATTATTTTTAATACTATTTAAAATTAATTAATCGAAAAATTAAATTATTTTCACAAATAAAGTTTTACACAAGAATTCAATTATCAGGGTGGCCACATGTCAGTAAAGTCAGGGAAATGTCAGGGAAAAAAATATTTTGTCAGTAAAGTCAGGGAAATGTCAGGAAAAAAATTTTTTGTCAGTAAAGTCAGGGAAATGTCAGGAAAAATTTTTTTGTCAGGGCAATTAAAGAAATTAAGACAGTCATGCAATACATTTTTTGCTCTAAACAAAAAAATTTTTGTCAGGGAAATTCGTTGTTATGTCAGTAAAATGTCAGGGAAATTGATAAAGTCAATCTTGCGGCCACCCTGATTATTCATAATAAAATTTTCATAATATTTATTATATTTCGAAAAAATTAATTATTTAAACAATGTTTATAAAATTCTTATGAAGAATTCAATTATTTTCAAATATAACAAAATTTTTCACAGAAATTCAATTCTTTTTAAACATTTTTTGCAATAATTCAATTATTTTCATAAATAATAAAATTCTTCTCAGGAATTCAATTATTTTTGAAAATTTTAATAAAATTCTTACCAACTATTCAATTATTTTCATGAGTCAATTATTTAAAAAAATGTTTTTTTAATTCTTTGGAAGAATTCAATTATTTATAAAAATATTTGAATTTTTTAAAGGAATTCAATTATTTTCAAATATTTTAATAAAATTGTTCTAAAGAAATCAATTAGTTTAAATACAATTTTAATTACATTTTTTTGAAATAATTCAATTATTTTTTTAGATTTTATTGAAATTCTTCCCAAGAATTCTATTATTTACATAAATAATTCTTCCAAAGAATTCAATTATGTTGATAAATAAAAAAAATTATTGCTGAAAATTCAATTATTTTGAGGCATTTTAATAAAATTTCTTTGCAAAATTCAATTATTTTCATAAATAGCAATATTCATCACAAGAATTCAATTATTTTTAAAAGTAATAAATTTCTTTTTGAAAATTCAATTATTTAAAAAAATTCTTTCGCAAGAATTCAACCATTGTCAAAAATTTTAGTTGAATTCTTTGTAAAATTAAATTATTTTTAAAAACTTTTTGCAATTCAATGATTTTTAATATCTTCTATTATAACATAAAATTTCCAAACAGAATTCAATTTCAATTTTTCAGGAATTCAATTATTTAAATTAGAATTTGCTTAAAATTAGTCGAGAGAAGTCATTTATTTAAAAATTTGAATAAAATTCTTCACAAGAATTCAATTATTTTTATAAATATTTAAATTCTTTCATGAATTATAAAATTCGTTTGTAGGAATTCAAATTATTAGCAGGATAAGAAAGAAGTAAATTTATTTGATGAAAATTAGGTAAAAGTCAGGAAAATAAAATATAGAATGGAATTTTTGTCAGTTTTGTGAGGTGTCTAAAACGAGTTTTTTGGTCGTCAAGTTTAATTTTTCGATAGCTACTGTTTTACTACTTTTTTTAGTTTGAAAGCTACTTTTTTAAAATTAATTATCCAGTGCGAAGTCTGTATTATGTAGGTATTTGGTAATAAATTTGTTATGACTTAGAATATAGGTACATTTAAAAGAAAATATTACATATTACTGAAAAGCATATTACCTGAAATCTTTATTTCAAATTCAACTGGTTCTTGCATTAAGGCGTTCAATCGTAAATAAAAGTCCAAAAATTATCAACAAAAACTATTGTCTTTATGAAATTTCATGTCCATGTATATTCCTCTGAATTTTAAGTTTTTTATGAATTGTTTTAAAATAGGTTGCACAATGGACACGACGAGGACGACGATGATGATCAAAGTTCTAAAGCAGAAGGAGACAGAGATGGCGAAGTCAGTGATATGGAAGGTAGCCAAGTTTCATTGCCTAGAAGTTATACGTTACCTCGAGAATTTAAGTACAATAATTCCAATCATGTCATGAAAGGACGTCGAGGATGTACTAAAATGCTCTCCTCACGTTTTTATTTACCATCGACGAATAGTTCAGATGGTAAGTGAATTTATTTTCACATTATTATGCATAATAATAATACTTGCTATATTAAATACTAGAAGAATTAAAAAATATTTCACAGTAAATATCCTTTAATTTTTATTTTATAACAAAGAAACTGATTTGTAATTTATTTTATTTCAGGTGATGTAGATAGCGCAGACAACGAAAATGAAACAGATTCTGATATTCACAAACGAACACAAAATGTTCAGAATCATATTGAAAAAGTGCCGTCCAACCAGTTTTCATTTCAGAATAATAAAACGACAAATATGGTGAATTCAAATCCTGAAAGTTCATCAGGTTCTTATACGAATATGTACAATATTCAACGAGCAAATCAATCGCATAGAACAAAAATAAAACACGAAACGAAGCTATAATTATTTTTTACAGTTTATAAATATATAAAAATATATATTTATGTATGAATTGAAGCATTGGGTGCATAAAGGGCGTTACACGGATAACGCTAATTTTGAAATTGTTGAGTGAGAATGATTACAATATCCTCTAGTTTATATTAATAAAAGTTCACATCGATCTAAGGCTTTTTTGTGATGATAATAATAAATATCTGGGTGTATTCCACAGGATTTCGTTGTTTTAAATATTTGCTAATAAAATTTCAAGTAAAAGTAAGTGAAGATCGACATTGCTATCAGTTTATTTTTAGTTAAGAAAAGGCTACAGAATATTTGTTTCTTTTATTAAACACTTTTAAACAACAAACAATATTGTTCTTTCTCGCTGATTAATAGAAATTATTGTATTATCTAAACACTAAAAAATTGTTTTAAAAAATCTCCATTTCAAAAATTTTCTAAATTACCTTATCGCAGATACTTTTTAAAAACATTTTATTGAATAACAAAATTTAGTTTTTACTTTCAACATTTTATGCATAAAAGTAGACGTTTTAGGCTAGAAAAAAAATGTTCTTTTCTTGGTTATTATTGATATCTTACTGTCATGGTCGCTTGATCAATTTCACCGTGGATCTCGATAAAGTTCAACACAAAAGTCTTACCATTAAAAGTTTTTTTTACAGATATTTGTTCACTCATGAAATTAGAATACTTTTAGCCTAAAATGAAAAACATCTGTCTAGGGTTTTTAAAATTAATTCGATTTTTTGTAAATTAATTGCTGTTATTCCATTAAAAATTGAATTATTAAAAATTTTTTTATTTCTCTTTACTCATAGGTAAAAACTTATTTTTGTTGTTAATCGGCGTTAAAAAAAAATTCACCAAAAATAGTGCATTGTGTCCCAAGAAGGCAAAACAAGTCTTTTAACGCCGAGCGAAATTTTGCGATACAAGGGGAGATGAAGCCAACGAATTAAAGATGAGTATCGCAAAATGTTGGCCTCCGAGGTGCACATTGTGCTTTATGTAACAAAAGCATGATTATAAGTATTTTTTTCTATTTCAGAATTCATTTTAATGTTATTAATTAAATTTAAGCTGTACAGGCGACGACCACACGACGACTTGTCAAATATTATAATTTTTTAAGTTAATTTAAAAAGCAAGTCGAACAGGTTCCTTAAATGACACAGAGGTGGCAGCACTTTACTAATTAATGCAATGGGGGAATAGCAGAAATCTTGCCACACTCATAAACATTGACATATGTAAATAAATAGTTTTAATAAAAATAAATATCGAAAGAATGTTTTATATTATTTATTTTTAATAAATGAGTTATGCTAAAAGGAATAGTGCACATGCGCAAATTACATATAAGTTTATTCTTTAGTACCCCAGTAAGAAGTAAGGAATTGAGAAGAATTGGACATTTTTAACTTTTTACAAAAAATGTTAAATTATCAATTTTTTTGAATTCCGTTTCTGTCCAATTCCTATGTATTCCTTTTTGAGGCAAAGATTTCTTTAAAGTGAATTCCAATCAATTCCGTTTTAATATTTCTTTAATTTTTGAATTTTTGTGAATTCCGAAATACTGTTTGATACTCGGTAAGTTCAATTCCTTTCTATTCCGTTTTAATATTTTGTAATTTTTTAATTCCTTTGAAGTTTGCAACACTTTGAGATAAGTGCTTCTAAAATTCGGTAGTCATAGTACAGTTTAAATAGCTGAGCGGACAAGCTGTTTGTCTCCGACAATGAAGCTTGAGGGTTCAAATCTTCGAACCGTCAAATTTTTTTTCCGCTTAAAATATTAAAACGGTATTCAAAAGAATAAACTTAGCTTCTTTTCGGCTTCTCCAAATGAAAATGAAAAGAATTGGTCACAAACGGAATTCAAAAGAATTAAACATTTCGAATTCTTATTAATTCCTTACTTCTTAATGGGTCTGGACATCTCTAACGAGGAGATTTTGGAGAATGCCGAAGTTTTAGGTCAAAGCGGGAAAGATTGTAAAATAATTTATGTTATGCGATTCAACAGGAAAATCGTGAGACAGATTTGGCATCTGTCTCACACGAACCTTCTATTACCGTGCTTCTTACCTTCCAAGGTACGTCTCTCCCGGAACGCGTTGCAATCTTGAAGGCCTTTCTCCAATGGGTTCCCAAAGCTCTGCGTTTGTCTGCGAATGACTGCGTTGCGTTGATTTTAGCATATGTTGCCATAGCAACCGACGCAACGCAAAGTTTTAGGAACCCATTGGAGAAAGGCCTTCAAGTCGCTTCTACTGTAATATTACGTGCTACATGAGACTGATCAAATATGACACAACAATGTTTTCAGTGTGACTCTCTACACACGACTAAAATATTCCTTTTCTTTTGCCGCCAAGAGGCTGTGGGTTAAAGTCTCTTACACATGTGTGAAAATATACATAATTATTAAGGCTAGTTCCCACATATACTCCCTCCTTAGTGACAATGATATAAATTTAAATAAATAAAATTAAAAAAAAATTGTAAAATATAAGATGTAAAGATATTATATAAAAATATTATATAGTATATATATATATATATATATCCACGGTAGTAGTAAATCTTTTTACGTGAAAACAAAAAAAAGCTTAGAATATAATACTGTCGAAGATAATAACATTACTTATACTAAAAAAGAAAAAAAATGTACAGATGATTCGTCGAAAAATTAAATGTTAAAATGAACTTGTTTCTTTCTTAATATGTTAGGAATAAACCTTTTTGGTTTCTTTATTTCTGGTATTTTAGAACAATAACTGTGATCAGTCGAGAAACTGTTTTTGTTCGAGTTATTTTTATTTTCAGGACAGGCAAGCACAGTCGCAGCACTGTCATGTGTTAAAATGTTTGACGAATTATCATGTATGCGGTTCGACAAAGACTGGTCGTTTTTCGTGACTAGGAATATCACAAGAATCTGTCTTAGTTAATTTAGACAAATCTCTATCAGCTCCAATGCGAGACTGAATTGGTATAGAGGATGGAATATCCAAATTATTCAACTCAGTTGGTTCGCAAACCATGTAAGCGGGCTTTAGATTTTCAATAGAGACCTGTTTAATAACGCCATTAATATCTACTCTATACACGCGAGTCGATGTGCGATCGACGACCCTGTGTGGACCAGAATAAGGAGGCTCGAGCGACCTTCTCGATCTACCGATACGCATAAAAACGTGTGAACATGAGGTCAAATCTTTAGATACGAACACCTTGCGCCGGTGATGATGAGCAGCAGGCACAGGCTTTACTTCACGAATATGACTTCTAAACTCGGTTAGGAAGGCTTGAGGATCACAAGGAAGATCATTAGGAAGGACGAACTCCCCCGGAATGTTCAAAGAAGTACCATAAAGGTATTCAGCAGCAGAAGCCCCACAAGTCACGACAGCTGTTCGAAGGCCCAACAAAACGGTAGAAAGAATTTGCGTCCATCTGGAGCCCGAATGACACATGATCGATGCCTTGAGTGATCGGTGCCAGCGCTCCACCATCCCGTTGGATGCGGGATGGTAGGCGGTGGTCCGGATCCTACGAGTACCAGAGAGATGAAGAAGCGAAGCAAATACACGCGATTCAAACTGACTGCCCTGGTCAGTGGTGATGGTGTCAGGAACTCCATAACGGGATATCCAGTTGTCCACAAAAGCCCTGCAGACAGTCGATGCCTCGATATTCTTCAAGGGCACCGCCTCAGGCCACCTGGAGAAACGATCGATCATGGTTAGGCAGTAGCGAAATCCAAGATCATCAGGAAGTGGACCCACGAGATCAATGTGCACATGCTTAAATCTGGACTCAGGCAAAACGAAATCCGCCGGTTGGAGAATTGTGTGACGAGACACCTTTGACCTCTGGCAATCGACGTAAGTCCTGCAAAACGCGGAAATGTCTCTATGCATCGCCGGCCAAACAAACCGCTTGCTTATCATGCGATTCATGACGCGAGCACTCGGATGCGAAGGAAGATGGAAGAGTTTCATTATCTTCTCACGGAGTGTGGACGGAATAAAAGGACGTAAGTCCGCGCCAGAGAAATCACAATGAACGACGATGTTCTCAGGACCCCAGGATAACTCTTTGATACGAATCGACCAGTCAGTGGATTGCAACGCCTTTCGAAGATCGTCATCACCAGACTGGGCCGAAGAGAACTCATGCAAACCGATTTCAGGAAGCAAGACGACGGATTCGACGCGAGACAATGCGTCGGCAACAACGTTGTCAATTCCGGCGGGATATTCAATGTTGGTCGAGAATTGTGAAATTAAGGAAAGCTGACGCTGCTGACGTGGAGATGCCTTTTCCGATCGCTGTTTAAATGCAAAACTAGCGGTTTATGATCGGTGACGATCTTAAATTCGCGACCCTCGAGGAAATATCGAAAATGACGAACAGCCTCGAAAATCGCGGTTAACTCGCGATCATAAGTGCTGTAAGCACGTTGAGCAGGAGTAAGCTTTCGTGAAAAAAAGCTAATGGCTTCCAAACGTCAGCGGAAGAGTCCTTGTCAAAGACCCTTTGCTCCAAGGCAGCGCCAATACCAAAATCTGATGCGTCGGTTACGACCCGGGTTTCACCGTCCGACGTGGGATGGATAAGCAAGGTTGCATTTGCGATGTTCTCCTTGATCTTCTCGAAAGCAGCGGTGGCCTCATCAGTCCAAACGACCTCAGTCCTGTCATTCTTCTTAGAATTTACGAGGTATTGATTCAATGGTAAGAGTATCTGTGCAGCTTGACGAATGCAACGACGATGGAAATTAACCAATCCGAGGAAACGACGTAACTCCTGAACCGTCCTAGGACGAGGATACGAAGTGATAGCCTCTACTCTCTCGCGAGTAGGAAGAATACCCTCGGAATTTACAGTATGACCCAAAAATTCCAACTCACTCTGACCAAAACTACACTTGTCAATGTTGGCACGAAGACCATATTCCTTCAACCTTTTGAAAACAGTATCGATATGTTGCTCGTGCTCAGCCATATTGGAAGAAGCGGTGAGCAAATCGTCGACGTAGGCAAAAACGAAATCCAGATCACCGAGTGCCCGGAAGATATAGCGCTGAAATGTCTGGCCTGCATTACGCAGTCCAAACATCATGCGGCAAAATTCAAAGAGGCCGAAAGGTGTAATTACGGCGGTCTTGGGAATATCCTCCGGAGCAACGGGGATCTGGGTGTAGGCCATGTGTAAATTGATCTTAGAAAAAACTGTTCTTCCAGCAAGATAATTAGAAAAATTGTGAAGATGAGGGACTGGATATCGATCCGGAATAGTGACCGAGTTCAAACGACGATAATCACCACACACTCGCCACAGACCTTCCTTCTTAGGTGCCAGGTAAATCGGTGCAGCCCATGAAGCGCTGGACGGACGACAAATGCCCTGTTGAGTCCATGACTGGAACTGTGTCTTCGCGGCCCTGAGTTTATCCGGAGCGAGGCGACGCGCGCGTTCTGCCATGGGTGGACCCTCAGTTACAATATGATGGAATACATTGTGTGTGGTCAACGATGTGGACTGCGAAGTTCCAGTGACTTCCGGGTAATGGGACAAGATCTCTGCGAAAGGAGATGAGCGATCAATCGATGTAACACTGCACGAAGAAGAGCCATGAAACGACATATTAGAATGCAACGAAGTGAGCGAGTCGAGAAGGCGACGATGACCAAGATCGACGGTGAGTCCAAAATGTGCTAGCAGATCAGCACCGATGATGGGAGCAGGAACTGCAGCTACACAAAAATTCCAAGAAAACTCACGTCTAAATCCAAGATCAAGTGTCATTCGTCTCTCACCATAGGTAGCAATACGTGAATCGTTAGCAGCAAAGAGTACGACGTCCGATGGTTTACGCTTAGCATTTGGCGGAGATGGAACGAGAGATACATCAGAACCCGTGTCAATGAGAAATAACAGACCAGATCGACGGTCACGAATGTGGAGACGCTTGGAAAATGCGCCACTCCCGATTGTCTCAGAACGGCTGGGCGCTATTAGTTTTCCGATTTAGAATTCGCGTTGTTTTTATTATTATTATTATTTCCGGAAACATAAGAGCAAGGTTCGATGCATTTGTTGGCTTTTTCGCCAAATCTATGATGGTACCAACAGTTAGGTTTCTGATTTCGAGAAGCTGAGCGATTACGCGAGTCGCGATGATTACTCCGGTTACGAGAATGTGAACGACATCGAGAATTGTTATTAGAATGTTTGGACGATTTAAAAGAGAGTGCGTCAACTTTAGCAGCTAATGCGCTAATTTGAGATTCTAAGTTAGAAAAAGGACTAGTATTATTTGCGGCAATTGCTGAGCACGAGTTTGCAAAATTAGTAGTCTCATAGACTTTATCAGCTAGGTCCGCTAACTTCTGCAAATCCGTAACGGCAGAGGCAGCCAAGATAGCACGCGTTGATTGAGGAAGTTGATCGAGAAAAACCGATTTCAAAATGTCCTCACTACATTTGTCATTACCTAAGCCGCGTAGTCGGGTTAAAACTAAAGATGGTTTGCCATCAGTTGGAATGTCTCCCTTTAAAAGCTGGCGTAATTTAGACTCGGAAGAAACGGAATAAGAAGATATTATTCTCGTCTTCAATTTAGTAAAAATATCAGCTGGAACAGGTCGAAGCGAAATAATGTCGCGCGCACATATCAGGATCTCAGGATCAAGGTCGGCTATAACGTAGTCGGCCATTGTTTTCTCGGCAACGATACGGCAATTACTAAAAACCGATTCGACCTGGATGAACCAGAATGAAGGATCACTCGATATAAAACGCGGAATTTTAGGTTGACGGTAAGCTTCAACGCGCTGCTGACCCTGCAAGTTCAACATCTCATCGCTAACTCTATCGAGTTGCATTTGCAAACGCGAAATCTGTTCCTCGGGGGACATAATCTCGTCGTCAGTAGGCATGGTAAAATAAAATAAACACACGAAAATGTTAAAGGTAAAAATAAAAAAAAATGTGTGACAAGGTGTCAGCTACTCAACAAAACAGGCGCAAACTCCAAAAAGAAACGAAACAATTCGCGAGGTTCTCGAGAAGGTCACTGAGCGATCCGGTTTATAAATCTATAGTTCACGTTTACGGATACGTTAAAATAAAAAAATTGTATAAAAATATACACGAAACCAAAAACACACAAAATTGTCGAAAAGATAAAAATGCTTTTCATTTCAACTAACTTGGGATACCGCATGAATTAAAAAGAATATCAAAAAGAAAAAAAATTATAATAATGATTTAGCTTATTTGACGGTGAGAAGGTTAAGCGTTTAAATACGCTAGAAAAATCATCTCACGACTGATAACGATAAGTCTTAATAATGTCTTTTTGAATTAAAAAGAATGTATATGTGTTGAATTTATGTTTGAAATTCTTAAAAAAGAAAGAAACAAATTCTTTTTGTCTCGAAAAGATAAATGAAATCATAAATCGTTGAAAACGACTATTTTATGTCAAAATCGTCAAGTAATTTAAATTCTTAGGGTGAAGTCCCATGATAGCGTTTTGCGTTGCGTTTTGTAACTAGGCCATGAGTGTGAGAGAGATACAGATATATGTTTGTTCTATTTGCACTCATGGCCTAGTTACAAAACGCAACGCAAAACGCTACCATGGGACTCCAGCCTTAAATAGTTTAAAAAATAAAAATGAAAAATTATAGAAAAACGATGAAGTAGAAAAAAAATTTTTAAAAGGATAAAAAAACCATAAATAAGAATTCGATGCGGCGAGTAGTCCCACGATGAGTTGATAATAGCTTCTGATGCGAACAGGTGGGCATCCAAGAAGAAGTTTGAGTCGATTTGTCCAATAAAAAAAGGAACGAGTTCAGGATAAAGTATTCGATGGTCAAAGAAGAAGTCCTCTTAAACAGCGAGAATCCAATATTTGATTGACGGTATCTCGCGATTGACTGTATCTCAGTTAAAACGTTGAAGGACAGTAGTCATACACTCCCAGGAACATCAGTCGTAAAAGGAAAAAAAGAATGATTTAAGAAAAATCCCTTTTCTTTATACCATAAAAATTTTACTGGAAATAAAATAAGGTTTATGTACTAACCTGGTGTGGGTGAACAATGTTCACCCACATGTACAAAAACAGCGCACAAAATGAACGTTGACTGCAAAACAAGAGGGTGACGAATGTGTAGACTTCGTCGAGAAAAGATCCTCCGAATTGGAAAAAATTTCTCCGTTATATTGTTTCGTAGCAGTCTTCAAATATATTTTCAATCACTGGGAGTTAGAAAACAGCAGCTGGATGTTGTTGCTGTTAGGTTGGTCGCCGGTATAAGGGAAAAGAAACGTGGAAAAGGAAAAAAAATATTTTCCAAGAAATTTTTATATGAAAAAATTTCGATAAATTTTTTTTCGATTTTAAATAATCAAAATTTATCCGTTGAAGCCGGATTGTCGGGATATTAACTAAAAGATCCAGAAAAAGAATTTGTGTTTTCTGGAATATCGAAAATATCAGAAGATTTACTTAGAAAATTGTTTTCCGTAAAGGAAAAAAAAATGATTTCTAACCCTTTTTGTCGGGGTCACCAAATGTGGAGATCTCTTTGAGATTTATTTAGAAAAATGTTGATTTGATCCTCCACTGATCAAATATGAAATAATTGGGTAAATAACCACCAATAAAGATTTATATAAATTAATATTTATTTCTTTTGAGAAAATAGTTACTACCGGGACACAACAATGTTTTCAGTGTGACTCTCTACACACGACTAAAATATTCCTTTTCTTTTGCCGCCAAGAGGCTGTGGGTTAAAGTCTCTTACACATGTGTGAAAATATACATAATTATTAAGGCTAAATCCCACAGTCCGACAGTTGAAGTATTTTTCTTGTTCGAATTTAAATTTTCTACAAAATGAGTCTTTATCTTGTTCGAAGATACAACATTTTTTGTTGAGGAAATCGCTTTTTCGTTCGAAGATACATTTTTTTTTCTATTGTGGGACTTGCGTTTTCGCTTGAAGATACAATATTTTTTGTTAAGAAAATCGCTTTTTCGTTCGAAAATACAATATTTTTTTCTATTGTGGGAATTGCGTTTTCGCTCGAAGATACAATATTTTTTTCAATAGGAATCGCAATGTCGTTCGAAGGAATACCAGTCGCAACATTCTCTCTATGATTCACTGATACATTCAAATCTTCACGTGCGAAAAATGCCGGTTTGACATTTTCGACGAAACCGATTTTTTAACACCGTTTACATCAATATCAAAAATTTTATTAGAAACTCTCTTAATCACTTTATGTGGTCCCGAGTACGGTGGCTCTAAAGATTTTTTTACTCCTCCGCGTTTTAGAAAAACATGTGAACATGAGTTAATATCTTTGTAAACAAAAATTTTTCTTTTATGCCTATGTTCGACAGGAATCGGTTTAATGAGTTTAATATGCTCGCGAAATTCTTCGAGAAATATTTAAGGAATAGTATTGAATTCCTTAGGAAGAACGAATTCTCCTGGAATTTTTAATGTGGTCCCGTACAAATATTCAGCGGGCGACGCCCCCGAATCGAGAACATTTGTTTTTAATCCAAGTAATACGGTTGACAATACGCGAGTCCATTTTTCGTCGCCATGGCACATTATGGCAGCCTTTAGCGTGCGATGCCATCGCTCTATTAACCCGTTCGCGGCGGGGTGATAAGCCGTGGTTCGAATTTGTTTGCAACCCGACAAATGAAGCAACGATTTGGAAATTATGGATTCAAATTGGCTCCCCTGGTCCGTCGTAAGACTCTCAGGAGTTCCAAAGCGGGAAATCCACCCGTCGACAAAAGCACGGTAAACGGTTAACGCTTCGATATTCTTTAACGGGATCGCCTCGATCCAGCGCGAGAAACGATCAATCATCGTGAGGCAATATCTAAAACCGTCACACGAAGTCATCGGCCCAACGATGTCGATGTGGACATGACGAAATCTATCCTCAGGAGCAACAAACTGCGAAGGCAAAAGAATATTATATCGGGATACTTTCGATTTCTGACAGGGCAAACATTCTCTGCACCATTCTCGAATATCCTTATTCATACCCGGCCAAATATAACTCTTTTCGATGTTTTCCGTTTCCGTTTTCGAAAAACTTTTGGGTCGTAAGGACGCAAAATTTCTCCTGATAAATCGCAAACTATTGGGGTGTGATCAGGACCCCACAGAATGCGCTTTAAATTAAGACAAGTGGATTTGTCTTGGCAAAGAATTTGAAGTTCTGGGTCTTTATTCTGCGCTGCTGATAATTCCAATAAGCTCACGTCCGACGCCAAACGTATAAGATCAACACGAGACAAACAATCCGCGACTACATTCTTCTCTCCAGGTAAGTATTCCAAAGAAGTAGTAAACTGAGAAATATAAGATAATTGTCTTAACTGACTTGGGGAGGCTTTGTCAGATTTTTGGCTGAAGGCATAAATTAGAGGTTTATGGTCTGTGACTAAAGAAAATTCTCTACCTTCGACGAAATGTTGGAAGTATTTTATTGATTCGAATGCCGCGGTCAACTCCCTATCATAAGTGCTATATCTTCTCTGCGTTGGACTGAATCTTCGGGAAAAGAATGCTAAGGGCTTCCAGCAGCTATCCTGAAATTGCTCCAAAGAACCTCCCATACCCGTATCGGACGCGTCTGTCACGACACGAGTCGAAGAAGCAGATGATGGATGCACGAGGAGTGCAGCGTTTGCGACATTTGTTCAACAATCTTCAAAAGCCTTTTCCGAATCCGGATTCCAGTGAATTTCCCTTTTATCATTTTTCTTAGAGTTATGCAGATATGCATTCAACGCCTTCTGACAATCAGCTGCTCGCGGTAAACACTTTCGATAGAAATTTATCAAGCCTAAAAATCGTCTTAATTTGAGAATATTGCGAGGTTTAGGGAAATCGAGGATTGCTTTAACCCTATCGGGAAAAGGTTTGACACCGTCTTTATTGATTGAATATTCCAAAAATTCCACCTCAGAACGACCAAAAACGCACTTATCCAAATTGAGGCAAAGAGAAGCTTCACTCAAACGATTGAAAACGAGTCTCAAATGATGTTCATGTTCCTCTTCAGTTACCGAAGAAATCAAAATATCATCAATATATGAGAAAACGAAATCGAGATCACCTAAGACTTTATGAATGTAACGCTGGAAGGTTGCACCCGCATTCCTCAAACCAAATGTCATTACCGTTGACTCAAACAAGCCAAATGGTGTGATAATGGCGGTTTTAGGGATATCATCTGGTGCGATAGGTATCTGGTTATACGCAGCGTGGAGATCCAATTTGGAGAAGATTTTTTTACCAAATAGCATTGTTGAGACATCCTGTACAAAAGGGACAGGATATTTGTCCGGTACTGTATGAGCATTCACACGACGGTAGTCGCCACATAATCTCCAACCACCACCTTTTTTAGAAGCCATGTGAAGTGACGAAGCCCACGATGCACTTGACTGACGATATTTACCAGACTTTACTTTTTCACGAAAATGATCCCTAGCAACAATCAACTTTTCAGGTGATAACCTACGAGCCCTCTCAGCTACCGGAGGTCCATTAGTAATAATGTGATGCATAATGCCCTGTGACAAAATTTTTCCAGACTGAGGCGAACCCGTTAGAGATGGAAATTGGGTTAGTATTTTCATATAATTATTATACTTATCCACCACACTCACTCCAATACAAGATGCCAATCCTACGTCACAAATTGTATTAATTCCGGAATGAGAATCAATTAATTTGCGTCCACGAAGATCTACGTTTACACCGTATGCTGACAATAGATCTGCCCCTATAATAGGATAGGGCACAGATGCTATTCTAAAATTCCACACTATCAAACGACTAAAACCAAGATTTAATGACATGCGACGTTCGCCATATGCATTTATTATCGAATCGTTCGCGGCATAAAGTTGATTGGGCATGTTTTCTTTTAGTTTTATGATCGGCCAGTATCAAGGATATATCAGAACCGGAATAAACTAAAAAGGTTAATCCGTATTCTCGATCCCTTACGAAAAGGCGTTTTGAAATGGAAGTAGAGTCGATCTTGATTGTGTGAGGTGGCGAATCTAGTTTTCCGACGATGACTTAACGAAAGCGCAAGGTGGTCTGCATTTATTAGCGTTGTTGCTAAATTTTTTATGATAATAACAAATTTTCTCTCTATTATTACGGCTTTGAGATCGATTTTTTTATGACCGTGCGATTTATTCGAATCAAATCGGGATCGAGATCGTGATCTATTACGGTTTTGATTATAATTTCCGTTATTTTTAAAATTTCCCGTCGATAATGAGTCAAGGCGTTGAGATATTTCGTTCAATTTACTTTTAAAATCGTTATCATTTTCGATAGACGACACCGATCCACCATAAACAGGTCCCGCATCGACAATCTTATCGGCTATTGTAGCGAGTTTCGCGAGATCGTTGGTTTCCGATAAGGCAAGAATAGCCCGACAATTCGCCGGAATATGTTCCAAAAATATTATACGAATAACATCATCGCTGCACCGATTACGACTAAGGTGACGAATTCTATTTAAAATGGCAGAAGGTTTTCCGTCGCCGATAATTTCTCCCTTTAAAATACCGCGTAATTCACTCTCGGTGAGGACGAAAAATTTTCAATTAATCTTTTTTTAATTTGCGTATAGAGATTCGGAATAGGTTCAGCCGATACAATAAGATCCCCAATAACCTGGATGACATCGCAATCCATGGCAGCCATAATGGCACCAGCTCGAGCTCTCTCCGATGTAAGATGGGCATAGTCGAATAAAAGTTCCGCTTGAGCAAACCATAATGCGGGCTCGTTGCGAAAAAAACTACAAATTTTTGGAATACGATATGATGCATCAACATGCTCTCGATTCGGATCGGTCGCCCCCTGATTCTGATTCAGTGAGCTATTGTTCGAAGTTTCCGGTTTCTCTGTGTCAGTCATTATAACGATCGAAAAGAAAAAAATAAATAAATAAAATTATTATATACGAATGATATTCCTTCGCCGATAATAAAAATAAATTACAAAAATGTAAAGACGTTTAATGTCCGAGAAACAAAACAAAAAGACGAAACATTTACTAAGAGTAATATAATTCGCAATACAAAAACATCACACACACAGTGCTTTTAGACGTTGAAATCGAAAATAAAATAGTTTATTAAAAACAAAATGTTTTAATATAACGCGATTAATTTTAGAAAAAAAATTTGATCAAATCGTTAATAAATTTCGAATTAAAAATTATTAATTGTGAAATAAAAATGATCAGACATAACCAAATAAAATTGTCGATACAATTAGGTGTATTTAAAACAATACGCATTTTGTAAATAAACTTTAAAATGAAATGCGCAAAATTTGTATTATTTCGACCAAATAAATCAAAAAATAAAATTTTATCAAATATTATTTTTCACTAAAGAAATCGTTTAAACGCGTCAAACAACTTAACCCTTTAACGCCCAGTGGTACATACGCTGTACCACAAATGCATTAAAGTCATCATAACTTTGAAACTAGTACATATTACTACAAATTTTAAATTCTTAGCTCTAGTAAAACTCTTCCAGCAGATAATTAAAAAAAACAAAAGTAAAAAAATAATAATAAATAATTAAAATAATAATAAATAAAAAAAGTGTCAAGATACATTTTCTCCTATGACGGACAAAAAAATTTTAAAAAATTAATCAGATTCGATTAAAACTTGTTACTCGGGGGTTTTTGGGGTCGCTGATTACGAATATGAAGTCAAAATTGCAAAATTCAAAATGGCGGATCCAATATGGCGGACGAAAAAATAAAAAATAATGGGATTTATATGAAACTTGTCACTCGGGGGTTCTTGGGGTCGCTGATTACGAATATGAAGTTAAAATTGCAAAATTCAAAATGGCGGATCCAATATGGCGGACAAAAAAAATAAAAATTAATGGGATTTATATGAAACTTGTCACTCGGGGGTTCTTGGGGTCGCTGATTACGAATATGAAGTGAAAATTGCAAAATTCAAAATGGCGGATCCAATATGGCGGACAAAAAAAATAAAAATAATGGGATTTATATGAAACTTGTCACTCGGGTGTTTTTGGGGTCGCTGATTACGAATATGAAGTCAAAATTGCAAAATTTAATTTGGCGGATCCAATATGGAGGACAAAAAAATAATGGGAGATATATGAAACTTGTCACTCGGGGGTTTTTGGGGTCGCTTATTACGAATATGAAGTCAAAATTGCAAAATTCAAAATGGCGGATACAATATGAAAGACAAAAAAATAACAAATTAATGGGATTGACATTAAATTTGATGCTTTGAGTTTTTGGGGTTTCTGAGGTTAAAATGTTAAGAATCATAATGGTGGATTTAATAGAGCGAATTATGTTTAATAAAAGTAAGATATTTAATCCATTTGTGAAAGGAAACCTGGAACGCTTGACTCGAACGAAAAAGAACAAATGAAAATCAGCTGGCCAATCAATAAAAACAATTGACAACCCTGGAGCGCATGACTTGAATGAAATAGAACAAATGATAGTCAGCTGGTAACAATATTCAAGTAAATCCTATTTAATTTTTAATTCTCGTCCGCCATTTTGGATCCGCCATTTTGAATTTTGTAATTTTGACTTCATATTCGCAATCAGCGACCCCGAAAACCCCCGAGTAACAAGTTTCATATAAATCCCATTATTTTTTATTTTTTTTTATCAGCCATATTGGATCCGCCATTTTAAATTTTGCAATTTCGACTTCATATTCGTAATCAGCGACCCCAAAAACCCCCGAGTGACAAGTTTCATATAAGTCTTATTAATTTTTAATTTTTTCGTCCGCCATATTGGATCCGCCATTTTAAATTTTGCAATTTCGACTTCATATTCGTAATCAGCGACCCCAAAAACCCCCGAGTGACAAGTTTCATATAAATCCCATTATTTTTTATTTTTTCGTCCGCCATATTGGATCCGCCATTTTGAATTTTGCAATTTTGACTTCAGATTATATACCATTATATACCAAGTGTGGTTGAAATCGAATCGGTGGAAATAATTCGGGCTTTAAAGGGTTAAATTGGACTTTTGCGAAAATTATTATTACTCGAATTCGCCAATGTAAATAAGAAAGGTTATGATCGAGGACATTCATATTACTCACGAACAATAAATAACACAAGGCAACGACTCCCAAAACGCGATGGTTCCATATGCTGCATAATCCCTCTCCACGAAGAAATGACCGGTGATGAGGATGGCGAAATCCATGGATGTTTTTTTGATATAAAAGTCCTGAAATAAGACTTCGTTTTTTTATATAGATCGTCAAAAAGTCCACAGGAAGCTCTCAGCATCACTCCTCACTCCAGGCGTCAATTGAACTTTTTTCATGAAAGAAAAAGGAGAAACAAATTTGAGGGAAAGGAAATCTGAAAACTATTATTTTGCAAAACAGGTTTTGATTGCGTTACGCACCTGTTGCATGGGCTCAGAATAGAGTTGCCCATGCGCTGTTTTCAAAAAGCGTAAAATATTTGTGACAGCTTGTCTCACCATAACCGGAACCAGGAGTCAATTTCTTAGTGATGAAATTCCATTTTCAAAAATGAACAGGTTCTTGGTCTCTTTGGCGGCATCCGGTCTCGGGCATCACATTCGTCACTGCAGTATAATGGTTGTCGATGTTGGTCACACAGGATAACAAAAAATCTTCGAACGAAAATATTCTTGTATTTTTAGGTTGAGTTGTTAAGAATTTAGGATTCTTCGAAGGTTGAGAATAGCCTGATGTGAGTTTACCGGTAAATTAAACATGGCGTCGTTGAGGTAAAAACATGTGCTCATACATGAATAGTTGAAAATTCGTAATAATAAATATTGAGCACTTCACGATTTCATGGGAAAAAAATTTATAAAAATATTTTGTATCAATCGATTTAATATTGTGTACGGATTGATTTCATTTCCCATGATATTTGTAGATTCAATTTTCCACGACGCTATTCCGATCACGTCGGGGTCACCAATTGTGGGAACTTTAGTTGAATAAATAATTAATATTTATGAATATTCCCATTATAGTGTTCAGGATAAATTTAACACATTTTGCTTAAACTCAACAATATAATTTATTATAATATAATATTTAGTATTACAAAATGAATGCTACTTTCTCGTCTTACTAGTCACGAGACTCTCGTAATATAATAATGAACTATACTTCAGTCGGCTCTATCCCACTCCTCGTACGGAGGGGTAAAAGCGAGTGAGGGAAAGCAGCAAGCCTGCTATTCCCCACACTTAAATAGTCGAAACGCGATCTGTTCGAATTATCAAGTAGTAGAATGGTAAAGTTGACGAATGTTCAAAACATCGAATCGTCATTTAGACGAATGCTAAAAACATCGAATCTTCATTTAATCGAATGCTAAAAACATTGAATTCTCAATTCGTCGAATGTTCAAAACGTCGAATGATAAAAACGTCGAATGCTAAAAACATCGAATCGTCAACATGTCGAATGTTCAAAAACGTCGAATTATCAATTTGTCTAATGCTCAAAACATCGAATTGTTAATTCATCGAATGCTTCAATCTTTGAATTTTCCATTCGTCGAATGTTCAAAACGTCGAATGCTAAAAACATCTAATTCTCAAATCGTCGAATGCTTATGTGGGATATGGTTACACAATTCAATTATTATATATATCCCTTTAGTGTTCGGGATTAATTATCAAATATACAGTAGAACCCGGTTAATACGATTCTCTAGGGACAGCGTTAAGAATGCGTCTTAAGCGGGAAAACGTATTAGGCGGGAAAGCCCCAAAAATGTACTATATATTCATTTATTTAATAAGAAACATTTACATCTTTGGAAGTTACAATATAATCACATAATATTCTCAAATTACTTGAAATAATCATATTTTTTTTGTGACAACGATTTTGATGAATTGGAAATAATAATATTTTCAATGTAATTTAATTTTTGAAATCCATCTGCACTGTCACTCAGTGAAGAAAAGAAACGCCTTAAATCGTTTACTGCAGTTAAAGCTTGAGAATTAGACAATATTGGAATAGGTTCATCTTCGTCATCGTCATCATTTTCGGGTACCTCTTCCATGTTCTTAGCATCGTCCACAAGGTCTTGAAGTGAACTCACTTCGTAAGTTAAAACGTCATCATCGATCGAAGAATACTCAGGAAAATCTGGCAAAATGTTTGGTTCTGATTCTTCTTCTATGATAACGTAGTCGTTGCTTCGAAATCCTGCTTTTGTGAAACAATTTTCAATGGTTTATTTTTTAATTTCATCCCATGCAGCTGCAATATACAATATCGCGTCATGAACATTTACTGGCTGTTTGCAATCAGGGGCTTCCATTTCTTTTAGATAGCGATGAACCAGACGCGATCTATAACCCTGTTTGACAACTTTTATAATGCCCTGATACATGGGCTGTAATTTGCTTGTAGCATTTGGAGGTAAAAAAACGAGTTTGATATTCGTTAGCTCCACATCTTTGGGATGAGCAGGACAGTTATCAATGAACAAAATTATTTGTCTACTTTTGCTTTGAAAATGGTCATCTAAAGCTTTTATCCATTTAATGAAACGTGGACCAGTCATCCAGGCTCGAGATTGGGCATCATATTCTACAGGTAATGATTTTACGTTTTTAAAACAACGTGGCTTCTTTGAATTACCAATGACTAGCAAACGTAATTTTTCAGATCCATCAGAGTTTGAACACGCCAAACCAGTTAGCCTTTCTTTACTGGCTTTACCTCCATGACAAGTTTCCCCTTTGAAAACATGCGATTTATTGGGCATTAATTTAAAAAACAATCCAAACTCGTCAGCGTTGAAAATATCTCGAGGTTCATAATTTTGCAACATTGCAGGAAGCATTGTCTTCCATGTATCGACATCTTGTTCGGACACAGATTCAGATTCTCCGTTGATTTGACGGTACACAATACCGTGGCGATTTTTAAAGCGATCAAGCCAACCAGTGGAACCAGTGAAATCTGTGATTTGTAAACCGGCGGCAATTTCACGTGCCTTTTCACATAAAATAGGACCACTTATCGGAATTTTTAAAGCCCTTGCTTGATGAAACCAATCCACTAAAACTCCCTCTAATTTCTCAAACTTTCCTGTCTTCAACTTTTTTCTTTTCGCTCCACCTGACCTACATTCTTCTTCAATCTCATTTCTACTCTTTAAAATGGTGCGTAACGTAAAAACTGGTAAATCAAATTCAATAGCCAAATTTGTTTGACTTTGTGTTTGAGATTTCTCACCATAAAGCTTCAATATCTTCGCTTTTTCTTGGAGAGATAACGCTTTTCGCTTTGGTGTTGACATTTTTCAATGAATAGAGGTTAGATACTGACATAAACAAAAGACCGCAGACAGCGACAATGGTGGTCTTCAAGCAAACTAATTAAGTGAATGCTTAGCGCTACTTGCACTGAGTTGCTTGCCGATACCGACAGATATAGTGTAAGACAACATGTAAGTCGCGGATAGATGTTGTAGCAGTGCTGCGTTGGCGTATTAAACGTGATAAAATGTATGAAAATATGTCTTTAATTGCAGGGACCATCATAAATGAGCGTCTTAAGCGGGAAATCGTATTAAACGGGAGCGTATTAACCGGGTTCTACTGTAATTATAAAACTCAACTATAATTTATTATATCAATCTGATTTACATATAAACTTATGTATACGACAACTTAGTCTCGAGACTCCGAAAATAGTAATGACAATAGCCAAGCATACACATGTACATTCACACAATCCCCACTCCTCGCTGGAGGGGTTCGAGAGGGAAATTCAAATAACTATTTCCTCACAATACTCCCCCCCGAGTAAAAAAATAAAAAATTTTCTTTTTACGCTATGAATAAAATTTACATTATAAAAAAATATATATACTAATTTTTACATTATTTTCCTGCGCAGGAATAAGTATGATCTGAATCATTCGCGAAATTAAAAGTAACTTTTTTCTTCTTATTAGTATAAGTTCTTAATTTAGGTAATTGAATACTTTCGTGGTTTTGATTAGAATTATCACTATTGAGAGGAGTATTGTTCATTGGCGTTTGGACAATATTGTCCGGCGAAGAAATCACAACATCAAAAGGAGAACTACTCGACGAAGGATTATCGCTTGCATACCAGCTTTGCATTGTTAGATTTTCGCGTGCGAAAAATGCGGGTTTAACATTTTCAATCGACACATTTTTCTTAATACCATTAACATCAATTTCCAGAATTCGATCGGAAATTCTCTTAGTTATTTTATGAGGTCCCGAATATGGTGACTCTAGGGATTTTTTTATTCGTCCAAGGCGCAAAAAAATATGAGAACACGTATTCAAATCCTTGTGAACAAAAATTTTCCTTTTATGTTTATGTTCGACCGGAACAGGTTTAACAAGTCTAATGTTCTCGCGAAATTCTTCAAGGAAAATTTGAGGATTTGGAACGAATTCCTCCGGAAGAATAAATTCACCCGGAATTTTCAATGTTGTTCTGTATAAATATTCCGCAGGCGAAGCTCCCGAATCGAAAACGTTGGTGCGCAAACCAAGTAAAACCGTTGACAAAACGCGAATCCATTTCTCACCATTGTGACACATCAGGGCCGCCTTCAGAGTACGATGCCATCGCTCGATTATTCTGTTAGCGGCAGGGTGATACGCCGTAGTACGATAACAACCAGACATTTGAAGCAATGATCTAAAAATGAGTGATTCAAATTGACTTCCCTGATCCGTCGTGACCTTCTCCGGGACCCTAAAACGAGACAACCAACCATCAACAAAGGCGCGATAAACCGTTATTGCCTCGATGTCCTTCAAGGGAACAGCCTCAACCCAACGTGAAAAACGATCGATCATCGTCAAAAGATATCTACATATAACCGTCGCAAGAAGTCATTGGGCCGACGATATCAATATGAACGTGTCGAAACCTATCCTCGGGAGCCACAAAATGAGATGGAAGTACAATATTATGTCTGGATATCTTTGCTTTCTGACAAGATAAGCAGGTTTTGCACCATTCGCGAATGTGCTTGTTCATATCTTTTCAAACATAACTCTTACTAATATTTTTTCCAGAAATTTTTGCACTAGGATGTGCAGGATTGTGAAAAATGTCAAATATTCGTCTTTGAAAAATTTTAGGAATATATGGACGCAAAATTTCTCCAGATAAATCACAAATGACCGGGGTGTGATCAGGACCCCAGAGCATTCGTTTGAGATTAAGACTGGTGTTATTTTCTACAAAAAGATTCATCAATTCAGAGTCATTTTTTTGTGCTTCAGACAATTCCGTCAAGCTAACATCCGACGCCAAACGAATCAAGTCGACACGAGACAGACAATCCGCGACAATATTATTCTTTCCCGGAATATATTCGAAAGATGTTGTATATTGAGATATAAATGATAATTGTCTTTGTTGACGCAACGATGCTTTGTCCGACTTCTGAGAGAAAGCATATATTAACGGCTTATGGTCAGTAACCACGGTAAATTTCAAAAATTCGAGGAAATGCTTAAAATATTTAATTGCCTCGAAAACTGCTGTTAATTCGCGATCGTATGTACTATAACGCTTTTGAGTATCGCTAAATCGTCGAGAAAAAATTGCCAATGGAGACCAAATACCGTTTTGAGATTGTTCAAGGGCAGCGCCCATTCCGTAATCTGACGCGTCCGTCACAACACGAATTGGGGCATTAAGTGCGGGATGCACGAGAAGAGCGGCATTAGCAATACTCCGACGACAATCTTCGAAAGCCTTCTCCGAGACAGGATCCCATGGAATTTTTCTATTATCATTTTTCTTTGACTCATGCAAAAAATCGTTTAAAGGTCCCTGATCGTTCGCCGCGTTTGGTAAATTTCTACGATAAAAATTCATAAGTCCCAAAAATCGTCTAAGCTTAAGAATGGTCTGAGGTTTCGGAAACTCAAGAATTGCCTTAACTTTCTCTGGTAGGGGTTTAATTCCATCCTTATTAATCAAAAATCCAAGAAACTCCATCTCCGTTTGACCGAAAGAACATTTTTTTAAATTCACGCGAAGAAATGCTTTATCAAGTCTATTAAAAACAATTCTCAGATGTCTTTCATGCTCCTCCACGCTTGAGGAAGCGATGAGTACATCATCGACGTACGCTAACACGAAATCAAGATCTCCCAGAACTTTAAAAATATATCGCTAAAACGTCTGGCCCGCGTTTCACAAACCGTATGTCATTACAGTATATTCAAATAAGCCAAAAGGTGTTATAACGGCCGTCTGAGGAATATCTTCGGGCGCTATGGGAATCTGATTGTATGCGGCCTCTAAATCCAATTTCGAAAAAATCGTTTTGCCGAAAAGAATTGCTGATACGTCTTGAATGTGGGGTACCGGGTATTTATCCGGTTCGGTTTTAGAATTAACGCGACGGTATTCCCCACAAATTCTCCACTCTCCGTCTTTTTTCAAAGTCATATGAATTGGCGACGCCCACGATACACTAGAAGCGCGACATATTCCGGATTTAATTGCGGATTGAAAAAAATTTTTAGCCTAAATGAGTTTTTCAGGTGATAACCGGCAAGCTTTCTCCGCTACGGGTAAACCATTTGTGATGATATGATGCATTACACCGGTCGACAATATTTTATCCGCTTGAGGTAAACCGGTAATTGATGGAAATTCTGCGATAATTTTCAAGTACGATGTTGATATGTTAACCACACTCACCCCACAACAGGGAGCTACTCTAAAATCACAGATTGTCTCAACTCCGTCCTGAGAGTCAATCAATCTGCGATTACGAAGATCGATATTTAATCCATGTGCCGATAATAGATCGGCCCCGATTATCGGATAGGGTACCGATGCTATACAAAAATTCCAAGAAACCGATCGACGAAGACCAATTTTTAAAGAAAGACGACGCTGACTATACGCATTTATGAGCGAACTGTTCGCTGCATAAAGTACGGATTCGACAGGTCGTTTTCTGGTTTTGTGATCGGCAGGAATCAATGAAATATCAGAACCAGAATCAATAAGGAATACCATTCCAGTTTTTCTATCTCTGATAAAAAGGCGTTTCGAATCGTAATTTATATCAACCCTGTCTGTGTGAGGTGGTGTATTTAGTTTTTTTTAAATGAGCAAGGTGGTCTGCATTTTAATGCGTCGTTGCCGAATTTTTTATGATAAAAACATTTCTTATCGTTATCGTTCTTATTGCCCGGTTTCTTTTTATTATTGTTTTCATTGGGATTTCTTGACATAGATCGGTAACGAGATCGAGATCTTGAATGATCTCGATTGTAATTACGCGATTCTCTGTGAGTTTCGATTGAAAGAGACTCGATCCGACTAGTTAATTCATCAATTTTAGAATTAAGATCATCGCGCCTATCAACCGATGCTACCGCAGTTGACGACCAACCCCCGACGTCCACGATTCTATCTGCGATTATAGCAAGTTTTGCAAGATCACTAGTTTCAGACATGGCGAGAATAGCACGACAATTCGCTGGAAGCTGTTCAATGAAAATCGCGCGGATGACTTCGTCACTACAACGATTACGGCTTAAATGTCGAATTCTACTCAAAATCACCAAGGGCTTTCCGTCACTCAAAATTTCTCCCTTTAAAATTTTTCGAAGTTCACTTTCGGGGGATTGAGAATAACTTTCAATTAATCTATTTTTGATCTCTGTATAAAGATTTGGAATAGGTTCAGTCGACGTTATTAAATCACCGATAGTTTGAATGACATCGCACTCCAAAAAAGGTTAGAACTTTCAAATAAATTGATCGTCTCAAAACAAAGCAGTCAATGCTTAAATTCAAACACAAATATTATACGTATTGAAATCCGAAACAAAAATTTATTTACATTTAAATTAACTCGAAATAAAATTTTGAAACTATAAAATTTATACGAAGGTAAAATTGCGTTTTGAAAAGAAATTTTTCTCGATCGAAATTAATCATCGGTTGGTGTTGAGAATGTAGAAAAATTCTCGGCAAGGTCCCCGGGAAAACCTCCAGATATCGTGAATAGCAGACGTCAACAGAAAATTCTCATGAAAGAGGAAAAATCATAAGGGAAAGGAAAGTGAAAACTGTTATATTGTTAAAAACAGGTTAATGCGTTACGTTAACAGGTATATGCGTTACGCACCTGCTGCATGGGCTCAGAGTAGTGAGTGCCCATGCGCCGTTTTCAAAAAGCGAAAAAAAATTGAGCAGCTATCTCACCAAAATATGCCCAAAAGCGTGAACGATGCCATCAGGAACTCAATCAGAAATTCCTCGAGGCTGAGTGACTGTCTCCAGTTCCGAGTCAACGGCTCGATGCTGTCTCGTTCAACCATGTAGTTAGGAGCCTCGTTCATACGAACAAGTGCGTTTCAAATTTTGTCGTAATTAAGAGTCGATGTTTTCCAAAACTGAATCGGTCGAATAAAATCTCTCAGGATTCAACAAATGTGGAGAACTCCTGATGAAGGTTGTCGTCTTGTCGCACATACAAAAATGGCGGTCCTCAGCTCAACATGTGGTCGTATTTTTGAGTCGAAAAATTCACAGTTTTTATTACGAAAAAGTCGTAAATTTTGTAACCAAATTAATAGAAAAATTTTTTTGTTTTAAAAAAAGTTGAAATAAAAATCGGATTGCACTTAGCAACTTGGATTAAGGTAGATTGAAAATCCGATGTCATCCCGATCACGTCGGAGTCACCAATTGTGGGATATGGTTACACAATTCAATTATTATATATATCCTTTTAGTGTTCGGGATTAATTATCAAATATAATTATAAAACTCAACTATAATTTATTATATCAATCTGATTTACATATAAACTTATGTATACGACAACTTAGTAAAGTAGTCGAAACGCCATCTGTTCGAATTGCCAAGTAGTAGAATGGTAAAGTAGTCGAATGTTCAAAACGTCGAATTATCAATTTGTCTAATGCTCAAAACATCGAATTGTTAATTCATCGAATGCTTAAATCATCGAATTTTCCATTCGTCGAATGTTCAAAACGTCAAATGATCAAAACGTCGAATGCTAAAAACATCGAATTTTAAATCGTCGAATGCTCAAATAGTCGAAACGCCATCTGTTCGAAATGTCAAGTAGTAGAATGGTAAAGTAGTCGAAACGCCATCTGTTCGAATTGTCAAGTAGTAGAATGGTAAAGTAGTCGAATGTTCAAAACGTCGAATGATAAAAACGTCGAATGCTCAGAACATCGAACTGTTACGAACCGAAAAATAATTATTTATTAAATTATTAAATTTGAAGAAAAAAAATCCAGATATCAAAACTTTGAAATATGAAATTTACTTGTCGAGCGATGAAAAGAAATTCTACCGCGCGCCTGCGGAGGTTCGCTGGAGGAATCAAGCTGACAGGGCCGGATGGCCCTGTTTTTAATTTATGGGATCCGTTTTTCTCTTTTAAAAGAATTTACCAAGCAACACCTTTTTCTAATTTAGTAAAATGATGATAACAGAGATCAAATATAAAGACATTAAAGAGAACAAGATTTCAAATAAAAAGTACAATTTATTTTAAACCAAGAATAAGAAAATCATTACAGAAAAATACAAAGAGAGAAAAGTAAAAAGGAACGATACAGTATTCAAAAACTCACCCTCTCTTCTTTTAAACATAAATTTCTTATTTACTACCGCCTGAGTTTTGAGATGATCGGCGGGCGAAGATTCTCAATTGTCTTTGTACGAATTTGCTTAGGCCTTAATTTCGGGTAACCTAGGCAAATGCACGCAAGAATAAAACTTAAAGGAAAAGGGGAAATTTTAAACTTTACGCACACACACGCACTGAATTTATTATTAACACCTTTAATTAATTTTGAAGTTTTATCTTTTGTTGGATTTAATTATTGATTCGAATCCAAAATTAGTATTTAAAATTTTAAGGAAACGAAAAATAATTAAATTGGGTCGGGCTTCACTTGTGAAGCTTTTGCCTTTTTATTTATTTTCGTCTGTCCTAAAATCTTAGACACTATCTTGTAGCGGTCTTTTTAGACAAGGGGCCGATTAACAGACGGGCGAGTCCCGGCAATACGCAATGCGTTTATGCCTCCGCGAGGAGCTGACTAACAAGGCGAAAATTGTACTGCGAATTTGGAAAATTCTTTCTAAGCCTTTACTCCTCGCTTCTAAATCTGGGGAAAGATTTTGGGGTAGAAGAGGTGGTTTGTGGGAGTAGAAGTGGGATAGGAACTTTAGGCCCATTGGTCGATGCGATTTTTGCTGACTTTGGGATCTTGTGCTAGGCGTGAGACCGGAAATTAGTTTGCAGAAATATGATACTTTTTGAAGAATTATTATTTCCAATAATTCCAATCATGAACTATAGAAAAAAAAGAAAAAAAATTTATTTGAAAAAATTTTTTTTTGTTTATTGCTATTATTGTTATAAATAATTAATTAAAATTATTTATCAGTAACAACGCAATAGTGTTCATAATAATGTTCAAGTTGTAATTATTTTGGCAATTCCAGAAACATCTTTTAAATTTTAATTCTGCAAATAATTTCTGAAATAAATAATTTTAATTTATTTCGTTGTACTTTAAAAAGAATTAATATCCAGCTTGAATCATCGCACGTGCGTTTGTTTGGCAAGCACATAGGGCCCAGGGGAAGAGGGAAGGATGCAACGAAGGAGAAGAAGCAACGAGTGAAGGCTTACAATGTGTGAGTGGTATGTACTATGCATAGTACGTCTGTGTGCGAGTCGCCACAGTTAGCATTGTCCCAAAGAGTTCGTATGTATGCGTGTGCATTGCCATAGCCATCCGAAGATGTATAGGTCTAAGCGATATAATTACGGATTATTTTATTTCTTTACCTTTAATTCCATTTACTATTTTATTTTATAAAACAATTTAAATATCTTTTTAGTTATTTTGACAACATATTAATTTTACAACAAAATATGCGAATCACAATTATAAAATTACAGCAAAATTTTCTTAGATTATTTCGCTGTCGCGAAATGTGCACACATAACCCATACGTTCGACCTTTAATCATGGAAACGTGTTTAAGTGTTTATGAGATTTTCGTACATTAATTTTGAATTGGGAATATTGCGACCCAGCGGAAACTGTTCAGGCAGATGCCGCAAGCTTCATTTTACGGTTCGCAACATTCGCAAAATTATTATACATAGTTTTTAAAAATGAGAATGTTGCGACCTAGTGGAAACTGTTCAGGCAGATGCCGCAAGCTTCGTTTTATGGGTTGCAACATTCGCAACATTGCCGTTTTAGTTTTTCAAATGGGAATGTTGCCGCAAGGTTTATTATTACTTTTAAGTAGCTGCCATTCTGATTTAAATACTTTCAACAGGTTTTATTTAATATTTCAAGGAGAAAATGCATGTTGTTTCTCAATTTTGCATTTTACGTCGGCTGGAATTGAAGAAGAACAATTTCGGGGAAATTTAGAGTGTTTTGTCGATGAAAAAAAAAATTAATTCTTTTAAATTATAGACAATAATTTGTTTGGAGCTGCATGTTACTGCGCCCATCAGAAATCGTTATTACCGGTAATTAATTATAAATACTGCACATCATTGCAAGTGAAAATTTTATTTTAGTATTCGGTGATTTCCTGAAATTCATAAAATTTATTATTAACTAACCTTTTGTTAGTTATAAAGAAATATGCTCAAGTAAGCCAACTTTGTTTCCGATGCGATGCTGACGCAGCTTATGATTGGTGATATCGAGGATATCACCTTTCAATTATATTACTCGCGAGAAATATTTTATAGGATTATTAAAATAATTTTTAATTTTAATAATTTTTCCTTCATTTTATTTTTTTAACTGTGAGGTTATACCGTAACACGAACTGTTAATTCGTCGAATGATAAAAACGTCGAATGCTAAAAACATCGAATCGTCAAAAGTTCGAAAAAGTTATTTGTCTTCAGCAGACATTAACTTAAAACAAAGAACTTTTTCGAACTTTTGACGATTCGATGTTTTTAGCATTCGACGTTTTTATCATTCCACGTTTTGAGCATTCGACGAATCAACAGTTCGATGTTCTGAGCATTCGACGTTTTTATCATTCGACGTTTTGAACATTCGACTACTTTACCATTCTACTACTTGGCAATGCGAACAGATGGCGTTTCGACTACTTTACCTTTCTACTACTTGACATTTCGAACAGATGGCGTTTCGACTATTTGAGCATTCGACGATTTGAAAATTCGATGTTTTTAGCAGTCGACGTTTTGATCATTCGACGTTTTGAACATTCGACGAATGGAAAATTCGATGTTTTTAGCATTCGATTAAATGAAGATTTGATGTTTTTAGCATTCGACTAAATGACGATTCGATGTTTTGAACATTCGACAACTTTACCATTCTCCTACTTGATAATTCGAACAGATGGCGTTTCGACTATTTAAGCATTCGACGAATGGACTATTCGATGGTTTTACCATTCGACTAAATGACGATTCGACGTTTTGAGCATTCGACGTTTTGAACATTCGACGTTTTTAGCATTCGACGTTTTAAACATTCGACGTTTTGAACATTCGACGAATTGAGAATTCGATGTTTTTAGCATTCAATTAACTGAAGATTCGATATTTTTAGCATTCGACTACATGACGATTCGATGTTTTTAGCATTCGACGTTTTTATCATTCGACGTTTTGAACATTTGACGTATTGACAATTCGATGTTTTTAACATTCGACGAATTGATAATTCGACGTTTTGAACATTCGTCATATTGACGATTCGATATTTTTAATATTCGACGAATTGATAATTCGACGTATTGACAATTCGATGTTTTAAGCATTCGACTAAATGCCGATTCGATGTTTTTAGCATTCGACGTTTTGTCCATTCGATTACTTGGCATTCGACTATTTGATCATTTGACGACTTGGCGATTAGGGGATATGCATGCGTCTTGAAAAATTGCCAATCTAAAGCTAGATGCCAATATTGCGATAGCACAACCCCACACGATGATTGAAACAAATGTCCCCAAACCTCGGATTCCCCAACTTGCCTGAATTGTAAAGGTCCCCACATAGGACATCCTCGAAACTCTGCCCAAAGTTTGTCGAACAGAAGGAAGTTCGCTATTACACGACAATGCGCAGATTGTCCTTTAGCGAAGCACGACAAATCCTTAGTCCGAAAACAATCTCGAACCTCTCAAGTTCTTTTAACTTTTCTGATTCTCCAGATCTGGGAGATTGCCCAACGCCATTTGGAACCGTATGTCGCGATGCGTGTGTTGTTGGCTGCGAAAAGCGTGGGTTGCATCTCCTCGGAGATTCTATCGGCGATCTGATCTATTTCTGTTAAATTGTTAGTCAAGCTGGAGCTAAAATTTGCCTATGCAGGGGGGGTTAGTTATCCATGAATAAGGATCGTAGTACCTCGTTGCTGCATTGACCGTTTGAAATATTTCTCTTTTAGCTTAAAATAAATTACGGTTTGCCCTTTAGAACTTCGCCTTTAATTAACTGCCTAAGTCTATGCTCATCGCTCGTACAAAAACCATTTAAGATTTAAGATACCGTTTCGGATTTGAGTGTCAATATCTGCAGATGCTGGGCGTTGGAAAACCACACATATTAGAACATTAAACCAAAGGTCGGGGTCGTTTTTATTGAAAGGCAGGAGTCGCGTGACCGTTGAGTTGTTTTCGAGGGGCATCGTGATTGGAATGATATCGACCGCGCCCGGTGGGCTAGAGTTGCGAGTATCTGAAGACGATGAGAGATGTTCGGAAAAAGGGGCCGTACACATAATACGTCACGCGATTTTTGACCATTTTAGACCCCCCTCCCCCATGTCACACACTGTCTTATACATTAGCGCCAATTTTTCTATACACTGCAAAAAGAAGTATCTTATTTAAGATGTTTTGGTAGTCATTTTTAAGTTATTTGAAATATCTTAATTTAAGATGTTTAAAGTATCTTCGTACACATTTTAATCATATTTTTTGGGGTAAAAGTTTTGAGGTTAACTATGCCCTACTAAAAAAATAATAAGGAATCATGACAAAACATCAGAGTTCTGATTATTCGTCAGATTTTCTTATGCTTCTTCTTGACTCTGATGATTTGTCATTTTTCTGATTATTTCTGACAGAATTTTTAGTATGGATTTGATGTTTTGTGAGAACTCTATCAGCCTCACAGGTGTCTGGAAGGAAGAAAAAGTTTGCCTACGATGCCAAAACAATTCATTGTTACCCTCTGGTTCCTTAGCACCCTCTGAAAAGAGAAAACTTAACCCGAAAATCGTAGCTGTTCATTTATGGAAAAATCACCCCTTTATAGGGGTGATTTGGAATTTTTTTCAGAAAAAATTGTTTTTAAGGAGCAAAAATTATTTTTAAATTATTTTGATAATTTTTATTTATGTGTGTGTTTACAGGGTTTAATTTTCTAGATACAATCGATTAAAAAGTTTTTTAAAAACAAAAAATTCAAATTTTTAACTTTTCTTTTATTTGGTTAACGATTTTTGATAACATCTATTTACATATATGTGGGCAATTTCACGTCAGATTTCAGTTTACATTTTCAATTTTGAAAAAATTTGATTTTTGAAAAGTAGACTTTTTTTCAATGGTCTACAACTCGAAAATTATTGGACTTACAAAAATTTCGTTGAGACAAAAAAAGTTTAGTTATCCTTCAACTTTTAAATGTTGTTACAAAACAAATTTTTTTAAAAAAATAAAAAATTATATAACCAAATTAATTTTTTTTAAATTTGGACGTTTTAAAAAAATTTTAAAAAAAACATAGCTGGCAATGATAAAAATAGTTTGCAAAATGTTTCAGAGTGTTCTTCTTGAATTTGATGTGTTAAAATAAATTTTTAATTTTATCGTGCAAGTTTTATGCGCTCTGCACTGTGCACGTTTTTTGAAAAAATTAAAATTTTTCAAAATCCATACGATTGATTATTTATTATCGTAAGAAAAGCATACATAAAATTTGGCAACGAAAAATAATAAAAAATGTAGAATTAGTTAAATTTTTTAAAAACTACTAGTAAAATTTGTGCCATTCAAAAATAACCATTTCTAGGGGTATCAAAATTTTGTTTACATTTTTTCACTACCTGAAATCATATTACACTATAGAAGATTAATAAAAGTAATTTTTAACTGATTTACAATTTTTATTTATTTTTCAAAAAATTTGATTTTTAAAAAAAATAAAAATTTTTTTGAAAAATACAAAATTTTTGAAAATCCATATGATTGATTGTTCAGAATTATGAATAAGTATATATAAAAATTAGCAATGAAAGTTATTAAAAATTACAAGAGTAGTTCAAATTTTTATTTTTTGAAAATTTTGCACAGTGCAGCGTGCGTAAAATTTGCACGCCGAGTTTAAAAATTTATTTTAACCCAACTAATAATTGTTTAATTGTTTTTGTAATTGTTTTGGCCAAATTTAAAATGTGAACTGAAATCTGACTTGAAATTGCCCACATATATGTAAATAGATGTTATCAACAATCGTTAACTAAATAAAAGAAAAGTTAAAAATTTGAATTTTTTGTTTTTAAAAAACTTTTTAATCGATTGTATCTAGAAAATTAAACCCTGTAAACACACACATAAATAACAATTATCAAAATAATTTAAAAATAATTTTTGCTCCTTAAAAACAATTTTTTCTGAAAAAAATTCCAAATCACCCCTATAAAGGGGTGTTTTTTCCATAAATGAACAGCTACGATTTTCGGGTTAAGTTTTCTCTTTTCAGAGGGTGCTAAGGAACCAGTGGGTAACAATGAATTGTTTTGGCATCGTAGGCAAACTTTTTTTTCCTTCCAGACACCTGTGGCCTCTCACCCCAGTAAGAAAGCAAAGATTAAGAAGCATTAAAAAAATTCTATCCTTTTGAATTCCATTTCTGTCCTATGCTTCTGAATTCCGCGACAGTAGTTGAAAAATTTACAATTTCAATCCTTTCAAATGCTCATACAAATATAGTATAATAATATAATACTAATATTGTTGACATTGCATAGAATGTTCAATTACTTTCAAATAACTGCACTCATGACTTTATTTGCTATTTTAAAGAGGAATAATTATTAAATTATCAGTTAAGAGGGTTAAAAGTGTTTAAAGGTCTCTGAAATTTTTAGGTTATGATTTATTGTCTAACAGAATAACGGCCCTGACTCGTTTAAATGACGTAAAATTAGTAAACAATCAATTTTTCAGCAAGTTTTTCTTTGAACACAAACACTTTTTACAAAATCTGCCAATGTATGTATCTTATAAATTTTAAAAATCCAGAAGATTGCTTGAATGCATGCAGAAACGCGGTCCCAGTAAGAAGCGAGAAATTGAAAAGGATTGAAATAATTCAAACTCTGTATGGTGTAGTAGAAATTATCCAATGTGTAAAAAGTGAATGCCATTTCTGTCCAATACTTTTCTATACCATTCTATACCATTTCGTCTAAAAATGAATGCTATTCAATTCTGTTTGTAATTGTTAACAAAGACAAAATTTTTTTCTGAATGCTTTCCAATCCCATCCGAAATCATTACAGCCTGTCATTACATCACTTTTCAATTTTTCATTGGAACGACATGGGTAGACCTTTGTGGGTCACCACATGGGATCATATATGGTATAGATTGTAGGTTTTTACCAGGTTTATTATGTAAAGTATTTTAAAGACTTTTCAATACAAAATACCACTGCGAACCGTATAGTTGAAATATTTTATTAAAGAAAGTTATGTAAGTAAGAAAAAATAACGTTTAAATCTGTACAAAACTTCAATATTAAATTTTTTAAATCAATAATACTTTCAATATAAAATTATTTATAAATTTTTTTAATTCTCTATTTTAATATTTTTATTAAATATGAAAAAATAAAGTAATTTACAATTAATAAATTCAGCGATCTGTTTTATTAAAATTAAAAAATTAAAGTAAGGAAAACTTAATAATTTTAAAGACAAATTATATAATATTTACAAAATCATATTGTATTTCGCTATTAAAAATGTTTTTAAGTAATAAAGTAATTTTTTGTACCGTCTACATCAGTTTTATATCTATCACACAATATTTATTATTTTTTAAAGAGATTTTTTTTGTTATAAATTCAAATAAACATTCTGTAAAATTTCATTAAAACGATTCTATGTAATTTCCACATGGATTCTACTAAATTTAAGTAAATTTTTTTTAAAAAATCAAAAAATTTAATGAAATAAATTTTCTGAACTTTATATATATTAGGTATATTGTTAATGAGTTCAATAAACCTAATAACTCTAATTATAAGTGTTTTTAACAATTTTTTTATTAAATGTGTAAATGGAATCAGATGTAAAATTAAACAGCATAATAATGTAAATTTAAAAAAACAATATTTCTCAAATTTTATAACTTTTCTAAATAATATTCAACCAACTTTAGCAGAATTTTTCTTAAACTTGTTGCAAATAAATACATACATAAAGAAGAAATTGATGTAGAAATTTCTAGTGGATCGTTCTACTTAAATTCAATAAAATAGTTACACTTTTGAAGATTATTTCTTTTACATTGTACTTTTGTATGTATATATGTCGAAGAAGTATAGGGTAATGTCACCTTGAGTGGACCGCCTAAGCTTTTTTTTAATAATTCTTTTAGCAGTTAATCGGAGGTTTCAATTCCAAGCTTTAGTTTAGATCCCTAGATAAGTGTTTATACTATAATAGCTTTTATTTTCTTTTATTTGGAAAACACAATTGACTTTAAAAAAATAGCTAATTTTTAAGGAATAAAAAAAGTGTAACCTTGAGTGGACCACTCTTAAAAAATTGTAAAAGTTATTCTAAATTCTTTAATGTATTTAATATTTCTGATATATTGAAACAAAATTTATGCTTATGCAGCTTCAAACAAATTTATTGTCAATTTATTTCTATAAAAATGGTAAACTGACATTAAAAATATAAAAAACAGGCATATGGGAAACCACATGGGATCCTATGTCAAAAACCATGTAAAACCCTACTTCCATGAAGGAAACCACGTGGTTTACCATGTGGTTTCCCATGTCAAACCATATGGGAAATTGAGACAGGATTTTAGTTAGGAATAGACAGGGCCGCTAAGCTGTAATGTAAGTAACCAATATACTGTATAGTTCGTCGCCCCTGGGATGGAGGCGCTTCTGTCGCCACTCACACATAAGAAATATGTGTAACGATAGAGCGCGGCTTATGTAGTAGTGTGTAAACAAAATTTTTAACCTTTAGTATAATCGTTTGTTTAGTAAAAAATATTAAATATACATCATTTGAAAACGTTTCACTGAAAAAAATTAAAAAGAAAATACTATATGAAGGGAAAAATGAGAACAATTTTTGTTAGTCTATGTAAGTATTCCTTAGGAAAATATTTCAATTTTTTTATGCTGGCATTTTGACAGTAAGCAATCTCTTAATTATTAAAAGATAATTTATGTTATTCTGTTAAAATTTTGTTAATCAATCACTGTTATATATTAAATTTGTTATATTTATTACTAATATTATTATTAAATGATAGAAATACAAAGACTAAGGAAAATGTAAAATGACAGTTATAATGCCGGTATATGTTTGCAAAAAATTAAAATATTTACTTAAGCAATACTGATAGAATAGAACAAAGTCATTTTCACCCTTCTATTCACATTAAATTTGTTCAATAAAACGTGTTCAAATGATGTATATTAAATATTTTTTACTAAACAAACGATTATAATAAAGGTTAAAAATTTTGTTTACACACTACTACATAAGCCCCGCTCTATCTTTACACATATTCTTATGTGTGAGTGGCGACAGAAGCGCCTCCATCCCAGGGGCGACGAACTATACAGTATATTGGTTACTTACATTACAGCTTGGCGGCCCTGGGAATAGACATAGGGAATTTGAACAGTTCATCTATGCATAAAACCATATCAAATCCCACATGTTTTTCCCAGTCAAATCCTTAACCGAATCCCATGTGAAAAACAGTATCATTTATTTATAATTATTTTCCCAAGTCAATCCCCAAGTGAAAAACAGTATCATTTATTTATAATTATTTTCCCATGTCAAATCCTAAACCAAATCCCATGTGAAAAACATTATCCGCCTTATTGAATATCCCTACATGGGAAAACACTTGGAATTTTACAAGGGATTTCACATAGGATTTTATATGGGAATTGACATAGGATTTCATGAAAGATTTCACCTAGGATTTAATATGAGATATCACATAGTATTTTATTAAAGATCCAATGAAGAAATTTTCAAAGGATTAAAAATTATTTAACAAAAAATTAAGTAATAAATAGTATTAGTGTTACAAGTCACCAAAAAAGTAAAAAAACGATCATTTGAAACACGTCCTCTCTGCTACAGGTTCTCAGCTTTTATATACTTCCAGAATCGTCTCAACAGCGAGAGAAGTCACTTTCGCCACCTAGCGTGAAAGTATAGGAGCGACAGTAATCTTTAACATTACTAAGGAAACCATGTGGAATACCACGTAGAATTCCATGTGGTTTCCTACGTGGGGATTTACATGGGATTTTACTTAGGAATTTAAGAAGAAATAAATTCCCAAATGAATTCCTAAGTAAAATCCCATGTAAATCCCCACGTAGGAAACCACATGGAATCCTACGTGGAATTCCACATGATTTCCTTAGTAATGTTAAAGTGAATCCTATGTGAAATCCCTTGTAAAATTCCAAGTGGATTCCCATGTAGGGATATTCAATAAGGCGGATAATGTTTTTCACATGGGATTTGGTTTAGGATTTGACATGGGAAAATCATTATAAATAAATGATACTGTTTTCCTCTTGGGGATTGACTTGGGAAAATAATTATAAATAAATGATACTGTTTTTCACATGGGATTCGGTTTAGGATTTGACTGGGAAAAACATGTGGGATTTGATATGGTTTTATGCATAGATGAACTGTTCAAATTCCCCATGTCTATTCCTAACTAAAATCCTGTCTCAATTTCCCATATGGTTTGACATGGGAAACCACATGGTAAACCACGTGGTTTCCTTCATGGAAGTAGGGTTTTACATGGTTTTTGATATAGGATCCCATGTGGTTTCCCATATGGGGATTTTCAATAGGGAGTCTACTCATGGTTATAAACAGTGGTCCACTCATGGTGACATGCAACTTTTCATGGCAGCCACCACAATTTTTTTTGAGTCAAAATTATCACTTAATTAAACTAAGACAATCAATTTCAATGTCCAAAGTAGTAGGAAAAAAATAAGTTACCTTTTAAAACTTAAATTTTACACTACTTTTATACTTCCGAATCACTTTACTCATTGTAAGAGCGACTTCTTTTTTGGTTTGTGATCTTAAAAATGCGTTACATCAAACGATGAAGTATATGCTTATCGCGGAACATAGTTTCTTACGGTTTTTGGGTGCGGTGCTGCTATTCGTTTTATTTATTTAACGTTTCCGCTGTCAGATAACTTAAAATCTCAGGTGGTCCACTCAAAGTGGCGGTCCACTCAATGTGACATTACCCTATATTATTATTATTATTTTAAAGGATATTAACGATATTAATGCAGAAATAAGTTAAACGTAAGGTTAACAACATATTATTAAAAGAATTAAACTATTTAAATAAAAAATAAAAACTTTTAGTGATTTTAACCTTATATTGTGAAAAAACATAGAAAATTCGAAAATTCAATTGTTTTTAGCCAAATTATGTTCAATATTGCCTTTGCCCCACATAACAAACTTTTTTTTTACTTTAAATTTAAAATATTTAGATAAAAAATTAAACTAAAACACCACGCCAGTTGTGTAGAGAAATATTTAATTAATTTACATGTTACGTTATTAAAAATTAAATACTTAAACTTATGTTTTAAAAATTAAAAGTTTGTTCAGTAAAATTATCATTTTATTTTTGCAAAACAATTTTTTGTTATATTTCTTAAAATATTTGATATTTTTAGGTTTTTCTTTTTTTAATTAATTGGTCTGATTGCATTGCAACTTAATTTTTAATACCAATTGGAATAGACAGAAAATTAGTTTAAAAAACGTCTTTGCCCCGCATAGCGCCTTTGCCCCACTTTCCCCTATTATAATTTTATTTTTATACATTAAATTGAAATTTTATTCATTTTTCACTTGATTGGGCAAGTAAAAATTAACTGAAATTTTTAATATGCATGACAGAAATTTTCAATAATTTTTTGTTGTACTATCAGTAAAAAATCACTGATATTTCTGTAAATTTCAACCGATTTTTAGTAAAACTCCACTGATTCAATTCGCGAGAATAAAGTCAGTGATTCTTACTAAAATTTCACTAATCATCAGTAGAATTTCACCGATTCAGATTTAGAGAGTAAATGAAACATTTTAAAAATATATAACGAAAATATTAAAGTTATATCACATTTGAAATGAAGGGCAAAACATGTCCATTTCAGATAGTTTTCCAAGTTTGATATGAACAAGAAAATCCTAAATGCAATAACAATATTTAGAAAAATTCACGTTATTTATCCGAATACACAATATACATCAGACTTCAGAGCACACATTTTATGCATATCAGTAGAGTAAAATTTAAAAAATTTCCAATTTTAAAAATTGACAATAAAATTATACGTCTGAGGTTTGATCAAGCCTTTTTATAAAAATTACATATTTGTATATTCTGTGTTTATTTTTATTTAACAATTTGAAGGCCCCCTAAAAAGTGAGGCCCAGGACAATGGCCCCTTCTGTCCTCCCTTTAATCTGGCACTGCCAAAACATCATAAATACAATTAACGTCCTTTTTATTCAAAAGAAAGAAAGATGAAATTTTTCTTAATACAATTTAATTAAAAATGTATCCAATATCCATTACCAATTTCTACTTTAGTGTTATTTAACATCTATTTCTAATTAATACAATTTTAAATTGCAAAATGTTAATGAATTTTCATTTTAGATATCTGTAGACAATTTTGTATTATAGAAAATTAAATTAAATTCTTGGTCTTGTTTCAATCTCTATTTAATGTAGAATCTAAATTATTAACTGGTATTGTTTAATAAATTTTTCCAAAAAAATTTGAAACCGTAAAATTAGGATTAAAAAAATTCAAAAAATTATCATTACTATTAAAGTGTCAAAAAGGTCAATGTAAAATATGTTCATTTAATAGATATACTTAAATTCCAAAAAGCTTTTTAATTACTTAATTATTTAATTAAAAAATTTTTTGTTGTTGAAAATGTGTCAATCTGTTTTTCAAAATTTTTTATCCGACTTTCACAGTTTCAAATTTTTTTTGAAAAGTTTATATCACGCAATACCATTAATTAATTTAGATTTTACATTGAATAAAGATTGAAACAAGACCAAGAACGCTAAAAAAAGTTAATTACTTTTCGAGAAATTAAAAAATTACGAAAAGCATGCAAAATCCAGTATTTTTTCTGTATCTGACAGAATAGTCAACGAAAATTCTTCGATCAGGTGTCAGTCTTTTCATAATTTCATTAGCTTTCAGGAAAAAAATACGAAAAATTTTTGTCATTCTTATTTTCTATGTTTTAAGCATTTTTCCACTCATGAAAAAAGGGGCGTCCTGATACTCACGGACGGTAGTGTATGTGTGTATTTATGTGTTGTTCCTGTCGACGAATTATATTTACTACACTTGAAAATTTGTAAACGTAATTGATTCTAAAAAATTCGGAAATCGATATCTCTATAAGGCTTCCTTTAAGAGGACTTTTTAGAAATTCGAAATGGCGGATCCAATATGGAGGACAAATTATTATATTTGATTAGATTAAACATTAAAGAATAAGTTTTTACAATCGAAAAGTTTCATTATAAATATTTTATTATAGAAATAAATACTAAAAGTAGGCAATTTTTTAGAAAAGCGACAAAAATTAGATTTTTTAAAAATTGTAGTTTTTGTAATTTTTAGCATTTTTAACTAATATTTTACATTTGTACTCTTAAATAGTGGTACAATGAAATTAAAATATATTCTATACTGCAGTTTGTAAAAAAGCATTATAATTATTAGAACCTAAGACAATTTCTTTTGTATGATCACTGATTACGAATCTGCCCCCACAGCACCAAAACTTTCCTAAAAATTTATTAAATATTTACTTGCAATGTTCGGAATATGTAATTTTCCAATGTTTATTGAAAGTTGTGTAAAGATTTAAATGTCCAGATTAAATAAATGTTTAGCGCGAAACTTTCCTGAACATGTAAATTACATTTTCGCCTAATTATAATTATAATTATGCGAAAATGTAATTTATATGTTCAGGAAAGTTTCGCGCAAAACATTTATTTAATCGGGACATTTAAATCTTTACACAATTTTCACTAAAATTTTCAGTTAAATAAGCCGAATATTGCAAGTAAATTTTTAATAAAATTTTAGGAAAGTTTCGGTGCTGTGGGGGTGAAATCACTTTTTAGAAATAAAAAATGGTGGTTCTAATATAGGGGAGACTGGGGTAAACCCGCTCACTAGCGATCGTACGCTATGAACTCAACTTAAGATGGAGATATTGGTACTGTGAATAGTACTTAACATTCAACTTATATTAATGAACTTTTGTTTAGTTTCATGAATTCAACATAGAATCAGAGGCGATCAAATGTTTTTAGAGGTGTCAGAAAAAAAACGTATTTTGGATTTTTAAGTTTTTCGATCATTATTTTTGAGTCTTAATTTATCTGGCAAATTTTTTTTGTTGCTATTGGATGTTCTTCTTCGAAGTACATGCATAGTTTTGTCTTATTTCAAAAAGATTTAATTAAATTTATTCTGAAATGTGACGAATAAACTCGGGGTATAGTCGCTCACGTGAAGTCGGGGTAAAGCCGCTCACTTAGTTTTAAATTTAAAATTTAGAATAAAATAATTTCACTTATTATATTTCAACAATAACACAATTTATGACTTATTAAAACCAAAATTGTAACTACATTTCACTTTCTCTTAATAAAATATAACACTATTTAAATCCATAGTTGTAATTTATGAAATCTATGTTCATTATTTATTAAACCAATTTGTTGTTTATAGAATTGTTTATATAACTCATAAATTATCAATAATAAATCATACTTAAGACGGGAATAAGACGAATTTTAATATTTAAAAAAAAACTGTTCCGTCTTGAAAAGATAAAGTGAGCGGGTTTACCCTGGAAAATTGTGATTTCGAAATTTGGTATATGTTTATTAAAAAGTTTCTCTAAGTAAAACTAAAAAAGATAAATCAAAACCTCTTTTTTATTTTTTTAGTGGAAATCATAAGCTTGCAAATGATATAAATTAACTTGGATTTAGAGAATAATTTCCTAGATTTTAGCCGATTTGAAAAAAAGTGAGCGGGTTTACCCCAGTCTCCCCTATCTGAAAAAATTTCAAAATTTAATGCAATTCGCTTGAAACTTGTACCCAATAATAATATAATTTATTTTCATTACAGAATAGTATGACGCTAGAATTTCTCAAAAGTGACTTCAGAGTCAGAATCAGCGACCCTATTAACCCCCGAATAATAAGATTTAAACGAACCTAATCAAATTTTAAAAACTATCAGCCATATTGGATCCGTCGTTTCCAATTTCTAAAAAGTGATTTCAGATTCGTTATCATCGACCCAAAAACCCCCGAGTAACAAGTTTTAAAAGAATCTGATCAAATTTTATAATTTTGAAACAATCTATTAATTTTGTTTGTTAGCATTTATTCATTTATAACGCTACAGTGTCTTATAAAAAATTTTAATTAAAAAGCCATACGGCAAAAGTAACTATGAAGGAGTTTACACCGTAAGCCTTAAATATAAGCCTCCGCGCGCATAAACGGATATACCTCCAGGAGCATATATTTGCGCCTGCGCGAACACGTGGTCAAGGCAAACTCTTTCACAACACAGCTGCAGGCAAACACTTTGCGCAGATGCAAGTATATCCTCATGGAGGCATATCCGTTTGTGCTCGCGGAGGCTTATATTTAAGGCTTACGGTGTAAACTCCTTCTATATATTACAAGCTGTAATTTTTGAAAAATTACAATGTTAAAGAGAATGCCCCATATACATATATACACAAGTATAAAATAGTCTACGAGTGCAACAGTAACGCTCCTATATGCAGGGTTGCGTACGTAATTTACCTGACGTAAATTACATAGTTTTTTACAGTATATTACGTACGTAATTTACGTGCTTAGTTTTATACGTAATTTACTTTTTCAAAATGGCTGAAATGTTTACATGATTCTTGCGGTTGACTGTTTCTTTATTCTGTGTCACATCACAACGAATTGGCAATTGCATTTAAAAAATGTCTAGAGGTGGAAGGCCGCGCCTAAATTTTTGGAATGAATTGTCATTCATTTCACAAAAAGAAAATGGTAAAAATGTGGCTTTTTGTCAGGGTTGCAAGCAAACCTTTTCCAATACTTCAGAAGAGAGGTTAAGAACCCACAGGTAAATTTGAATGAAAATTATATGTTGTTATATGTATAAATAAAGGTATGTATTTTGAATATACAAATTATGATTGACTCATTTCACTTAAATAAAAACATTTTTTTAATTAGGAAAAAGTGCATTTTGCAGCCAATGGACATAAGCATGGAAACATCGGTTGCCAAAATAAACAATAATAACAACGTGAGTATTTAGTTTTATAATTTAAAAAAATTAAAGAAAAAATTAAACCAAATAATAAGTCAAACTATTCTATTATAACATATAATAACTTGGTTATTTTGAAAATTTGAGAAAAATAAAATCGTTTAGAAAATCGTAAAAGGCAAAATTATTGTTATGTCGTTATCTTTTAAAAAAAATAAATTAATATTATTATATTATTGTTTTATAAAAATTTACGTTTATTAAATTCATGTTTATTGTAAAATAACTTTCACTTCAAGGGTAAAATATACCTTCTTAAAAACTTAAATTCTAAAGATACCTAAATAAATATTATAAATGTATACCTATTTTAATATTTTTGTCAAACTATGCATTTATTACTATAATCCGAACAAGACTGATCAGGATTTTTACATCTGGCCTTTTATTGCGAAGGTTGAGATGTATTGAGGATTAGTCTTAATTGCTTTTTACAAATTGTACTTCGTTTATTACCTACCACTCCGCCCAATAGTTTGTTAGACCCTTTTTTCTCTTACAAAAACTCATTTTTGTATGGTACGTTGCCAAGTTTGTATTTTTTCAAAATGATAATTTCAAAATGCGACATTGCCAAATGTAAGTTGGTGAAAACCGATTACCTGAAGACACGTACTTCAAGCTTTAGTCAGACTAGAAATTACCGCCGAAATACTAGCTTCGCCGGCCCAAAAATTAATCGTGCAGTCGTGTAATTTTAATATGTTTTTAAAAAATAAACTTTTATGTAAACTTTAAAAACACCTTCAACAATTACTTCCTTTCTTACATGCTGGGATAAAACATGGTCCTTCGAGCCGGATTGTTTTAATCAATCCGATAAATTTTGATAAAAGCAGTGAGTCTTTATTTTACTTGAAAGTGATGCCGCGGCATTATTATACTTGTGTGAACAGTACGTGAATGTTTAATAAAAGCTTTTACATCAGTGTCGCGGGTTACAAAAATAAACTGTTCTGCTGTGAATATAATAAAAATTCGTTGGAAAACAATTTTTAAGCTGTGCAGTGAAGTTTTATTTTTCTAACAGCCAATTGTAATATTCAACAACGTTAATTTAACAGATTAATTTTTATTTACCTTTATATTAAGTGTTTTACTCACTTCATGATACATTATGATATTTGGATGTGATCATTGTAAAATGTAAAGGTGCAGAACTATAAATACAAGTGAAAAAAGACTGACCAGTGATAACTAAAGGTGTACTTAGTGTGTGCTAGACTCAGAAATCAAAATTATATTGTATTCTGAACAATTCGTCAAAACTAATTATATTCAGTAAGACAATAAGACTCTATTCAAAAGGCGTACTTTCTATTGTCAACGGAAGAGCATCGGCTTCAAGGATATTGCTGGGAACCATTAATAAGTAAGTCACGAGTTAACCAATTTCCTAAACTTTTTGATCCTTTGATTCATGAGCCTCGATTTCGATAAATTTATTTATGAATGAAATAATATAAATAAGACAAAATGGAGGAAGAAGCAACCTTAAAATTACAGCGCGGAAGCATAAAACGTCAGTTGACAGTGTCAGAAAAATTTCTTACTTCTATCAATGATCAATCTGATCTTTCAGTTCTCAATTTAGATTTTCGTTTAGAAAAACACTTGGAACTATGGGACAAGTTCGATTTAATCCAAACAAAGTTAGATAGCGTTTTAATTAGTGAGGAAGACTTCGAAAATCCAGAATGTGAAAGAACTTATTTTGAAGAAAGATTTCACAATATTCACGGGTTATTTAAAAAATATATCAATATATTAAGAGGTGTAAATCAAGTTCCAACTAACGCTCAACCAATTGTTCACAGAAATGAAAGTTTATCCACTAATCCCCTTCCTGAGACAATGGGATGGGAAAATGTAACAAATTTAAGTGCATCATCCTCGACTCCTTTTCTGTCAGGACTTCATCTTCCAAAAATTGAAATTCCTACCTTTCATGGTGGATTCGATTCCTGGGTAGCCTTTCATGACACATTTAAATCCTTGTATCACGATAATCCTTCTATTCCAACGATACACAAATTTCACTACTTAAAATCATGTTTAAAGGGTGATGCCGCAGAAGTAATTGCTTCTATAGAAACCACTATCGACAATTATTCAATTGCGTGGGAATTATTAAAAACACGTTTTGATAATCGAAGATTTATCGTGGAATGTCACATTGAACCGTTATTTAAATTGAAATATATTTCCAAGGAATATTCCATTCGCACATTGTTGGATAACTTTCAAAAACATGTTCGAGCTCTTAAAGCACTTGAAGTACCTGTAGAGCATTGGGGTTTAATGCTCATTTATATTCTTCTGGATAAATTAAATAATTACAATCGAGAAAATGGGAAGTGACAATTACAAGTACCAAATTACCCACTTTGGCCGAAATGATTTCATTTTTAGAACGTAGAACTTTGATCGAAACTACACAATCATTTCACAAATCGGAAAATAAGCAATCACATCAAAGCTCCAAAGAAAGGATCTAATTCGCGCTCATTTAATTCGAAAAATCAAACCTGCTTATCAAACACGGTTGAAAATAAATCTACAAATGGACATAATTCTTGTCCGCTTTGTTCAAATTAACATTTGCTTTCAAAATTTGAAAAATTTTTACAATTATCAGAAAGAGAACGATATAAGGTTGTCAAAAACGCATCAATATGTCACAACTGTTTCCTTGGAAATCTGAAGACAAAGGAATGTCGTCGAAATCCTTGTAAAACTTGTCAAAAACGTCATAACATTCTCTTGCATTTCAAAAATGAAAATTTAAATCAATCAGAAAGTAAAGATGAATCTCCTCCTTCAACTACCACGTCATTAATCAGCTATTAAGGAAAATTGCAATCACAAGTAGTTTTAGGTACTGCAATGGTTGACATTTTGGATAGCATGGGAAAATATCATCCCTGTCGTGCATTATTAGATTCATGTTCTCAATGTAATTCAATCACAGAACGATTAGCTAATTCGTTAGGTTTATCAAAAAAGGACAGATATTAAACTGAAAGGTGTAGAGAATCTTCATTCGGAAATTAAATTTATGACGTCGACAAAAATAAAATCAAAATATGAAAATCGGATAATTGATATGTCTTTCTTAATTTTTCACGAAATTTCAGAGAAAATGCCTTCATTAGCTATTAATAAAAATTCAATAAAAATACCTAGTGAAGTATTCTTAGCTGACCCTCTATTCTATGAGCCAGCAGAAATCGACATTTTAATTGGTGCAGAATATTGTTACTATCTGTTATGTGCCGGTCAAATACGCATTACTGGTCAATCAGCTATGCTTCAAGAAACCGAATTAGGTTGGATATTATCTGGTCATTGTACTTCTCCTCGGTCACCATCGTTAACTTGTAATTCAATTAATTACGAACAATTGCCTATTCTTTGGGAATTAGGAGACGAATCTGCTGTCAAACCTCGGTCCGAGGAAGAAAAAGCGGCAGAATGTCATTATATTAAAAATTTTTCTCGGGATAATGAAGGTAGTTATTCTGTGCGTCTCGCATTTAATGATAAAATTGTAACGAAGTAAATCGTTACTTTCATTCGTAAATAAGAGTTCAGCGTATTGTGATGAATGTATTGCTTTCTGAAGCAAGCCTGTGTTATCGCTTTCGGGTTCTTCATTCAAATTCTTTTTCGTTGTCGTTCAGCGGTGTGTCTCTCGTCAAGGTTTCTATCAAATGTCTTTGCGCATGATGGATAGTTTTCGGGAGTCACGTGTTCAGCGACCCTTTCCGGTTTCTAGGAAGAAGGCATCGTTTCGTTCATTCAGAGTTTTAGCGACAAGCAATTAAAACAGATAATTTATCGGGGATTAACTCCAGAATATAGGCATTATTTATCTGAATACGAGATAAATCAGGTCAGCGAACTAGAGAAAACATGGAGAAGATATAAAAGAGTTAAGGATATTGATAATCGGTACGTCCCACCCCCACAAAAGGATAAAATGAAGTTTCCAATGGCGGCACCGAAAAACGCTATGAGAGTTTCGAAAATTAACGCGTTATTAGACAGTTTAGCGTCAGAATCGAGCCCTGAAACGTTATCGGAAGCGAGTAAGAAAAGTAAACCGACTAGGGAAAAGAAAAAGAAAAAAGGGCCTGTAAAAGTAGAGGATTTAGCGAATATGGCGGCTCTGGCGACAAATGACCTTTATTTCGGCGCAAAACAGGGTCAAGAACGACCTATCAAACCGCCGCAGGAACGAGGTCCGGCAACAACATATGCACAGACGGTAGTGAAAAATTTACCGTTGATACAATCTTTGGTTAAGTCGTTGTGTATGCCGAATAATCGTCAACCACCAAATAATAGAGTGCAGAATCAGCCCTCTGCTAGCGGTCAGCGCCCTTTTGAAGGGATATGTAACGTGTGTGGGGTAGCAGGTCATAAAGCAGCGCAATGCGCTAATAGAAAATGTTATAATTGTCAGGGAATAGGTCATTATGCATCCGAGTGTAATAAGAAACGTGCCGATAGTAATGAGAAATGTCAAATATGTGGGGCGGTGGGAATAGTATTTGCCCGTTGCAATGCCTGTGCACCCATACGCGAATTGTTGGGAAACGCCAGAGGGGGGAAGCAAGACAGTCTTCCCCCCCGGACATCGAGTTAGAAAGTTTAGCGGAGAGTGTAGGCGAAACGAGAGGAGATATGCGAGAGTTGAGAGAGATAGTCTATCGTGATGAGAGAGTGAGGAGTATAAGTAGCAAGCCTTGCGTAGAGTTAGAAGTGTGTAGAGAGAGAGAATCGAACGACGAGAGGGGTAACGAGCCTGTCTCGGTCGCGCGAAACGAGTGGTATAGTGAAGAGAGAGCGAGTGGGGAGAGAGAGCACAGGCGAGAGAGGGTCAGCGAGCCTGTCATACTACCATTGAATGAAAGGTGTAGCGAGGCGAGGAGAACTGTGCGTGCACCAGGCGACGCATTGGAGAACAATATTCTCGCAAGTAACTCAGGGGAAAATAATGCATTGGAGAACGTCTTTTCATTACCAAAAATAAAAAACGAACGTGTAGGAATCGGGGAAAATTTATGCAATGAAACAGAGGAATTGATTGACGCGACAAGCCATGAGAATCGATATTTTCTTAAAATTCTAATTGCCGACCAACCTTATTTTGCCTTGTTTGATCCAGGAGCGACAATTTCAGCGGTAGGGCCAGCATTGGCAGAAAAATTTCGAAATAAAATAGAAAATTTAGACTCGTAAATTGCGAGCGCAATAGGTGGATCAACGAAAACAATGGGTAAATTAAGGCTTTGGTTAACGGTTGACGGATTCGCGCAGTCTTTTGAGTTGAAGGTGATTAAATCTCTAACTCAAGATTTATTATTAGGGGTTGATTTTTGCCGAGAGATGAATATGGATGTACAACTAGGCAAAGGTTCGTGGCGAATCAATGGTCAAGAATGGCACGAATTTGCGGATCGTGTTGATCAGCGTGGTGGGGGTAAAATTTTCGGCGAATGTGCCAGCATTTGCGAATTAACCCCCGGTCAGCGTGATGAAGTTCAGCGTGTAGTAGACGAGTTAGTTTTACCCCAAGGTAAAGAACACGGAATGACTAATCTTATTGAGCACATAATATTATGTAAAGAGGACAAACTTATTAAACATATGCCTAGAAGAATGTCACCTGTTATTTTAGAATGGTTAATTAGCAAAGTAAAGAAACTCTTGGACCAGGGAATAATAGAGAGAACTTGTAGCGAGTGGAATACGGCGCCTGTCATTGTGAGGAAAGCCGATGGCTCTTGGCGTTTGTGTTTCGATTTCCGCGACCTGAATAAAATAATAATTAAGGAAGTTTACCCTATTCCGAGCATCGACGCTATTTCGGAAGGCCCGTTTTATTTCTAAAATTGATTTAAAAATGGATTACCACCAGGTCCCAATGGCGGAGGAGAGTAAAAAGTACACCGCGTTCTCGGTCCCTGGTCTGGGGCAGTTTTAATTTAAAAGAATGCCGTTTGGGTTGACTAATGCCCCGAGAACTTTCCAATGTTTAATAGACTCTTTATTTGGCCCTGAAGTCGAACCAGTAGTTTTCGGTTATTTAGATGATATTATTATTGTGAATAATAATTTCGAGGACCATCTTAAATGGATCAGCGTAGATTTGGGTAAATTAGCGTCAGCGGGGTTAGTGGTGAACCCGGAAAAGTGCGAGTTCGGTTGCTCACGAGTGACATATTTAGGTTATGTTCTCGATAGTCAAGGTCTGCGAACAAGTGACGAAAAAATTGCACCAGTACTTGAATATCCTGCCCCTACGAATATTAAGCAATTAAGGCGTTTCATAGGAATGGTAGGATGGTATTCCCGGTTTTTGGAAAAGGACAGTCTTTTGAAAGTTCCGTTGTTGCGATTATTACAAAAGGGGGGAGTGTGGGAATGGAAGGAGGAACAGGAAGAGGCATTTCAAGCCCTGAAACGGAAACTTATAGCGAATTCGGTTATCTGCTCCGAGAGCGATCTTGCTCGGTGTAGGAGTATAGTTTACTCTGCTCTCAAAAAGCTGTGCTCTACTCTGAGGCAATCTATGACGTCATGAACACTGGCAAAGTTCGACTGTTTTTGGAGCAGGAGCACAACATGAACTGCTATGGTGTAAAGCATACACTGCTCGTTTGGCGCGAAGTTTAAATTTAATTAAACTTATATAATATAATATTATATTTATTATATTATATATATTATTATACATTATATTATGCAATATATTTTCTTCTTAAATGTAAAATTATTTTACTTAAAATTAAATATTTTATGATGTATACATAAATAATATTTTTAAAAGCAAAAAATTTGATATTTTTATTAGAATTTTAAAATTTTATTCGGTCAATGTTTTGATATAGCAGAATTGTTAATCACAAAATTATCGAATAATATTTCTGATATAAATTTTGCTAACATTATTTGACATTTTGAACTACTAACAACAACAATAATAAAATAAGTGAAAAGGTTATTTCTTTGAGACCAAATAATTACTTTATAATGAGTATTTTTATTTAAATATTAAAAATATTGAAAATTATTTACTGTTTTTATTAAATATTAAAATATTGAATGTTAGTCTTTCTCTAAATACAAAATTCATTATAAAAAACATAATTCGTCTTCACTACTATCGCTAGAGGTGTCAATTAAATCTGTTAGAAGTGAAATTTTTAAATTTGCCGCTTCTCTTGACATTTTTTTAAACTGCACTAACAAAATTGTGGGAGCAAATTTTGTTGCACCTTTCGATCCTTGAGAGTGCACACTTCTTAATTCGAACACAAATAACGATCTGCGCCGGAGCAGTGCTGCCAAAACGAATACTCGAAACGATCTGCGCCGGAGCAGTGCTGCTAAAGCGAATACTCCAAACGATCTGCACTAGAGCACATTTGTCAAACCGAACATGCTACTCCTGCTCTGGAGCACTCCGAGAGTGCTCCGGTGCAGATAACCGAATTCGCTATTAGTTCAGCGCCAGTATTAGCCCGACCTGATTTCTCAAGGCCATACACGATCCAATGCGATGCAAGTAATTATGCCCTGGGTGATGTGCTTACACAAGAAGCAGAGTCTCGGTTATACGAAAATAAATTCGAGTGCGCCGCGTTTGATTCGATCAGCGACCCCTGGTATATTAAGCGTAAAGAACTTGTAGAGAAATTTCCCGAGCGTTTTGTGGGTTGGAAGGTCACAGAAGAGCGTCTTTATAGACAACGAGAAGATCCGTTCACCAACCAAATTGATAAGTGAAAGTTAGTCGTGCCGAAAGAAAATCGCGAGCAAGTTTTAAAAACAGCCCATGCAGAACTTCGGCGGGTCATTTGGGAATTGACAAGACTTATAAGCGAGTAGCGAATGAGTACTATTGGCAGGGAGTATGTCATGACGTACAAGAATACGTCAGAGCATGCCCGCAATGCCAGCAGTTTAAAGTGTCGCAGAGTGGGCCGTGTGGTCTAATGGGTCAGCGTGTGGTGAAAAGTCCGTTGGTTGTAGTGGCGGCAGATTGCATGGAGTTCCCAACGAGTAAAAGCCAATGTAAATACTTGGTAGTTTTTCAGGATTTATTTTCTCGATGGATTGAAGTAAAGCCTTTACGGTCAGCGGATGGCAAAACAATTGCTCGAGAGTTCAAAGAATTGGTTTTGTTTCGGTGGGAAACTCCCCGTTTTCTCCTCACGGATAATGGAAAGGAATTTGAGAATAAATACTTAAATTCAACATTAGTCGAATACGGAGTAAGACATCTGACCACCCCCCCTTACCACCCCTAGGCGAACCCGGTCGAGAGAAGTAATAGAACCCTTAAAACAATGACCGCAACGTTCGTAGGAAACGATCACCGAGAGTGGGATTAACACGTCCACGAATTCAGACACGCGGTAAATACCGCAGTCAAGCCACCACAAAAGTTTCCCCAGCGTTTTTAAATTTTGGCCGTCAGCCACAATTAGTAAAGAGTTTGAGGAGAGAGGTAGAAAAACAAACAATAGTAGACAAAATAGCGCCGGAAGTTTGGTTGGACCGACTAAGAAGGAGTTTACACTGTAAGCCTTAAATATAAGCCTTCGCGCGCATAAACGGATATACCTCCAGGAGCATATATTTGCGCCTGCGCGAACACGTGGTCAAGGCAAACTCTTTCACAACACAGCTGCAGGCTAACACTTTGCGCAGACGCAAGTATATCCTCATGGAGGCATGTCCGTTTATGCTCGCGGAGGCTTATATTTAAGGCTTACGGTGTAAACTCCTTCTAAAAAGATTAGATGCGCTGCGAGATCTATTTGCGCGTTTCATTGACGAGGAAAGAGAAAAGCAAACAATCCAATATAATCTTAACAAACGCGTAGCATCGTTCAGCGTCGGTGATAAGGTCCTTTGGCGAGCTAATAAATTATCTAACGCAGCCCAAAAATTTTCAGCGAAATTGGCACCTAAGTATGATGGCCCTTTTAAAATAGTTAAAAAATTGTCGGATAATGTGTATGAATTAAAGTCCGATAATAAACGTAGGGTTAATAAAGTACATGTGTCCAATTTAAAACGTTTTGTGCCTCCTCGTTGTTGAGTTGGTGTGTGTTTAAAAGAAATTGTCTAACTATGTGTCGTGTTTTTTTTTATTATAGTGATAACAGTCTTTTATGCCCAGTCACACCAACCAGCTGACGGAACAGAAGAGTGGGGAGAGACGACCAAAAATCCGTAGTATTGTTATTAAGAAGCGTGCCGGTGAGATGATGTGGCGTTCTTTGTTCGACAGGAGAAGGGCGGCGCCGAAAAAGAGTGGACGAAATAGGAGCACGCTTTTTGATTTTTCAGAAGGAGCAGATCTCGTGGTCGTGGATCCAATTCGTCTGTTAATTCAGAGGGCTTTGGCAAATCGGTCCGATTCGTCGCCTGAGTTGGCTTCCAGTTTGGAGCCAATTCGGGAGGAGGAGAGTGCATCTGTGCCGGGGCCTTCTGGATTACAGTTGCCACAGACGTGTGTAAAATTTGTGGGAACGATTCCTAAAATTCGCGTTCAGCGTGAGGAAAGTAGGAAAAACAAAAATATGGTCAGCGGGGAAGTGGCGGCTATGAGCCATGAGGAGAGAGAGAGTCGTGAGGCAGAAGCCGAGTTAGAGGAGACGATCCGTCGAACGGAGAGGAGTGAGAGCCAGGAGCGCAGGGAAGTGGAACGGTTGAGAGAAAGGCAGCGGGAAGAGTTGAGAAGGAGAAATTCGAGCCCCCTCTCTAGCTGGGATTATGTTACCAGCACCGTTCGCGAAAATGAGGTGACGAATGCTATAGGCAAAGCTCGCACGAGCAAAGAGGCTTGTGTGTTGCCTCGTCACCCCCTCCACCCACTTATTCCTCCCCTCTGGCGGGTCTCCATGATTCCCCTCCCCAATCAGCGTCAAGGAGTCAAGCAAGAGACCCGTGCCCCCGACCCCAATTGCCCATAATACTCACGGGGTGGATGTTTTCAAATCTCGATCCCATTCCCACAGACGAAAATCTGGATCCCCCCGCCAATGCTTGTTTTAATTGTTGGTCTAGAGGACATGGTTTGAGAAGATGCCCTAAGAAAATGGGAAAATTTTGTAAGAATTGCGGGAGGAAAAACGTAGTCCTCACTGATTGTCCTCGTTGCGCGAGGATTAACAAGCTCCATATGGAGCAACGTTTCAGGGTGGACAGTTATGAGGATTTCCGTAAGCAGAGAGCGCAATATTATAAAATCCTGCATAAAAATAAGGCCCTTGCCCAAAACACAGTCCCTAAATTAATGGAGGTGCCTGTGAAGCCCCCCCATTTGGCTACGAGCCCCAACACCCTTACGTTCAGCGTCAGTAGATATTGGAAATAATACTGAAACCAATTCCAACCCGAGTAGTAGTTTAATTGACAAGCTACGACGGCTGGAAAATTTAATTGTCGATTTGCCTCCAGAAATGGCTAAGGAGATTAAAATGCGTTTCTGGGAGGATTTTAAGCGAAGGGAGCAGTAATGCAGGTTGGAATCATGCGGGAGGAAGTTGTGTTAAGGGAGCACAAAATTTAATTGGCAAAATAGCCTTATATTTCTTTTTTGTTCTATTCTTTTGGTTTATAAGAAATACTTTTTGTTTTGTTCGATTTTATTTTGGCAAAATAGCCCTTTTTCTTTTAGTTTTTTTTTATTTTTGGTTTTTTGCTTGATTTGAATAACGAGTTAAGTTATATTTGGTTTCTCCCGTACTAATATAATTACATGTACATGTTATTTTTCTTTTGTTATTGATATTATTAATAAATAATTTTTGTTTATATGTTATGAGTTATTATTTTTGAGATTAATTGGCAATGTTAACAGAGTTAACATCGGCCTAGTGGGGGAGATTGTAACGAAGTAAATCGTTACTTTCATTCGTAAATAAGAGTTCAACGTATTGTGTTGAATGTATTGCTTTCTGAAGCAAGCCTGTGTTATCGCTTTCGGGTTCTTCATTCAAATTCTTGTTCGTTGTCGTTCAGCGGTGTGTCTCTCGTCAAGGTTTCTATCAAATGTCTTTGCGCATGATGGATAGTTTTCGGGAGTCACGTGTTCAGCGACCCTTTCCTAATTTCTGTAGGTTCACACTGGAAGGAGATGACAAGGAGAACTGATTAGGATAATCGCATGGAAATAAGAGAGATGAAGGATTTGAAATGCGAGTACACCGGTTTCTAGGAAGAAGGCATCGTTTGGTTCATTCAGAGTTTTAGCGACAAGCAATTGAAACAGACGTGTTTCTAATTGTTTTCGAGTCGAGATATTGAGCGTGAGGCGATTAGCGTGAATTAATTATCTTTTAGTTTTGTAAATTGTTTTAAATAATATATTTTCTAAAATCGTGTATCATTTTTAGTTCTAGTTAATTTAATAAATTAGTTTAGTATTTTCGAATAATTGTTTGTTTTATTTGTGAACGAGTTGTTTTCCCGCCAAGCCGTTTAGAGTAAGCGTCGTTTGGGTTTGTAAGTAAAATTGCATTTGGTTCGAAAATCGAAGGTCGTTGCACCGCGACGAGTTCTTCTCAGCGGGATTCCCCTTTTTGAGTTTAGTCTTTAAAAGAGTTTTGGTATTTGTGAATCAGAGTAATAGAAATAATTTAGGGGGAACGGTGCAAGTCCGTTTGATATTTAAAAATAAATAGATCAATTTCCCCTTTACAAAATAGATTCGTTAGGCGACTCTCACAATACCGCTTGTCAACGATTTCATTCTTTAGAAAGGAGATTTTCGAAAGATGCGGATCTTAAAACACAATATTGTAATTGCATGCAGGATTACATTGATAAAGGACATATGTCACCGATTAAAGCTTTAGACGATCCTAAATCTGGGTTCTATCTTTCTCATTACGCAGTAAAAAAGGAAACGAGTCTTACTACTAAAACTAGAGTTGTTTCCGATGGTTCTGCAAAAAGTTCTACCGGAGTTTCCCTAAATGACTGTTTATTAGTTGGTCCAACTATTCAAAATGATCTTTTCTCGATCGTTACGAGATTCAGAACTTTTCCGTATGCAATTACCGCGGATATAGAACAAATGTACCGACAAGTAAAAATCGCGGAGGCTGACCGGAAGTTTCAAAAAATATTATGGCGTCAAAATTCAGACAAACCTATCAAGGTATATACATTAAATACCGTTACAATTGGACTCTCTTCATCGCCATTTCTCGCAATTCGCACATTGCATCAATTAGCCGATGATGAAGAGAAATCATTTCCGATCGCGGCTGAAAAATTAAGGGAAGATTTTTATGTTGACGATGTAATGACAGGTGATAATACTTTTCAAAAAACACGTTAATTAAGAGATGATTTAATTAATCTCCTTGCAAAGGGGGGATTTAATTTACGAAAGTGGATCTCAAATTGTCCAGATTTGTGCATGAATTTCTCTCTTGATTCCAAAGATGAATTTATGTTACTTGATCATTCTGATACAGTAAAGGCTCTCGGACTTTATTGGGATCCTAAAAAAGATTCAATTTTTTATACCGTAAAGTTGTCCAACTCTAACAAGACTGAAACCAAAAGATCTATCCTTCCTGAATGTTCTAAATTATTTGACCCCTTAGGATTGTTAGGGCCAATTATTATCAATGGTAAAATCTTAATTCAACAGCTTTAGAAATATCAATTGAATTAGGACGATCCAATTCCTATTGAAGCAGAAAAGGTATGGTTACATTATAAACAACAATTAACGTCACTTGAAGGTATTGAATTTAATAGGTGCATTACACTTGAAAAAACAAATGATGTACAGTTACATGGGTTCTGTGATGCTAGCGAAAAAGCATATGGCGCATGTCTTTACCTGCGTATAACTGATCATGATAATAACCACCATTCTCTACTTATTTGCTCCAAATCTCGCGTGGCTCCTCTTAAAACTACAACACTGCCTCGATTAGAACGTTGTGGTGCTAATCTGTTAGCAAAATTATCAGAAACTACAATTCGCGCTTTAAAACTCGAAGTTTCGAAAATAATCTTTTGGTCAGATTCAACCATTGTTTTAAATTGAATTCAATCTCCACCTTATAGTTTGAAAACTTTCGTAGCAAATCGAGTATCAGAAATTCAATCAAAAACACAAGCTTCTAGTTAGCGACATGTTCGTAGCCAAGACAATCCAGCAGACTTCATTTCGCGAGATCAAAAGGTTACTGAATTCATAAAAAATTCTCTTTGGTATCAAGGTCCTGCTTGGTTATCAGAAAACGAAGAAAATTGGCCTTATTTTGAATTCGAATTACAAAATACAATTAAGAATCGCGAGACAAAACCTATTTTTTCTTTGAAAACTACACAAATAGAAATTTTATTTTTGACTAAATATGATAATTTGAGAAAATTAAAAAATGTAGTAGCATATTGTCAAAGATTTCTTTTTAATACAAAGCCTAAAAACAAAAACGAAAGATTGACCGGACCAATTTCTCAAGAAGAAATAAATTCTGCTTTTCTTATGGTATTAAAGTTAATTCAATATACTTCTTTTTCGCGAGAATTTAATGATTTAAATAACAACAGATTTGTATTAAAATTAAGTTGCCTTTTCAACTTAAACCCTTTTTTAGAAAATGGAATCATTAAGGTAGGAGGGAGACTAGTACACGCGAATATTCCAGAGTCACAAAAGTTTCCTATAATTCTACCAAAAAACAATTATGTAACTAATTTAATAATTAGAGATGAGCACAAAAATCGAATGCATGCAGGTGTGACAAACACATTGTATGGACTTCGTGAAAATTACTGGTTAATAAATGGTCGTAGCACAGTTAGAAATATTATCCGACAATGTGTGACATGTTTTAAGGTTAAACCGCGTGAAATTACATACTTAATGGGAAATTCACCAAAAGAAAAAATTACATTTTCTCGTCCTTTCCTTCAGGTTGGAGTTGATTTTTGTGGTCCATTTTACACAAAAGAACATCGATTTAGAAATCGAACTAAAATTAAGACATATGTCTGCGTTTTTGTATGTTTCACTACTAAAGCAATTCATCTTGAATTAGCTAATGATTTAAGTACCGAAGCATTCCTCGCTTGTCTAAAACGTTTCTTTGCTCGTCGTGGTTTGGCAAAATCAGTTCATTCTGATAATGGAACTAATTTTGTCGGTGATAATTCGACATTAAAACAATTATATAAAGAAATTGATTCTATTACAAAGGATGACAAAGTACAAAACTATCTTATAGAAAAAGGTGTCAGCTGGCATTTTATTCCTCCCAGAGCCCCACACTTCGGTGGATTATGGGAAGCGGCTGTAAAATCATTTAAAACACACTTTACACGCGTTGCAAGAAGTTCATTTTTAACTTATGAACAACTTCATACATATGTTGTTGAAATCGAGGCTATCCTTAATTCTAGACCATTGACTCCACTTTCCTCAGATCCTAATGATTTACTTCCACTGACTCCTGGTCATTTTTTAATTGGAATCTCTCTGACAAGCTTACCTCAACATGATCTACGTAACATTCCTACAAATCGTCTTAATTGTTGGGAATTGGCACAACAAATGAGGCAGCATTTTTGGAACAGATGGCACAAGGAGTATATTAACGAGTTATTGTTTCACAGCAAATGGCAGTCTCAAACCGATCAAAGCAATATTAAGCTGGGCACTATGGTAATGGTCAAGGATGATGATCTGACACCGATGAAGTGGAAGATCGCGCGCATTATCGAACTACATCCAGGTGACGACGGAAAAGTGCGAACAGTGACAATAAAAACTGGAACAGGAATTTACAAACGTGCCTTAAAAAATTTGTATCCTCTTCCGATTGAATGATAAAAATGTGTATCATTAAAGACAATAATAGCCACGCTATTATAATATAGAGACATTATGTTGTAGATTTAAACAAGATTTGCTAATTGATAGATTTTTATTTGTAATATTATGCAATCACTTAATTTAATAACCTATTTTATTTCGAACGTAAGTCGTTCAAAGGGGCCGGTATGTTATGTCGTTATCTTTTTAAAAAAAATTAATTAATATTAATATTATATTATTGTTTTATAAAAATCTTTACGTTTATTAAATTCATGTTTATTGTAAAATAACTTTCACTTCAAGGGTAAAATATACCTTCTTAAAAACTTAAATTCTAAAGATATCTAAATAAATATTATAAATGTATACCTATTTTAATATTTTTGTCAAACTATGCATTTATTACTATAATCCGAAACAGACTGATCAGGATTTTTACATCTGGCCTTTTATTGCGAAGGTTGAGATGTATTGAGGATTAGTCTTAATTGCTTTTTACAAATTGTACTTCGTTTATTACCTACCACTCCGCCCAATAGTTTGTTAGACCCTTTTTCTCTTACAAAAACTCATTTTTGTATGCTACGTTGCCAAGTTTGTATTTTTTCAAAATGATAATTTCAAAATGCGACATTGCCAAATGTAAGTTGGTGAAAACCGATTACCTGAGGACACGTACTTCAAGCTTTAGTCAGACTAGAAATTACCGCCGAAATACTAGCATCGCCGGCCCAAAAATTAATCGTGCAGTCGTGTAATTTTAATATGTTTTTAAAAAATAAACTTTTATGTAAACTTTAAAAACACCTTCAACAATTACTTCCTTTCTTACATGCTAGGATAAAACAATTATAGTTTCTTAACAGTTAACCGAGAATTTTAAATTAAAAAAATCTGTCCGCGCAAGCGCGGACACATTCTCATCCGCGCTTCGCGCGGGGGCTCGCTTCGCTCGCAAGTTTCAGCGCGCCTCGGGGCGCGCGAATATTGATCGTCGCGCTTCGCGCTCCGTGTGTTGTTGCGCGCTTCGCGCGCAAATGGCTCGCTTCGCTTGCGGCGGTCTGCAATTGTTGTGCATTATTTGTGTTCTTGTTCTTGTTTCCTATTATATGTTTCGTAAAACATTTTTTTTTCTTAAAGTTACTACGACTTTAAGGTTACATTCTCATCACATGAGATTTAAATTAAATGTATATTTTTGGTCTTGATGATTTAAATTGTGAAGTTATTTTTAATTATACTAACTCTTAGTAGAAATATTATTTGCAGAAGCAGATATAATATTCTTAAAGTATTAGTATCAAGGTTTTTGTGTAGTGTAGACCGGAGCGTAATGGCTAACTTTTCACTCTTTGTTGATTTACACGGACAATTTTGTTTTAATTAAGTGTTTATCACCTAGAAAAGTTACTCTAGTACCTCAGCTTTCTTTTAAAAAGTCGAACGTCCCTATATTACGCTTACTTTTTTTCTACAATGAACGTACACTTCGTCGGTATCGTAGGTATTGCTCTTTCCCGTGTAGAAATTTGTCGTGGCTTTCCTAGAAATAGACTACAGCTAGATAGCATTTGTCGTGGAAAATTATTCTGAATAAACTGTCCTGGCCCCGAAATGTTAATGTACAGTTTTCCCCTTTATTTTCTTCACTATGAAGACAGTCTAGAATCTGGCTAAAATTTGTCTAGAATACTGAATTGAAAATTCAGTACAAGTTCGTATAGCAGGTTGTCCAAGAATTAGCTGGGCACTGTCTAGGACGCTGACTTAAGAATTTAGTACAAGTTCGTGGAGAAGGTGGCTCTGAGAGTCTACTAAGCTAGCAGACGAAATCAGTTCTTGACGTAGTGCTTGATGAAAAGAAACCAAGAGTCTACAATTGTAACTTATCTTGTTGTGAAGATAAAATCAAATTTATAAATCTAGTGAAAAGTTTTCAGTTTTCCATTTTTGAACAGGGACAGTGTACAAGTTTAAATATATTACAGCGAAAAAAAGATTTATTAGAAAAAGGACATGTGATGTCATCATTAATAGTCTAGATTGTTTTTCATATTATAATGTTCATAATAAGTAATAAAACTTTGGTAATTTTAAGTAAATTTTTTGTGATTGCAACAATATAATATACAATTAATTTTATTATCGGTATACAAGTACGAATCTTTATAGTGAATGTGTTTGTGTTTTAAAGAAAAAATCCAATGTAGCAAAATAGGTTACAATTAATTTCAAAAATAATTGTAAGAGGAATTGTGATAATAACAAATACTTTTGTATTACTGTTTTGTTTGATTAAAAGTTAAACAAACAAAAGAGTAAAGTTGAAAAATATTGTTCTATTATTTATAAACCTAACAATTATTCCCAGTATGTAGAAACTGCTTATTTTAATATACAGGAACTGGCTAGGAATGATTTATTTTACTAGACAAGGACTAGACAAAATAACTGTACAAAATCTTGACGTTGCTAGTGTTACATCCCTCGTTCAAGCCTGTCCATTTTTCCCATCTAGTTGCTAGATTGAATCTAGCGCAACTGGACAGTTTCTCATACACTTCCACGGTAAATTTCTACACGGGTTATACATAGCGTGTTGCATTAGCCAACACGCCCTAGGGGTACTTAGGAAATATTTTGTAATTTTTATCAATACAGTAAGTGTGAATCAAAAATCTAAAATTGACCCTCAAAAAATGTTTCAAGCTTAAAACGCGATTTTAGTTTCTTTTTTAAAGTTATTTTAAAAAAATTAGAATGAAAAAATGAAAATTTTGAAAAGTTACTTTCATATGTGAAATACAGATTTTCTACTATATTTCTTACAATAGTTATTGAATAATAAATAATCAACCTTTGTAGAAACTTGCAGTACATTAAGTTGTCTTAGGAGTGAAATCATTTCGATTTACGATTTTTAAATAAATTACAATTATTCATTACGCCCCTTAGCCATTATGTCCCGTTTTCCCTATATACGTGATTTGTAAATATATATCAAGTGTATGATTAAAAACATGTAAATTTGGATACAGTGAATGTGATATTTACCTATCGTTTTAACAAGCAAAAGTAAAACACCTCCACTAAGCTGAGACAAAAAGTCAAAAATTCGAAAAAAGTTTTTGAAAAAATTAAGTTTTTCAAAAGTTATCGTCGGACAGACAGACAGACAGACGTAATCGACAGACCATGTTTCTTGGATTCAGGGCACCTCAAAACGCAAAGATTTCATAAAATTAGCAAATAGTATATTAAGCAACAAGGTACCGTAAAGGCAGCCTTTAAGTCCCGTGTATCTTACGATATTTTTTATTCCAAAGGCACAAAAGTGGCGATTTAAGATAGCAGACGACAGGGAGTAAAAGTCATTCACTTGTTCGACTTGTGTGAAAATGGCGGCCTTTTTTCCATGAGCAAAAATAACGCATCGGACTAGCTGTTTTTTTTGTCCATGGGAAAAAAAGGTCGCCATTTTCATTCAACCTGAGGTATAAAAAGTCAATTTTTCATCAAATCTAATACCTCCTCATGTGATTAGAATGTAAAAAACCATTTCCAACAAGATAGGACCAAAAATTAAAATGTAAAAAAGGGTCAGACCAGCCAAACTGCATTAAAAAAATTTCATTGATTTTCTAAAATGTTAAAACTTTTATGAATATATTTTAGTTATAACATTTTAGAAAATCAATAAAACTTTTTTAACCCAGTTAAGCTAGCCTGACCCAAAAACTTAAAAAAAAAAAAATTAATTTTCTATGAAAAAATGTTGTAGAGGAAAGTTGTTTGTATTTGTCTAATCTAAAGTATTATAAAGTTAAAAATAATGAAATTTAAAAAAATTGAATTTTCAAAATTTTGAAACTACTGTAGTTTGCGTAGTTTTCGACGAAAATTGCTGGCTAACGAACTCGATCTGTATTTTAACACTAACTTTGTGCATACAAAGTTGCAAGTTGATGCAATAAGTTTTTCAAGAGTTATCGTAGGGACACCATTGTGTCTACAGACAGACACGAAGACAGACATACGGACAGACACTTTTTTTAGACCATGTTTTTCGGACTCAGGGGACCCCAAAACGTCGAGATTTCATGAAATTAGCGAAAGTCAATTTTCGACCAAAACTAATACTTTCTCATATGATGAGAATGTAAAAACATCAGTTAATAAAAATTCATTAATATTTTAACTATTTTATCAGCCTGAAAATAAACAACTAATACTTTTTTATTTTTAAACAATTCAAATTTGAACAGAAGAAAAAGAATAAAATGTTTCTGATTCAAACAATCGTTTACTTAATAATTATCAAATAAATATTTACATGAACTAAATAATACTTATTTAAATTAATAATTCCTGTATTCAAAACAAAAACCATTTAATTGACTTAAAACAATATACATTTATTCCAAGTAAATATTTATTTAATTATAAATTATTTAAATAATTTCTTTAGACTTAAATCTGCAAATAATTGACACAACTCGTCCTAAAAATAGGCAACAAAAATCAATGAAGTCATTTGTAGACAATATTTCAGAGAAGGAAAAGAATCCTCTTGATGAAGCTGTTACACGTTTTATTATTGAAAACAATGCTGATTTTGATATTGTCAATTCGACTACGTTTCAAGATCTAATTAAACAATTAAGACCGGCTTATTCCTTGCCAACCTCGCAGATGCTTTCATACACATTGCTCGATGCAGTTTATGAAAAACAGTGTAAAGTTGAAGGCAAAAAAAAAGTTGAAAGTTTCGGTCTTTTATTTATGACTAAAGAAAATAACGTTCTAATGATGTTTATTTCTAAGTCGAATGGAAAAAAATTCTTCTTGAATGATTTTACGCTGCTTCACGAAGAAAAAGATGAGTATAACAGAATCATTACTGAAGCAATCGAATTGGCAGACACTAAGTATTGTATAGAGATTATTGCAATAATTTCAAAGAAGTTATCTTTGCTGGACAATACTACTTCAAAGGTATGGCTCATACCATGCAATATTAAAGTTCTGAACTTAGTAGCAGAATTTTCAACAAGTCCAGACCCATTTTCTTGCAATTAATACTTTTTTGAGAAGAATAAAAATGATAAGAAGAAGAATTGCAGAGGGGCAAACAGCTTGCGGTCGAGAAATTATGTCTCTTGTTTTTGATGATATTTGGATAACTGATTTTGAAAAACTTCAAAAAAATTTTCAACAAATTTATGATTTTATTCAAAAGTTCAATGACAGTGATTTTTTAATCGCTGATGCCGTTCAAACTTGGTTTGACTTTCTCCTGAATGCTGAAGATGAAGTCCTTCAAAGGAGTATATCGCTTTATATTCAGAAAGTCACAACACCGGTGTTTTTAACAGCTAACTTTTTGCATCCTATATATCGAGGTCGTAGTCTAGGCACAAATGAATTGGCAATAGTTAATGAATTTCTATTAGATAATCTTGACGAAGATGGTTTGAGGCAGTTAATTTCTTCCAAATCTAATAGAGGTATTTTTTCAAAACTAGTTAAAAAAAACATCAAGTCGCCAATATCATTCTGGAGTGTGGCAGAGCAAGAGGCTTCTGAATTATCTAAGTTTGCATCTCAAATTTTACAAATTTCACCTTCAGCAAGCGATATGAAGTATAACTTCAACGAGCAAAGAAAAGTATCTAAAGATCAGTTAGATAAAATTCGCCATTTATATTATAATTTAAAACTCTGTGATTCGAACTAAGTAAAAATATGTGAAACGGAGTATTTTAAAACATGATTTAAAAAATTAAGAATTACATTGAAAGAATTTCTATAAGTTTGTTTCTATTGTTGGTATCTGCATAATGATTTAAAAAAAATTTAGTTTGTATATATTGAGATTTTATTAAAAATGATAAAAGATAGGAATAAAACAATGTTTTATATTTTTAAGTCAAGATTTATATTGTAGCCATGAAACGATTATAAAAAACTTTTTATAAATAAAACAATTGTGCGACGTTAAAGACAAAAAACATGAATACATTTTTATTAAAAAATCTGTTTTTTTAAAGCTGTGAGACATAGTCAAAATTATTATTATATTATTTTGGTCTTAAATTGTCAGTCATAATTAAAATGTAGTAATAATTAACAAATTTCTTACTAACACTTTAAGCAAAGTAAAAAGATGTTGATTTAAGAAAATTAACAAAATTTCAGTTTATCAATAATCCTCGCATAAATTATTATCATTTATTTTTAATGTGTAGTAAATGTAAATTAATTTCTTTGAATTTTCAGTACTTAACCTATTTCTTAGCTTGTTGTGGACGAACGACCATTGAGAGAATAATCTCTCAATTGCAGCAGTAGAACTTGGAATTTCCAATAACTTTTTCGCTAATGCAGCCAAAGTAGGATGTTTTGTTTCCGCCAAATCCTAAAATGTTTCCGGATCTTTAACATTTTTTTCCTTAAGAGTTTTGAAAATACCTTCTTCGTCTACGTAGGCAACTAAATCATTTAATCCGTTTTCATTTAAATTTTCTTTAAAAAATGAAGCAGCCATGTTTTTGTACTTGCAATTGTCATGAAAAATTTGCCCTTTGTACACAGGGTGTAAAATATTCGCGGCAAAATAAATCGGCCTAATTAATTTCTCTATTCGTTGCTTTAATAACAATTCGTATTCTTCATTATGAATAGGAAATTGTAGGCGCAGCCATTGGTCAATAGCATACGCAATTGAACATTTATCACTTTGACAAGTATTTATTAATTTGCATACTTCGTCCAAAATTAAAATAAAATCGAGCACTTTTTGTTCAAACGTCTCATCAGAAATCAGAACGATTGCTTCATTGGAAATTTGATGGTCACCACTTCGAATGATTTCCCGCATTATATTTAAATTTCAAAGATAACATCTAAAGCTATATCGATAGCTACACCATCTAGTTTCGCTGGGTAGAGAAATCCTGATGCCGCCACGCATAATCAATTCTCTTTCCAGTTTTGAAAAATTAAATTATTTTAAAACTGAAACTAGTTTCGTGTTAAAAGAGTGATCAACTAAACTTTTTGCCAGCAAATTTCCACTATGGCTGTGGCAGGTTGTATAGAAACAGTCAATGGTCTTTCCCATTGAAACCATGGACGAGACGTTATCAGAAACCACAGCATAAATTTTAGTGTTGTAAACTGCTTCTGCTTGTATGACAGCTGAATCAATCACTTCTTTTAAAGCTATTGCAGTTTCACTCTTTTGAGTAAAATCCCAAGAATCAAGAAATACTTTAGTTCCATTAACTTGTTAAAGAATCCCTACAACGTATTTTTCGTTTTTATTTTTCCAACCGTCAACAAGAAGTACGTTGTTTTCGCCAACTCGGGATAAATTTTGTTTATAAATTTTATCATAAACACTATTCAACAAAGATCCACTTAAAGTATTCCTCGAAGGTGGTTTGTAATTCGGATTTAGAATTTTTAACCAATTTTTAAAATGATCCGAATCCACTATCGAAAATGGAATGTTGCAACTGAAAAAAAACATGGCTAAAGCTTCATCAATTTTAGATGTATCATTTTCTGTAAACTCTGGAGTAGAAGATTGAGTTTCATTTTTCTGCAAAAGTAATTAAAAAACGTTAATTTTTAACTAATGTTCTAAAATATTAATTATTTAAATTTATTATTACATAAACTTACTTTTCGCTTTTTTGAAGGAATTCTAAAATTCGGCTGTGCATCCACATTTTCTGTTGATATATCCTCAGGAATTGTAGTTTTGCAGACATTTCTAAAATAAAATCATAATTTTTAGTTAAATTAAGCATAACTTTATACAAGAGTTTTAAATCATTAGATTATATATAAATATATACCACATTTATAAATATAATCGTAAATAAGCCATAAAAATTGAAATAATCGGTGCGAAAATTGATAATTATATTATTATTATTATTATTATTATTGAATTATTATAATATATTCTATTCCAAACTTTTTTTAAAAAATTAATCACATTTAAAACGACTCGTTTATTTATCTAAATATTCTAAATGTTGCACATTTGTTTAAAAAAATTGTTTAAAATAATAATAATTACTTTAATTTTATGTTTATTTAACGTTTTCCTCTTCGAATTGCAACAACCAATCAAGGGTTTATCCTTGATTGTTTAAAATGCGAGATTCGTTTTTCCCCGTTTAATTTACTAAAAATTTAGAATTTAGAAAAGATTAACTAAAAATGGTTGCGGGATGGGTTGTTTTAATTAATAGGCATTTATTTCCCTTATAAGTTTTAAATTTATTTTCCCTTTTCTTTTCAAAATTTAAGCGTAAACATTACAATAATTATATTTTAACTTACCGCTAAACTTATCCTACCACCTCCACTTCGTAGAGATGGGCCTTGTTTAATTGTTTAGTGTTGATCACCTCGATTGTAATTTTCAATAATTCTTCGCTTAATCCCTTGAGATGGCGATTATTTTAAACACAATTCTTACGAACGTGATTTTACTCGCGTTAATTCTACGTTTGTGTTGATTCTTTTTCACCACTATCGATTAACCGAGTTGTTAAAACTTGCCTTAATTAGTGTAGGAAACTAATTAAGGGACAGTTAAGAACGCGTCTTCTTATTATGAATGACCGATTAATACTGCCCTGAACGAACTGTGATGTCAATTTTTATACCAGAAACTATATTTCTGTTGGAGGGAAAATCTGCAACTCTGACATTCCTCAGGGATCGTTGTCCCGTGTTGAAATAATTTATTATTTCTATATTTCGAAGGAGTACCCCTTTGGATTGCTTTTGCTGACTTTGCTTTCTTTTGAATTAAGCAAGTCTATAGTATATTAATCCATGATTGCCAAAGACAAACGAAATTATTTGCAATAATTGTTGCTTCATTATTTGGCAATCATTATTAATCTTTGTATATTTGTGTCCTTAGGGTTAACAACCTTGCACCAATAAGTTATTGAACTTATTCTGATTTTAAGGAGGAATGTCATTACAGAGTATTTTGGTTGGTGTAACAATTGACATACGAGCTCATTCCAGAAAATGATTCAGTTGATTTGTTTGCATATTTCTTATAATAGGGATTCTCTCCTTTTTTTAAATTTAATTATAATTAATGGATTATTGATTCGTTACACTAAATCTAATACAAATGGTCAGGTCTGCAAATGGTACAAATAGAATTCGTAAACATAACCTATACAATATACTGTCCCGTCATAAACATATCAAAATCATCTTCATTATGCGCTTTTAAACATTTAAAGAGTAATGAATTATAAAATAATAATTAATATTTTCAAAGCACTTTTCATTTAATTATAAACTTTACATACCTGTGAGCAACAAGGCGATCATAAGCAGAGGTTTGAATTATTTTGTTGCACATCAAGCATTTCGAAGCCTTTCCTTTTTCCTTTTTTTCACGTTCAAACCCTAATTCTTCCCAGGGAATCGATTGTCCTTTTTTGTTTGATCGATTCATTGTATATAATTTATATTTTTTAATAGTCTGACGAATTTATAGCATATGAGATTGACGACGCACGTATAATTTTCAAATATTATGCTTTTAGCGCTTCTTCAATTGTCCGACATATTTTTTTACATTTATTACAGGTTTTTTTTACGTATATTACATTTTTTACGTAATATACGTAGAAAACTTCGAGTTGCGCGCAACCGTGCAACCGTGCCTATATGTAATTTGCTTGAATCTCACTCGCACTCATGCTTACTACAAATTTATAGTTTCTCTCTCTATCTCTGCTCACTGGTCACTCAATAGACTGCCTACTGGTTGAAAGAAACCCTTCAAACAATAGGCCAGGTACTCGAGAAAACCTTTCGTTTCTCTTTAAATTTTATATATACAGTCGAACCTGGCTAAGTGAAACCTGGATAAGTGAAAAACCTCTGTTAGAGACGGCAATCGCCAGGTCCCTTCATTTTCCATGTAAAAACCTCTATAAGTGAGAATCTGTACTGCCGTCCAATGTAAGAAGACACATAAGCGCCAGTCTACTGGGCAATAGAAGTAAGTAAAAAGTAATTCAAATTTTAATAGAAGTTCACTTAATAATTGTGTAAATCGACAAATCACTTTTTCATAAAATTTTTACAAATAAATTAATGAATTTAGTAAATTTGGTATTTTCATTTGTAGATTGAATTGATTAAACCTCTATGAGTGAAAGAGGGCACGCTTAAACCTCTGTAAGTGCGAAAACCTCTATAAGTGACTGAGGCCGCTCCAGGTTTGACTGTATACCCAGTGGGCACTAGGACGTCTAAAAGACGTCTTAAAGACGTCCTTTTTTGTCCGCGGACAATTCTGGGACAATGATGGTAATGTCTCTGAGTCATCAAAAAGACAACTAAAAGACGTCTAAAAGACGTTCTATGTCTGGTCCAAAAGACGTCTAAAAGACATAAGAAAGGACGTCTAAAGTACGTCTTAAAGACGTCTTTTGGACGTCTAAAAGACATAAAAGGGACGTCTAAAAGACGTCTTTAAGACGTCTTTTGGACGTCCTTTTTACATTTCTTCAGATCTTAAATAAACATTTCTTTTTTAACATTTTCTTAATTGAAACTCAGTAATATTGTATTAAATTTATTTTAAGTTTAATTTTATTTTTTATAAAATGTGGAGAAATAATGAAAAAATTCCTACGAAGCTGGGATCGAACTCGGATACCTTGGGCTTGAAACACTGCGCCTTAAGCACCTCAGCCGTTCAAGACAGATATGAACCTCTACAAAGTTAACGATCTCACTTGTCAATGAAATGAATTCAACTTAGAAAAATTCCAATCACTTTTACATTGATTAGTTTCTAAGTACAAGTTGAACTTAGACAATAATATTTTCTATTTATGGAAATTTTTTTATTTTCAAATGTTGAATGAAAAAGACGTCTTTTAGACATCTTAAAGACATCTAATGGCCAAGACATAGAACATGTATAGGACGTCTTTAAGACGTCTTAAAGACGTCTTTTTGTACAAGTCCAAAAGACGTCCGCAAAAAGACATCTTTAGGACGTCTTTTGAACAAGTGTGCCCACTGGGTATATATTTCAAATATCTTTGTCTCCTTCTTTCTAGATACTAAATAACATTATCGGTCTCTGTTTATAACGCAAAAAATCTAACGCTATTGCTTTCTTCCTCTTTCGAAAGTAAATAACATTAGAATGTCTCTCTTTACCTAATTTGCATATCTACTCGTTTCATATTAAGGACATTCGAATTCAACCTTCTCCAAAAAGTCAGATATTTGATGAGGGAGTTTTAAATTTACTAGAATTATAAACGTTTTATAATGTATTCAACAAATATTGTAATTTTATCAATCATTTCTATTTTTTCCCTTATTTTTTATATACCTATGTTAATTTTAAAAATTATAGATTTTTACAGTATACATAAACTGATACTGTGTAATTAAAAATTTTAATAAAATTACCTATTAACCATCAAATATTTTTAAGTTGTTTTCTGCGACTATTTTCTGGTATGTCTATAAAAAACAATTTTGAAAAAATGAATTTAATAACTGTTATTGCTATAAAAAAAGTTTTTTGAAATTTGAATATTTAATGAAAGTTCTCATTTGCTCTTTTATTTTGAGTTTCTTTTAGTAACTTCTGTTGAACCAATTACATTAATTTGTAAAAAAATCATAAAATTATTTTAGGCCTAAAATTATTACTACAAATTTTACTAAATTAAAATTTGTTTAAAACTAATTAATTATACATTGGGATTATTTTATTCTTAAAAATTGAAACATGTTTTATAAACTATTTAATTATTAAAACCTTATTATGAGAATTTAGAAAATTGGAAAACTATTCCTCTCACATATTAAAATCCTGGTTTTGAATTATAAAAAACCAATAGCCAATTCGTTATCAGCTACCACAAAAACCCCCCGAGTAACAAGTTCTATGTCAGTTCAATCGTTTTTTAAAACTGTCGTCCACCATATTGGATCCGTCATTTTGAAGTAAGTATACCCTAGTAGCACGTCAGGTTGCCAAAACCTTGCAGAAACTTAACATTGCAAGGTTCGAAAGTTTGAGAAAACCTTGCAAATATTGCTGCAACTTGGGAATGTCCTTGTTGAGATAGGTTTTTGGAACTTTTTTGTGATATTGTTGAAGGCTTGTGCAAACTTGTCATCATTTTTAGCAAGGTTTTAAAAAAGTTTTAGAAAGTAATAAAAAAATATTGGGCAATATTTGGTTTCTGAAATAATACGTAATATTTTACTCCTTATTGTCGTTTATTAAATTTATTATGTACCCAGTGGGCACACTTGTTCAAAAGACGTCCTAAGGATGTCTTTTTGCGGACGTCTTTTGGACTTTGGAAAAAGTCGTCATTAGGACGTCTTAAAGACGCCTTTAATTGGTCTCTATAAGGTACTTCTTAAAGACGTAAATAAAACGTCTTAAATACGTCCAAAACATGTTCTATGTCTGGTTAATTGACGTCTATAAGATGTCATTAGAATACACTTTATTTGGACATTCTCAAAGAAGACCTGAAAATTAATTTTCTTTGTTATATTTGCAGGATTTAGATACTGAAATGAATATTACTGATGAATCATCTGAAAGATATGTTTTAATTTATTTGGACGATCCTTCTACCAAAAGAAGTTTTGATGTATTTTATACGTTATTTAGACAAAAGAAGACATATAAAAGTCGACTTTTACACGTCTTTTACTGCGAAAAGTATATTTTCTCCCATATTTTCAAAACTTTGAAAGTTAAATGAATATAATACGTGAATCGTTGAAAAGACATCTTAAAGACGACTTTAAGATGTCTTTAGAAAAACACGTATATTTTTGCTTATTATTTTCAAGAATGGTATGAACATTCTTCCAAAAAATGTTTGAAAATTTTATTATTTTTAAGTCATTTGGACGATAAAAGACGTCTAAAAGTCGACTTTTAGACGTCTTTTTCTGCGATTCGTATATATTTTCAACGTTATTTTCAAAACTTTGAAAGTCGAATCGTCCATAAGACATCTTAAAAACTACTTTTAAAGACTTTAAGTCTTTACAAACAACATACATTTGTGATTATTGTTTTCAAGAATGGTATCAACATTAATCGTCCAAAAAATATTTAAAAGTTTGTTTATTTTTAAATAATTTGGACGATAAAAGATGCCTTCACCTGCGATTTATATATATGTTCTTCGTCATTTTCAAAACTCTGAACGTTGAATAAATGTAATACATGAATCTTTCAAAAGACATCTTAAAGACGACTTTTAGACGTCTTTAGAGAAGACCTGTATTTTTTCTTCTTCATTTTAAAAAATAATATGTCATTTTATATTTATTTATTTATATTTTATGTTATTTGGACGATAAAAGATGTTCAAAAGTCGACTTTTAGACGTTTTTTCTTGCTATTAGTATACATTTTCTACGTTATTTCTAAAACTTTGAAAGTTGAACGTCCAAAATACATCTTAAAAACAACTTTAAGACGTCTTTACAAAAAACATACATTTTTGCTTATTATTTTCTAGAATGGTATAAACATTAATCGTCCAAAAAATATTTAAACATTTTGTTTTTTAATCATTTGGACCATTAAAGACGTTTAAAAGTCGACTTTTAGACGTCTTTTTCTGCAATGCATACATATTTTCTACGTCATTTTTAAAACTTTTAAAGTTGAATAAATTGTTCGGTGGACTTTTAAAAGGTAACTTATAGAAGTATTTTCAACGATTCATATATCTTTTCTGTTATAATCTCGAAATTCACGTAATTAAATGATTATGGTAAATAAATCATCCAAAAGACGTATTAAAAGACGTTGTCTTTTGAACGTCTTTCGAAGAATCATATATGTATGTTTCGTTATGTTTTAAAAAATTTTAAAATGACTAAGAGGAATAATATTTAAACTGACACAGAAAAAAGTAAATCTTTAATTAAAGATAGTCTTAAATTCAGCACTGTCTGCTATAATGTCAAATCAAACAAAATCCATTCCGCGAATTCAGTATTGACTGTCTTAAAAATGTTGTATTTTAATTTCAGGCTCAGCAGGGGCGTAGCCAAAAAAAAAGTTTCGGGGAGGTTTTATGGAATTTGATAAGAGGTGTACTCAGAATGAAATTAGAAATTTAGGCTTTAACATATAGGTTTTTCCAAAATTTCGGGGGGGGGGTTAACCCCCCTCCCCGGATACGCCCCTGCCAGGCTGCTTTCCTGTCTTAAAATATTTTGACTCGGGATTCGTAATCAGCCACCCCGAAAACCCCGAATATTGATTTTTAAGCAAATTAAATTGATTTTTAACAAGTCGTCTGCCATATTGGATCCACTATTTTGAATTTTCAAAATCTGACATATTCGTAATCAGCGGCCCCGAAAAGCCAGAAGTTAAAAATTCGAAGCGAATACAAACATTTTTTAAAATAGTTGTATTTACAGGCAGAGTGAGTAAATTTTCATGCTTGACAACTGCTAAAAAAATCATTTTTTTCAACTAATTTAGCTTGTTGGCAATATCACTACTTCCTTGTAAAGTAGATGGTTCAGTCTTAAATTTTACTCATATGAAAAGTCTTCAGCACGTCGGATTTACCCAGAAGAAATTTTCAAAAATTGCCAAAAACGTAATTTATGGGACTTTTACCCCCACGGTTTTCAAAATCCTGACGTGATGGGAGTGTTTCGTTTTCTGAGAATTAAATATGTTATAAAATAAATTTAATTTTGCATTCTAATAAATTCAATTATTGTCAGAAATAAAAAAGATTAAGGTTTTGTATGAAATTTAAGAAGATGTAAATTGGTGTTGACCAGAATAAAATTAGTTAGTTTTTTGGTGTAATAAATGTGTTTTCTTCTCTTGCTGGTCTAAAATTATATATTTGTTTTTAAAAAAATGACATGAGAACAACGTCTATGTCAATAATAAAGCTTTCGTCCTTCAAAGAAAGACCTCCTCAGTATGAATTTTTTACAATCAGTGAAATCTGTTTCAACAGTTATATTTTTTTTTTGAGTAAATAGTCAATATTAGCAACTAAATTAAAATTTAAGTTGCACGTCATAAGATTGCACGTCATAAAATTGCACATTTTTACAGTTAGTTTAAATATGATTTCAAAAACAGCATAAGTTATATATATTAATTGTTTTTTGACATGTTCTCTTTAAATTGTCAAAACATAATTGTCTTATATGAAAATTTGTGGTAACTTGCAAGTTTATAATAGGGCCAAAAAAATCCAAGTCAAGTTAAATTTTTTTATTCTCTAAGAACTGTATAATAGTATTGTAAAAAAAGTACTGTAAGACAAGTATTTAATTTTAAGAAATTAAATAATTAAATTTCTGATTAACTCAATTATAAGTATTATAATACTTAAAATGTAAAACTTTATAAGTTGAATGTTTTAATTTCGCTCATTACGGGCAATGTTTCTTTTTATTCGGTCTCCAGCCTTTCGAAACCAATCTTGTATAACAATTTTTATCTCATTCTCTGTTGAGCCCTTGTACATTTTAAGCAGTTCTTCTGAAATGAAAAGGAAATTTGGCTTAGTGCTGAATGAATCTTTACGCTAATACATACATTAATTTTTTTCAAATCGCGTGAGAGTGAAGGTGAGTGATGGTGAAGGGGTGAGAGATTTGGAGAGTAAGGGTGAAGGTGAAGATAAGAGTAAAGGTGAAGGCGTGAGTGTGGGCATAAGTGACAGTGAAGGTGAGAGTGAGTTTACGCTTTCTACACATATGTGCCTGCACCCTAAGAAGCAAAGAATTAAAAAGATATGAAAGGTTGAATTAAGAAGGTGGATGGTAGAACCGACTCTTGGCTCTGGACGCACGCGCTAATACCAGTCAGGTGTCAGTGATCAGTCCAAGCGAAGAGTCGGTAATTAATATAAAAACTTTAAGTTTGTTTAGAACCGAGAATTATGGACTATTAATAAATAATTAAATATTAACTTACTAACCTATAACGGTCACAGCTATTGTTTTATTTTCAAATTTTCGATTTCCTTTTATTCCTTTCCAAGAGTACTCCCGGGCTAAGGTATTAGTCATAATGTCTTCCATGACTGCCCTGCAAGCTTTAGCGACATTCTTTCCACCCTTTTGAGTCACCTTCCTTTTCTAAAAGCAATATTACATTATCAAGAAGCATTAACTTTTTATATTTCAGAAACAGTGCAAAATTTGAGCTAAATACTGTGTTAATATTAACAATATTTATGCAATATTGACTGTCAATGTTATATAATATTAAAATATAATAATTATTTAATAATAAAGATCATTTGGAAGTGATAATCTAAATGTAATTACTAATTTCTCTAAGGCTAGGTGATTATTTCCAAAGTCTTCTTCAAACGCCTCAAGTTCGTCAACCGTCTTTAGAGGCTCCTTTGGTAACGTTTCGTGAGACCCAGTATTAGAGTAATTCTTCCTTACTTCATTACTATCTTGTTGAATATTAATTAAATGATTCACCTTATTATGAACGACAATGAGAGTTCTGTCCATACGATACAATAACTCAATGTCTGAAAACAATTAATGATTATAAAATTAGTGGCAACTTACACTTCCATTCTACGGAAATTCTAATACCCGAATATTTCGAATACTGAATTGGATTTGAGTTTTAAATTACTCAAAAACTATTAATAATTATGATGAAATAAAAACCAGAAAAGATGAATGAAATTTTACTTAAAATCGAACACCAAGTTAGTTATTAAGTAAGTTTGTAAGTTAGTTAGTAAGTCAGAGTTGCCACAAATACTTAATTTTATTATGCCCTGATTTCCAGACAAAATTTTACACTTTTTCCGTGACTCTAAACAACATGCTGATTCACTCTAAAAATTATAAGATACTCAAAAAATGTTCTATTACATTTATTTACAAATTTCTTTAATTGTAAAATTATTCAAAAACATCAATAACTTCTTTTTTAAATAAATATTTAATCATTATTATTTTTCTGTAGGGATTAAAATTCTTCAAAACATTCAAATTTTCAAAACAAATTCGAAAAAAGTTAATTATTTACAAAAATCCTAAGAAAATCCTTCGCAATAATTCAATTATTTTTACAAAAAGTACAATTTCTAAAGAAAAAATTATATTATTTAAAAAAATGTAATAATATTCGTTGCAATAATTCAATTAATAATAAAACGATTATTCGATAATTAATTTTTAAATCAATTTTTATTAGAAAATTCTAGAATTCAATTATTTAAATTAAAAAATAAATAAATTTATTGAATAATTAAATGTTTGTTAAAATTGAATTCTCATAACGAATTTTATCAACAAATTTTTAAATAAGTCAATTCTTTGACAAATTTTAATAAAAATTTTAAAAATAATTACATTTTTCGAGGAATTTGATTAAAATATTGTATCAAAAATACTTCAAATCCTGCGATGAGTTTTATTATTTATGAAAATAATTAAAATTTTCTCAAGATTTTTATATAAATTGTTCTAAAACAATTGAATTTCGGAGAAGAATTTTATTATTTATAAAGATACTTGAAATTTTGACAAGATTTTTTTAAAAATTTTTGAACATAATTAAATTTCTGTGAAGAATTTTATTACTTTTGAAAATAATTTAATTCTTCCTACGAATTTTATTCAAGTTTATAAAAATAACTGAATTTCTGTGTAGAATTTTATTATTTATATAAATAATTGAATTCTTGCAACGAATTTTATTTAAGTTTATAAAAATAAGTGAATTTCGGTGAAGAATTTTATTATTTATAAAAATAATTGAATTCTTGAACAGAAGTTTGTTAAATTTTTTTAAATAATTGAATTCTTGCGACGAATTTTATGAAAATCTTTTTAAAAAATTGATTTTTTTCGAAAAATTTTATAAAATTTTGTATTTTAAATAATTGAATTCCTGTGAAAACTTTATTATTTATTTATTTATGGAAATAATTGATTTGTTTTGAAGAAATTTATAAAAAAGAATTTGTAAATAATTGAATTCCTGTGAAATTTTGACAAGAATTTTATTACAATTTTTAAAAATAATTGAATTTCAATGAAGAATTTTATTATTTATAAAGATAATTGAAATTTTGATTTGTCTGAGAGTTTTCTCATGAATTTTAAAAATTCAATTTTTTCCAGTACTTTTACTAAAAATCCCTGACTTTTCCCTGACGTCCCTGACCAATTTTACTTTCCCTGAATTCCCTGACTTGTGGCAACCGTGTAAGTGAGATAGTATGTTACTTGGCAAAGGTATATAGTTAAAAATTTACCATCAATTTTGTCTCCAGTTGTATCCTCCCTATTTTCAGGCGACGCCATTAAAGATCTATCATCTTCAATATTGTTTGAGACGTCTAAATTGTTATAAACCTCTTCTTGGCTGTTACTTATGTTAATGGTGACGTCAGACAGACTCTGTGTTAGGTTATTGTTGTCAGAATTCAAGGTTGTTGTAATATTAGACAAACTGTCACCTAATCTCTTTTCTGATTCTTTTGAAGAACTACGTTTTTTTCTGTCAAAGGTGTTTAATCTCGCTTTCTCTTTTAACGAATCAGGAATTTTATTTTTGTATGTTTCATCTTTACTTTTTTCTTCGGATGAATTACTTTTTGTACTTTTGGAAGTTACTGATCTCTTTTCCTCTCGTGACGAGGTTTTGTTTCTGCTTCCAAAACTGTGTCCTTTTCTTTCTTTTGATGGACTGCACTTTGGTTTTATTGAATTTGATCTTCTTTTGTCATTTGACATAGTATGGTTTCTGCTTCCAGATATTTCTCCTTTTCTCCTACTTGAAGAACTCTTCTTATGGCTCATTTCATTTTCTGATAGTTGTTTTTTTGATAAATTACGGCTTCTGCTTCCAGATCTTTCTCTTTTTCTTCCACTTAAAGTACTCTTATTTAGGCTTATTTCGTTTTCTGATCGTTGGTTTTTTGATAAATTACCGTTGCTGCTTCCAGAGGTTTCTGTTTTGTTTCTATGGAAAGTATGACTTCTGCTTCTAGACTTCCTTGTATGATGTTTTCTATTCTTTGATGAACTTCTCCTTCTGCTTTCAAAGCTATTTCTATGGCGCTCTTTTGATGGGTTACGTCGGCTATTTCTAGAAGTGTACTTATTTCATTCTAATGATGGACTATACTTTCTGTACTTTTCATTATTTTTTGCATTTGATATAACATCTTCTTTCCCCTTTCCCTCTTTTTTTCCATTGATCTGTCCGCCATGCCCATTTACTTCAACTAAATAAACAAAATTTTTATTATTAACTGTAAATTTGTGTTGTGTCGAATTTTTTATTCATTATTTAAGCATCTCAAGTTCAAAATCTAAATTATTAGCTGCGACTTATTAAAAAATTGGTCAAATGCGACCACTTACCAAGTCGAATAAACTTATCTCTTTTTAACAGTTTGGAAAACACTTATATCTTGTAAGTATATAGTAGAAACTACGTACTTTTGAACAATGTTTCAGAAGTAACGCAATTGTATACTTTGTACTTAAAAGATACGTGTTTTCCTAACTGTCAAAAAGAGATACACTACCGTCCACGAGTATCAGGACGATTACACGCGACTCTATAAAAAAACATGCGATCGCTTTTTCAATCATATCTCGGAAATCAAAGGAGATACAAAAAAAACTTAAATACGGTTAGAAAGCTTATTAAATTCTACGTAAAATAAGCCGTCCTTGAAGTTATTTCGTTAACTATTTTTTGAGTTGTAGACGAAAAATAAATAAAAAAAATTATTAAATTTTCTCATTTCTGTCTCTTGACTTCAACTTTTTCAAAAATCAAGAAAAATTTAAATAAAATTTTTCTAAAAACACAGAAATCTTTGTTAGAATTTCAGCTTTAAAATATGCCTTCAAAAATTAAAAAAGGTTAATCCGTCTTCGATATATCATTAAAAATGTGAAGCCGTGGTTCAACCGATTGGTGGATTGAAATTCAACTGTGACGACTCGGTTCTAGCTTCGCGCGGCAGCGAATAATAGAAAATAAGGACGATTTTTTGCTGAAGAATAATAAATAATGATGTTTCACGAGTAATATAAAGAAACTCAAAAGTTCATCGTTCCCCGCATGAATTCGTTCCTGTTTTCTCTCTCATTCGCTGCCGCGCGAAGCCAAAATCGAGTCGTCACAGTTGAATTTTAATGCACTAATCGGTCGAAACACGACTTCACATTTTTAATGATATATCGAAGACGGATTAACCTTTTTTAATTTTCAAAGGCATATTTTAAAGCTGAAATTCTAACGAAGATTTCTGTGTTTTTAGAAAAATTGTATCTAAATTTTTCTAGATTTTTGAAAAAGTTGAATTCAAGAGACAATAATGAGAATATTTCATCATTTTAAAAATTTTTTTCTCACTCTACAACTCAACAAATAGTTAACGAAATGACTTCAAAGATGGCTTATTTTACGCAAAATGTAATCAGATTTCTAACCGTATTTAAGTTTTTTTTGTATCTCCTTTTATTTCCGAGATATGATTGAAAAAGTGATGACATGTTTTTTCATAGAGTCGAATGTAATCGTCCTGATACTCGTGGACGGTAGTGTATAGTAATTATCCTAACAGAATAATTTTGATCCAGTGCTAGAAAAAAAATCAAAATCGCCTGTCCGTAAGTTTCATATTTTTAAGTAATTATCGAAAATTCTGAATATTATACCTGATATTTAAATAACCTAGTGCAGATAATTGCCTTATTAAGAAAACAGAAAATTTCTTATCATTTCTGCCTATCGTTTTTCACTTGGTGAAAATTAAAATTTGCTTCCACCTGCTCGACCACTATTATTTTTGTCCATCACATATTCTAGTCAACCAAAATAGAGTATCGTTAAGTTCAAAATCCAACATCGAAAAATCAAAGTTAGTAGGATCAAAAATGACATTTTAATTTTAATCACCCATGTATTTTGTGCAAAATAATTGTAAAAAAGTAGAATTTAAATTAGAGCTGTGCAAAATAATTCGAACCGGACTGTTCGAATTTTTTCGCCTAGTTCGGATGTCGAAAATTCGACATTCGAGTTACTACAAAATTCGAACCGAACCGAGTTTTGTTCGGTTTTGGTACGCTAAAATGTAGAATTCTAAAATTCGACATTTCAGTCGCCCAGTTCGAATTTTGCACAGCTCTAATTTAAATGTATGAAAAAAAGATTTGAAACATAAAATTCATAAGCATGAATTTTATATAAACCTTTAAACATAAATTAAATTAAAAACGCCAATTTAAAAATTAAATCTTCCATTAATAATAATAGTTTAGGTCAATAAAAAATACTTATTTGTTTAACGGTAATCGAAGGTCTGTGAACTTTCCATGTTATGGGAGACATCCGATTATCGCCCACCAGAAGCGGCAGACTGCACTGACTTGTTTAAATGACGTGATATAGGTAAACAAACATTTTTCAACCACGATTACGCTCCTGGTATTGAGCATGACATACGCGTCTCCCAGTTACTCTCCAGTTCTTCCAAGTTTTTTTAATGCATATTAACCCCATCGACTAAAAAACCATTGTAACTGTGAGCCGGATTACGTTGTGCAACAAATAAAATCCATATAAGTGCAATTGTGTTGTTATTTGTGCCGAAAATTAGTGTTTTGTCATACCTCGTGGTGATCGCTTGCTTCGTAGCATTAACCTTGTCAAAAACATTGGCCTCAAAATGGAAGACAATAAAACGTCTAAAACACTTTCCCTGCAAATCCCTACACAAAACCTTAAGTGCAGAGCATGTGGTAAAAAAGTTATACACCCAGTCCAGTGTCCAGGTTGCCAAGCAAACTATCATATCAATTGCACAGAAACTAGAACATCACTCATAGAAGGTATAGGTTATGCTAAGTGTTGCGGCCCTGACTCTTCCAGAACCCCCTCACCTACCGTATCAAACGCAAGTTCCCAAAGTGATGAAACCCTTCTCCCCACATCTGGTGTCAATACAATTGAAGCCCTCTCCGCACAAATGGCAAATATGACTTCTCGTTTACTATCAGGTCAAAACAGGGTAGAGGCTGCGGTCTCTCAGCTCCAAAAAGAAATGGTTGAAGTAGGAAAAAAATTTCAAAGACTAGATGACAATGTGTCAACAATCCAACAAGAAATAGTTTCCCTTTCTGACAGAGTTGAGGACATGGAATGCAAAATCACTGAATCTGAAACTACTGTTGCAAACCTGAATATATCGAGAGATTCTATATTGGGTGAGTGTGAAGATCGCTATAGAAGGAGAAAAAATTTTATAATTTTTGGCTTGAGTGAACAATATGATAACTCTGGATCATTTAATCAGGATTCAGATCATAAGTCTACAATCAAGTGTATAAATTCCCTATTCTCTTCTTCTATCTCCTTTTCCGAAGATTTAAAAAGTTCTAGACTAGGTAAATTTTCCCAGGCTCGCCTCACGCCGAGACCAGTCAAAGTGACTTGCGACACCGAGAGCCAAGCAGCCTTGATACTTTCTGCGGCGAGACAACAGAAATCAGCTGTTCTTCACAGCCATCCTCGTGTCACATTCGCTCAGGACAAAACTCAGTTACAACAACAAACGTACAAGCAGGTGAGAAAGTCTTACGACGACCGGATCAGCAAAGGAGACACCAACATCAAAATTCGTCACATAAAAGGAATCCCCACCATTGTAAAGACCTAACTGATACTGCAAATAAGTGTAGCGATACTAATGTGTGTAAACTGTTCTATCAAAATGTGCGTGGTCTAAACACAAAATTTTCCTTTTTAAGAGAATTTCCCGATTATAATTATTATGACATTTTAGCTTTAACTGAATCATGGCTATCGCATAATGTGTCATCACATGAACTATTTTCACCATCAATGTACAACGTCTTCCGTCATGATAGACAGTTGCGTAGAGGAGGTGGTGTATTGCTTGCCGTAAAATCAAACTTCTGTGTTAGTGACATTGAGATTACATTCCCAGAATATATATCAACCGTAATCAATTTTCTGTGCCTACGAATATTTCACCCTACTATTACTTTTGATGTACTTCTTTTATACATACCACCCAATCTATCCTTACAAATTTTCATAAATATTTTTGAATGTTTAAAGTCACAAATACATCTCCTTTCTAATAAAATAATTTTCTTAGGTGATTTTAATGTACCAAATTTCGTCGATTATGATAATACTAGATTAATTAGCGACAAGAGAGTTGAATCTTTATTATTGTTTTCTGAGTTTTTTGATACTCCCCAGTATAATTCGGTCCGAAATTTAAATGACACTTGTTTGGATTTAGTTTTCTCTAATCTTTTCTGTGACACTTTTCAGGCATCATTCCCATTGGTTCCTGAAGACCCTCACCATCCTTCTCTAAACTTAACCTTCTCTTACCCCACATCCCCAGACATCGCTGTTAACCTTATGCAACCAGAGCCTGCTCAACAAAGATTCAATTTTAAAGCCGGAAACTTCCCGATGATCTTTTCCGAACTCGCTACTTGGGATTGGTCACCAATAAAAGAAATTGACGATATAAATGATGCTTGTCTCTCCTTACAAAATAAAATTCTAAATACATTTGAAAAGCACATTCCATACTACAAAGAAATTAAAGAATCTAAAAAGAAATTCCCAAAGTGGTTCTCACAAGATATCATTAGCGATATTCATCTAAAAATTCTATTTTTCGCAAATATAGAATCTCAAAATCACCCACACTAAAAAATCAATTAAAACACCTCTCGAATAGTATAAAAAGGAGAATTCATGAAAAATATAAATCTTTTTATAGGTCAATCGAAAATGACTTTTCTGAAAATCCTAATGCCTTTTGGAAGTATGTAAACTCGGAAAACAAATGCCTAAGAATCCCTAAAGTAATGAATCTAAAAGACCATGTCTTTGATACTCCTCAATCAATTATAAATGCCTTTGCTAATTATTTTTCGAGTGTGTATACTCCAATTGATCCAAATATTCCTAACTCTAATCCATTTTTAAATTATAGTCATTGCATCGACCTACAACTAAGTATAACAGAAGTTTCCTCAGCGCTAAAATCGTTAAATCCAAAAAATACAGCCGGAACTGACAATATCCCTAGTTTTTTCTTAAAATACTCCTTCTCTATTCTAGCAGAGCCACTTTGTTTCCTCTTTAATAAAATGTTAGCAACGGGAACTTTTCCTGAATCTTGGAAAATCACAAGAGTAGTTCCAGTATTTAAATCAGGAGACAAAAGTGACATCACTAACTATAGACCGATTTCAATTATCCCTAATTTTGCAAAGGTCTTCGAGAAGTCTATATCCAAGTACATTGTATTTGACCTACTACCTTATATTGCAGAGGAACAACATGGTTGCATAAGCAATCGTTCAACGGCCACTAACTTAATTAGTATCACTCAATGCATTAACGATGCAATTTCTGAAGGAAAACAGCTCGATGTGATATATACTGACTTCTCGAAGGAATTTGATACAGTTTATTTCAACCTTCTCTTTGCTAAGCTTGAAAAAACGAACCTCTCTTCTAGCCTCTTAATATTACTCTATTCGTATCTTACTAATAGATCCAATATTGTTTGTTATAATGGCTTTTATTCTAACACCTTCATTCCAACTTCAGGCGTACCCCAAGGCTTTGTTTTAGGATCATTTTTGTTCAACATTTTTCAACTCTTTTGTATTGTCTAGATTCACCTACATTCCAATAGTATGGAATCCTATTTTCGATAAAGATGTCGATACGATTGAAAAAATTCAAAAGAGATTTTTAAAATACATATTTTTTAGAATCACAGGTACTTATCCATTACCAGGATCTGATTATATCGAACTTTGTAAAAAATTTAAATTCCTGACTGTAGCCGAACGACGTTTCATATCTCAATCGACATTCTTATTTAAATTAATTAACAACAAAATCGACTGTTCAAATTTATTGTCATTAATTTATTTCAAAATTCCTCGTACAGCCTCCAGATATTATTGACCATTTGCAATACCGATGCCCCGTTCAGCAATTGGGTTAACTGCTCCAATTTTCAACATGTGTAATGCCATAAACGTGATGTGTGCTCATCACAATATAGATTTAGACTTTTTTCATATGTCATTACCCTCTTTCAAACAAAAAATTACAGAATATATTGTATCTACGAGATAATTTTAGTTTCACATAAGTTAACAATAATTTTGTTATTGGTTATTTTCTTCCCCTTTTTTAGTTCACTTAATACAAAATTTTGATTTCGTTTATTTTTTTATTTTGTCTTTCTCTTTCCTCGTAACGTTATATAACTATACTCAATACCAGAATTAGTTGCTTTTAGCTATTAATTTTATTTTTCTTTCTATATTTATATAAATTACAAAACATTGTTTCCTTAGTTTTATAACACTTATGTAAATTTAAGATCCTATGTAATTTTCTTTTTGTATTGCCCTTTAATGGTTTTTATTAACCGTGGGCTTGTTATTTCATGCAAATAAAAAAAAAAAAAAAATAGACCAACGTACAACGAATAAGCATCTTCCAAAATACAATAATCCAAAAGATTGTTTAAATTCATCCAGAAACGCGGTTGTATAAAGTAAAATTCGAAAGTAATGTAATATATGCTAAGAATACATATATGACAGCTGGGCTATTGTGCTTGCTGCATGCTTCTGCCCTCTTCTGGCGACTGTCAGTAAACCGCTTTCTTGCAAGGACATTTTCAAGTTGCTGCAACATTGCAACAATATTGCAGCAATGTTTGCAAGGTTTTTCTCAAACTTTCGAACCTTGCAATGTTAAGTTTCTGCAAGGTTTTGTCAACCTAACGTGCTAGTAGGGTAAACTTATCAATTATGTTTTACTAGATCTCTAAATGTCAATTTTAAGTGAAATTTAAATTTAGGACACTAAATGTCTATTAAATAAGTTAAAAAATAATTTTCGTCTAAATTGTTGTTAAATAAATAAATAATCAAATAAATTATCAGCAAACGCATCCCAGATAGCAAGATGCGCGCATACTGTCAGGTATATTTCGCGCACACGTGCTGGTAATCAATAATAAGCAAAGGAACAAAATTTTCAAAATTTATTATAGTTCCTCTGCTTATTATTGTTTACAATATTAGATATACAATACTTTAATTTTTTTTAGTTATTTTTTTTATCAAATGATTTTAATATATTTTTATAATTGTTTATTTTAATTCTACCAATTACCGATCAATGTTGCAAGTATTGTTTTAATATTTGTGTGCGGAACCCGCCATTGCAGTGCGAGTACAACTCGCACTTGTCCAATTTTTTTTTATTTTTAGTTAAGAAATTAAAGTCAGAAAACAATCTCTCATTTATTCTCTTCAAATTTCACTCTCTTCCTTAAAATATTTAATGCCACGTGTTTAAACTAAAAAAAATTAAAACAAATTTTTTTTTTGAAAAAAAAAATTAAAAAAAAATTTTTTTTGATTTTTTTTCAAAAAGTTTCTTAAATAAATTTTTTGTCGTCAGACTATAATAATACACTAGGATACCAATTTTCAGCTCATTAGGTCAAATAATGTAAAAGTTAGGAAAAAAAAAATTTTTTTAAAAAATTTTTTAGTTTTTCCTTGACAACGCTATGGCCATCATTACATATCAAGTTCTCTATATTTTTCCTGTAATATTCGAGTAAAAATACACCAGCATGCAAAATTTCAGCCCCCCATGTCGAATAGTTTAGAAGTTAGGCGGGGGGGGGGGGGGATGGTCACTTTTTTATGCATTTTTGGCCAAAAATCTTGTTATTTCCTTGACAACGCTATGCCCATCACGTCCAATCACATTCGCTATATTTTTCCTGTAATCTACGAGTGAAAATACATATCTGGACCAAATTTGAGCTTTTTAGGTCAAATAGTTTAGCCGCTAGGGGGGGCACGATTTGGCTACGGACAACAGAGTCTCACCAATAGGGTTCCGCCGATACACCGTAGGTGTACGGAACCCTAAAAATATATATAATAAATATATATATCCTCATATGCTACGCATATGAGTCGCACTTCGTGCTGATCGCATGGGTGAATGAAAATTTGCGAGTTATGAGCATTTCAGTGATAATTATGATATGTATTTTAAAAAAATGGACTACCCGAGTCGAAGTTTTAGACCTGTTTACCTCCTAGTAAGTGTAATTTAACCCTAACCTGCACCTAAGAAACCCTTGGTGTTCTTTTTCCTCCTGTGTAAGTACTATTTAACTTTGACAACTCCTTTTTAAGTACTAATTGAACCTTAATCCCTGTATTACTTCTACTACATTTTTACATTTATAAATATTATTGATAATATTATATTAAATAATAAATATAATTAAAAATAATGTTGAATTACGAATTGACTGATCAAAAACTTTTATATCTTTTATTAATGTTGACTTTAAAAATATTAGTTATAATTTTTCTAACAATTTATAAAAATTTAATACAAAATATTTAATTTAAAACTTATTAACAATAACATTTAAAATAAAATAGATACATTGTAATGTTTTGTGTGCTTCTGATTGAATATCAATCAAATTTTATTTTTAAGCTCTTTTTACATTTTCTTTTAAATGAGCGACGTTTCAGTAGACATCCTGTTTCGCCATTACATGTCAGCCGGCATTTATGTAAATGTGGTGTTCTCCATTAGCTTCCCCAAAAACGAGAACTATTGACGAGATCATATATACTATGAAGTTATATAGTCTCGTTGGAGTGTTTTTCTCCTTCAGTTGCTCCAAAACTTTTTGTGGTAACAGTGAGTTGAAGGCTCCTTTGAGGTCTAAAGCCAACACTGCGGTCCCTTTTTCCCTAGCGAATCCACTCATGATGTCAGTCCCCAGTACCGTAGTGCAATCTATCACCGAACGGTTTCTTCTAAAACCAAATTGATGTTGTGGAATGAATCTTTGATTTTCTATGAAGTGTTCTAACCTCTTTTGGATTAACCTCTCTATTAATTTTTCCATATTCGACGTTAGTTATATAGGTCTATATCCTTTTCCACCTGGTTTCGGTATAAATTTCACCCAAGATGTTTTCCACGATTCGGGAAATTTCGAATTTAAAAAACAATCATTGAAAATTTCCATTAGTTGTTTCCTTCCTTCCTTTGGTAATTTTCTTATCACTTCGTATGTGATTTGATCTAGAAGTGGAGCCGAATCTTTTTTACAGGCGTCAATCGCCGCTGAAAATTCTTCCTCTGAAAAAGAGCTTCCACTGGAATGACCTCCTTCCTGATGAGTTCCTCCTTGAGAGTATTGAGCTCTTCCATTCTCGGGTCATTTGTGGTCGACATTGTTTTGCCTTGAAATGCTCTCACTAGACCCCAGATGCGTTTTAACCCCATTGATGGGTTGATTAAATTACAAAGTCTTTGAAATTTCTCGCTTATTTTCAGACAATATTCGGTTAACTTCGTTTTCTATTTATAGGTAAGAATTTAGGTTTCCCTCGGTTGGTTCCTTCCACCGACGACGTGCTTTTTTTTTCTTCGTCATCTCTTCACACTCATTTGACCACCGTAAAGGTTTTATTAGTGATTCTCTTGTTTTTTCTCTGGACAGAAATGTCCCTGATTTTTTGAGGTTAATAACTAAATTTTCCATAAATTCCTCGTAGTTTTCTTCTCGTTTTTCTTTTTCTTTGTCTGCTATGTTCTTTTTCGTTAGATCGCCAAATTGTTCCCAGTCCACCTTTCCAAGCTTGAGTCTATTTGTTGTTTCACAAATGTTTGTTGCATTGATTGCAATCGTCGTGAAAACAGGTAGATGGTCACTTCCGTAATCTTCTTCAGACGTCCAGCATTCTGGTATGCATGACAGAGCAGGTGACATCAGCACCATATCCAATGTACTGCCTTCCGCTCCAAATGCTCCATATGATGGCAAACAATCATGTAGAATTATAAGATTTCTCATTTCTTGGATCTCCATTAATGCTTTTCCCGAGGAATTGATTTTAAAATGCTTAAAATATGAAGTGTGTGCAATAAAATCGACCATGATCATAAGGTGACTAGCTTGTGGAATTGGATCCAATAGTTCCTTCCATTGCTCTAAAAATATTTTTTTGCTGGTGGAATGTATATTGAGATTATATAGATTAGACCCTTTGACGATCTAATTTTGACACCAACCGCTTCCATTGAGTTACTCCATTGACTCTGTAATTTCAGTTTTTCTATTATGAAGAATTTTTTTATGAAGAGCATTGTCCCTCCTCCATGATCATTTTCTTGTCGGTCATATCGGAACAACGCAAGTTCTTTGATATTCCAATTTGCAATACTCTTGTTCATCCAAATCTCCGTAACCCCTACAATGTCCAGATCATGTTGAAAAAACATAGTTTCGAGATTGATTTTCTTTTTATTTAAGCTTCGTGCATTCCATGTAGCGCACTTAAGTAGTGGTTCCGTGTGTTTTGACATTTTCACTTTTACTCTTAAAATTTCCTAAATATAGATTAATTATCTATATATTAATTCTCTCCGCCGCTGGTTGTCCACTGCCGAACATCATTGATGTCTTTGATGCGCTGAGAGAAGCGGGTCTACTGCCAAACATCATTGATTTCTTTGATGTGCTGGGATAAGTGGTCCCGCTGCCAGACACGTTTGGCATCATGAATATGTTCGGTAGACCTTGCCGTGGTGGCGGGGTTTTTCACTAAAGGGCAACCAAACAGCAAGAATTCAGCGAGGAATCACAAAATTCAAAGAAAGTACCCTATGTGAGCAGGCCGGAAACGGGAAATCTCACCATCGGTCCCAGGACTGATGCTCAAGTGCGCGCGGATTGTGGGGGCGCACAATTTCTTGCAGTGCCACGGGTGATCGTGGAAAGATTAGATCCACAGAACATCGTGGAAGGAAAAAAAATGAGAAAAGGAAGCGCGTCGAGCCTTCTGACTGTGTCTAGCTGCAGTAGCGGAAAGACTGTACATAGCGCTATCCACTCAGAAGTAGACGACGAGGCGATAGAAGAGACTTGTGAGATATGCTCGCGGCTTAGAAAGGAGGAGGCGACTTGCCTCGACAAAATGGAGTTGGAGGTCGCAAAGATGATAAAGTCTTGCGACATTTAAAAGAACGTCAATAGGACGGTAAAAGATGGCCTCAGAGCGGCCGATGAGTCGGACTTCGATTTAATATGCGTTCTCAGCGGTGCGGAGTGTAACCGCAAGGACTGTAAGGAAGAGAGAGAGCGTTCATATAGGCGTAATCTGAAAAGCGTCATAAGAGATGCTGAGAAACGGAAGCGAGAGGGTGACAGTCCAGAGGAGACTAGAACCCCAACCCATAAGAGGAAAAAGGAGGAAGCTCCTCCAATGGAAAAGGAAGTACCAGATCCAAAGATTCCTTAATTGGAAAGAATGAGGTCAAAAAGATCCGCAGTTTTAATCCGAGTCGGTCAAGAATTAACGTATGCTGACGTTTTGGGTAAACTTCGCAAAGAGGTCAACCCGGACGACAGCCATACGAGAATAGTAAAAGCAAAAGCTACTAAGAAGGGAGACCTACAGATTAAGATCAGACGACGCTCCAACAAGGACGCTTTCACTGCTGAGGTCACCAGAGCGGTTGGAAGCATGGGTAAAGTGCAGTCTTTGGATCGAAAAGTTACACTCGAGATCCGTGATTTGGATTGCCTTACCCAAGAATCCGAGGTACAACAAGTATTGTCGGAAGCGATAGGAAAGCCAGGAAGCAGGAGAGTGACGGTCTTAGGACCCAACCGCCGAGGGATGAAGCTCGCGGTTGTAGTCACCAACCTGGAAGAGGCGAACAGGCTGGAGAAATTGGGACACGCAAAAATTGGTTTTATGTGTTGCCCAATTAAAAAAAGAGTAATAGTCGTCCGGTGTCATCGATGCTTGGGATACGGTCATATTAGAGCGAAATGCCAGAAGTACTATTCTTCTAACTTTTATATATTTGTTTATTTATTCTTTTATTTGATTTGTTTGTGTTTTTATTTCATTTGTCCTTTTGGCTGCGTCTACAATAGAAAAAAATAATGTGTAATTTTTAGTATAATGTGTATTGTTTTTGGCATTGACAACTGTCAGGGGCAATTACACTATATATTACACAATTTTCTACACATTATTTTTTCTGTTGTAGACGCAGCCTTTACAATTTTACCTTTTGACCTTAATACATATGTGTTTAATTGATTCATTTCTGTTTTTTATTTCCGTTTACAATTTTGCCTTTAACTTTAAACACTTTTTAACATTTGTTCCTTTATTCTTCGACATTGAAATAGTTTAAAATTTTAACTATTGACGCAGGAGAACCGCAGGAAAAGAACAAAGTCACAATAGCGACAGAGTTGGAGCGCTGCCCTCTAAGGCTAAAGTCTTACGACAGTTCCGAGGGTGGGTAAAAGGCTTCAAAAGAAGGGTTACGGGTTTTAGTGGGTCGGGGCTGTCAGTAGGTCGCCAGTTTATTAAATTTATTATGTCATTTATTTTTTTATTTTTTTCTAAATTTCTTTTTGTTTTTATTATACCAACCCCACATAACCTTGGAGTGCGGAATCCAAGGTATCTGTAGACAGATTTCCCAAAATTCCCTAAGCAAAAATATATATATATTAATTCTAAGTGGTAGATGCTAATTTAAAAAAAGAATAGAAAAAAATTTCTTTTTCTCTTTTTTATTCCAATGTTTGGTTGCTTGGTTTCAATTAGTAAAATTCCAGTTTGTGGCTTATGTGATTTTTTAAAACAGTTAAATCTCCTTAAATTTTAGTCACAATTTTTTTTTCTTTAAATTTTAATTTTAATCCTTGAGGCATATCCTAACCTATATATTATTATGTTTGGTGAGTAAACTAATTAATACCTATTTTTTACATTTTCTTAGGTCCTAGTGTTTTCTTGGGAAGTTTTATTGTCTAGTGTTTGATTATCCTGTTGCACTTCCTCTTCGTAGAAGCCGATCTTGACGCCTTCCATTTCTTCTTCTTGTTGTTCCTTTGCTTCCTGCATATTATCATTTTCTGTTTCGATTCTTTCCAATAATAATCCTAGATTGGCTGTCGACGTCATGTTGTCATTCTCATAAGGACTGTTCACATTCTTATTTTCAAAATTTGGCATATAGGTTTGTGTAGAAGTAATCGGCGGGTTTGTGTTTGCTCTTTCGATGTACTGGGAAATGGAAAGTCCCTAGGGGAAGATTGAGGTGACCTATTATCATCTACTGATGACTCTTCTTCTGTCTCAGAATTGACGTAGTTCCTTGGGTCGCACCAATCTTGTTCTAAAACTCTCTTTCGCGCTGCTTCCAGTGATAAATTGTTCACGTACCTTTCTCTCATTAATTTAAACTCGAACTTGAAGACCGGACATTCTTTTGACGATGCTTTGTATTCTTCTCTACAATTATAGCATTTGCTTCCTTGATATGGGTTCCTACAGGACTCTGATTCGTGTTTTTGCGAACAATGTTAACAGTTGGGGCGAGACGATTTACATTGATCCAATACATGCCCAAACCTCTGTCATCTAAAGCAGCGTTTATGGATAGGAATAGAAGGTGTGACATTAATCCTCGTGCTCCATGCGTATACGAACCTTGGAATCCGTGAAGTATTAAAAAGGAAGTCAATAATTTTCGTGGGATGACCATCCCTTCTTCTTATTCTGCGACGCGCAGAAGAAATTGCTTGTCTACATTCTTCGTACAGATTTTCGATGATTTCGGTAATTGAGTGCTCAATGCGTGCTTTTATGAAAGCTTTTTTATATAGCAGCGAATCTGGCAAGTATATTTTATATCCCCCCGACTTCAGTGCTTCTGCTGCAAGTAGAGTATTCGCATCTTCTCTTTCATGACACCAGATCTTTATCTATTTCCGTCTGCTAATGGTAATTCTCCTGTTTCCACTTATGGTATTCGCGATTAATTTTCCGATTGCAATGAGGTTGTACCTCCCCAGGTTTCTATCTTCCATTGCTGATTCAATTAATTAAGACCATATACGGGGGATCGAAGTATTGATCGTACTGTACCACTATTTCCAGATTGTGAGCCTTCCATGCCAAGTTAGGGTTGTCGATTCCTCTGAGTGTTTCATTCCGTTGCGCGGTTTCTGGAGGTGTTGTAGAAGCCTGTTGTTGTTGTTGAACTTCTCCTTCCGCTCCTATTTCCCTATCATTGAGTGGTTGATTTTTTTGTATGTCCTGAAAATTCATGGTGTTAGTTAAACCTGCAGATGACTTTTGTTTATTAGTGTGGTTATTATTGTTATTAGCATCATTGTTTCCATTTTTATTATAGCCCTTGTTTTGATACATATTACCTTGGATATTTTTTTTAATCGTTTCTTCAATTGATTAGTCAAACCAGACAGCGAATTTTCTCTCGACGTGGAATGATCTCTTTTGTTGATAGGATTCTATCCTGGAGTAGAGATTCCTGTCGGTGTAAGAAATTGTAGAGAAGTAAGAGTCAGTTCCTGCTTTTCATTACTCAATAGAAATTAATTAATTAGAAATCGCTGAACTCGGTCTGGAAGGGAATTCTTCAGAACTGCTTTTATTTTGTAAGTCCATATGGCGATAACCCCTCCCTCGTGTATGGAATCTGCTTATTTCCATTTGATGTTCTTGGGTGAGTTCCTTGCTGTCATTTTCCTCCTCTATTCGTTGTTGTTTCGGATCCTCCATGTTTAAGTTACTTCTTTTATCTGATAAAAAATTATAAATAACTAAATAGTTCTTTTTTTATAACCCTTTCGGTTGACTATCTATATTTTCCTTCTTGTCTCTTTACTTTTTACTATACTAATCTCACCTTAAAATTTTAATATATGGTTTTGTGCCTCGAAAAAGAATTTATTATCTTTTAAACATATTTTACATTGATTATTAATCTTCTATTAATCCTAAACTTAATCTATCTGTTTATTCTGAGCTTTTCCAATTTTAAATGCTTTTTTTAATTTTTATTTTATATATATATATTTTTTTTATTTTTTTTTCTTAAATCCTAACTCAAACAATCAAAATTCAGTTTAAAATCCAAATCTTACCGTCCTTTATCCAGCGTTGGTCGCCAGGAAACTGGTGAAGAACAAAACTTTTTTTAAAACAAATACCTATGTTTGCCTTTAGAATTAGACCAATTCTATTCTGGAATAAACTCTTGTTATATCAAGCTGAATACACATAAAGAAAATATTGCAAGAAAAACAAGTTGTTCATTTCAAGACCATTTAGCTTCCTCAATATATAAATAGAAAATCCTAACGTAATTCACGTACAAAATTTTGAAATTGAAATTCAAAAATTTGAATTTTTTGTGAAAAAGAAAAATATTTATTAATATTATAAATTTTAATAAAATATATTGTGACGTATGAATTTAACTAATTTTATTTTAAGTTAAAGTTTCTGCTTTACGTCAGGCAAAATCCGACGTTTCCAACAAATTTAATAATATGAAATCTAAGTCAATAAATTTCGCCGTCAGGCGCCAATTAATTTTGAAGTTAAATTAATAAACTACTCTACTCTTTAACAATCAACTCGACAAACAACGACCCCTCTGAGACGCTCTCAATCGTCAGAGGAAATTCTGCTTGAACAATGTTGGCAAGCAGAAATGCCAACGACGAGACACGACTGGCAATAGACTGGCAAACGACTTACCCACGATGAAAAATGTCCCTCCTATTCCTCCTCTAGCTCGTCAAGCTCCCGGTCTCGGCTGAGTGCTGGCGATGATGCGAATAATCCACAAGAAAAGGGAAAAGGGGAAACAATAATCAATTACTTTTACAACTTCACTAATTTATTTTATAATACAACGGTGAGCTTCACGCTCCTTACTTCTTCGTACACTACTTAAATTCACTTCGAAAACTAGTAAAGAACAGAAAATGAAATTTTACTGGCGGCGATGTAATAACGTACTAGCGCGGCGAACGTAAAAATTGCACAATGGCGGCGAAAGTATTATCCACCTGTGGCGTCTAATTTCTCCGCACGTGTCTCGTCTTCTTCTCCTAATTCTCCAAAAATAGTACTGGCCCTGCCATCTACCACTTTCTCCGGTGAGCTAGCCGCGCGACCTACTTTGTTTCATACTAGTGGGTCAGCCGGCGGCACTAACTCTCTCCAATTACCATAATGATTGATATGTCGGTTCGGGGATTTCTCCGACAGGTGACATAACGATTCATAATTTCGACAATTGTATATAAAACGACATTTCACATCGTCACAATCCCCTCCCCATGACCGGTATTATTTTACATCATACCGTCATCATTATGATAATCTTGGCTCTACTCCTGGCTCTCCCACTTCCTCTGGCTCTCCTACTCTCTCTACGGCTCTCCTGCTCTTTCTCTGGCTCTCCTTTTCTATATAACAACGACTCTCCTACTCTTTCTCTGGCTCTCCTCTTCTACACGACAACGGTACTCCCGTTCTACTTTTCTTTCTTCTGCTTCGACTTTTTTCTCTCTTCTAACAGTTGTCGTACTGCTAGATCTACTGTTGAAGTCGGAAGTCCCGCCAGTGCTCTAGTTAGTTCCAATAGTTTCGTGACCAAGTCCTCATCTCCTGATTCGGATTCATGTTCTTCCTGGTGAACGCTGTTTCCTCGCTCTTCTTCGTTCTCCGATTCTTCTCCTACCAATGGTTTTGGTGCTTCTTTATCCAGGGTTGCTTGTCTCTCTTCTTCCTCTGGTGGCTCTTCCACGATGGACTCGATCATCACGTCTGCTATCTCATTTGTCTCGGATCTCGTATCATTAGTCTCCACTACTTCCTCGTAACGCCTTGGACAGCCTGCGAAGCGATGATATGCTTCGGCGCATCTTGGGCAGTTTCTAATTGTCGTCTCCCGACGTCCACAGTTTCGACAAAATTGATGTCGAATTGGATGAGGGCAGTCTACTACTCTGTGGCCACGTTCCCAACAGTTGAAACAACAAAACGGAGGCGGATCCGGCTTTCGGCTGTTTCTATGGGGCTCTTTGGGACGTGTACCCGTCTCTACTGCTCGTCTAACCGGTGGCCCTGGCTGAGGTGAGTGGGAACGTTGAGCCCTTGGTGTTGGCTCTCCGCTCTCCATGTCCTCTTTTCTTAGCACCGGTTCTTTTCTCTCTTTCAAGGCTTTACGTTGTTTGGCTCTGACCATTTCCAAACATACCGAGGTCATTGGTCCTTTTGGATTGAGGAATGCCTCCAACTCATGTTCAGCAAGTCGGCTCTCGTATTCCTCTTGGCTCTCGTCCTGTCTGTGATCAGCCGGCCAACGGTACGGTATTACTACCTCAGCACCATCAGGTCGAATTTTTGCTTTCGGCCCACTATCGTATGATTCAAGTTCACTTAGATCTGCCCAGTGCTCTGGTGACAAAATCGGTTCCATTGACAGACCTACGGCACCTTCTTTTTCTTCTAGACTGGCTCTCCTTCCTACTTCCGATGACGTCCCTGGTTCTTCTTCACTATTCACACGGCGGACTACCAATGGCTCTTGTTCCACTCTTTCAACAATTGGAAATGATAAGAATGATGGGCCCACCATTCTGGCATTTCCGGTGTCGAACTCTGGGAATGGACGGTGTCTGGTTTGTGGCCTTCCACGTCCATCCGTTCTGTTCCTCTCATGTTCGTGTTCTTCTCGTCTACGTCCGCTTCTATCTCGCGCTCGACGGCTCCCTGGTGGAGTGTACGGCATGGCTCTTCCCTGGTCTTTCCTCTCGGCCCACCTCCTCTCCACTCGGCTCTTCGCTCGATCTAAAACAATATAATTAATGTACAACAAGAACAATAGTGATTTACAACGGTGGGTTAGGTAGGTATGGTTTCAGGTCGGTTATGTGGACTTTAGGTACTCGGCGGCTCTGTTCGTCTCGTAAGATGAAAACAGTTGGCGATAAGACCTCAATGATCTCATATGGACCTTCGTATTTCGGCGCTAATTTGGTCGTGAACTTCTGTGCCCCACTGGACAACTTATGGGTCTTTCGCAACACTAAATCACCTACTTTAAAAGTTACTTCTCTCCTACCCTTATCGTAATATTTCGCTTTTGTTCGTTCTTTGTCTATATGTCTTGCTACTATGTCTCTCAACGCGTCTAACCTCTTGATTCTATCTACCCACTCTTCCGGCTCGATTCTAACGACTTTTCTCTTTCTTTCGACTTCTCTTCGTAGGCTCTTCACTGGTTTAGGGTGTCTTCCGTAGTTCAGGAACGCGGGAGACGTCTTAGTGGCCGCTTGTGTTGCTGTGTTCACAGCATGGCGGAACTCGTAAACATGAAGGTCCCAATGTCTATGATCGGCACCAATGAAAGTGGAGATCATAGTTTTCAAAGTCCTGTTGCTCCTCTCGACTGGGTTGGCTTGTGGGTGGTAAGGTGGCGTCGTAATGTGTTTGACTCTGTATTCCTCAAGCGTTGACTTGAGAAATTTGTTGTCAAACTCCTTACCATTGTCGGTTAGTAAGTACTCCGGCGTTTCCCATCTAAATAGGACCAACTCCTCAAATGCTTTGGCTACCGACTTCCCATCAGCTGACCTCAGTGGTTTCACCTCAATCCACCTCGAGAACAAGTCCTGGAACACTACCAGGTACTTGCACTGGCTCTTACTCGGTGGAAACTCCATCGTATCGGCAGCTACTACGGCCCACGGTCTCTCGACGATCCTCTGGCCCATCAGTCCGACTGGTCCGGTTTGAGATACCTTATGCAGTTGGCACTGCAGACAATGTGTCACATAGTGGTGTACATCGTTCCATATGCCTGGCCAATAGTACTCTCGTGCAATACGATCGCAAGTTTTCTCAATCCCCAAGTGTCCGGCTGATGCTTGGGCGTGGCCATCTTCTATCACTCGGGCTCTGTACTCTTCTGGCACCACCAGTTTCCAGCCATCCTCATCTCCGTTTATCGGCAGTAAAAGTGGGTCGCTCCGATGGCGATATAGGTTCTCGTTCTCAACGATCCACCCTGGAAACCTCTGAGGATACTAGCTCACCAACTCTCGGCGTTTGAGGTACCACTGGTCCTCAATAGATTCAAACGCGGCTACTGACTCTTCCTCATCTTCTTGCAATCTGGACAATGCATCTGGGACGTGATGTTGTGCACCTCGTCTGTGAACTATCTCGAAGTCCCACTGCTGCATTTCCAGGGCCCATCTGGCTAATCGGCCTCTAGGGTCTTTCAAGTTCCTGAGCCATTTTAGGGCACTGTGGTCCGTGATCACATGGAATTTGTACCCCTCGATGTATGGCCTGAACTTTTTGATCGACCACAGTAATGACAGACACTCCTTTTCTGTCACACTGTAGTTTCTCTCTGGCTCCGTGAGGACTCGGCTAATATAGACTATCGGGTGTTCTCCGTCTTCAAATTCTTGCGTTAATACGGCTCCGATCGCATAGTTGCTGGCGTCACACTGGATGGTGAATTTCTTTGTGAAATCTGGTCGGGCTAAGACTGGCGCAGATGTCAGTTTCTGCTTAAGCTGTTCAAAAGCTTCTTGTTGTTCATCCCCCCATTCCCACGTTCGGCCTTTATGTAACAACTTCAGCAATGGTATTTTGATTTCGCTGTCGTTTGGAATAAAGCGGGAATACCACCCAACCATGCCTAAGAAACGTCTGAGTTGTCTCACGTTCTTCGGCTCTGGGTAGTTTTTCACTGGCTCTGTCTTGTTCGGATCTGGCCTCAAACCCTCTCTGTCTAATAAGTAACCCAGATAAGTAACTTCGGAGCACCCGAACTCACACTTATCTGGATTCACTATCAACTTCGCCTTGTTCAATTTCTCGAGGACGAACTCCAGCCACTTGACATGTTCCTCAAAGGTGTCTGTGACTACTATGATGTCGTCTAAGTACCCGAAGACATGCGGCTCTACTTTTGGTCCTAATAATGAGTCGATCATACGTTGAAACGTCATCGGCGCATTCATTAGTCCAAATGGCATTCGTCGAAACTGCCACAATCCTGATCCAGGTATGGCAAAGGCGGTGTACTTCTTACTTTCTTCGGCCATTGGGATTTGGTGGTATGCCAGTTTGAGGTCGACTTTTGACAAATATCTGGCTTTTCGGAGTTTATCCAAAATGTAGTCAATAGATGGCAGTGGGTAACAATCTTTTATTGTTACTTTGTTGACATCTCTGTAGTCATTACATTGTCTGAAGTCGTTTTCTCCTCTTCTCGTGATCACTGGTGCACTTCTCCAACGGCTGGCAGATGGCTCGATGATTCCCAATTTGTACAACTTCGCGGCATTACCTTGGGCCCAAGTCAACATGGCTGGCGACATCCTTCTAATACCATGTTGTACTGGTGTTTCGTCTGTGACACGTATGTGGTGTTCTGTTAGATCCGTCATTCCGTGTTCTTCCGACTCTGGTAGTACCCATTTGTCCACTATGGCTTGAATGATACCTTTTTGTTCGTCATCGAGCGCAGAAATACCGGTACATTCGGCAAATATTAGATTCTCGTTCTGGTCTCTTTCTCTTGGCCCAAATTCATGCCATTCTCCATTAAATACTCTCCACTGTCCTTCTTTCAGCTTCACGTCCATTTCCCAGGCCTTGCAGAAGTCGATGCCCAAGATGACGTCCTGGGTCAAAGTATTCATTACTTTGACTGCGAATCGTTGTGCGTGTCCGTCGACTACTATATTAAGGTCCAAGATACCGGCTGTTTCAGTGGTACCTCCTGTTGCACTCCTTACAATTGTACCACACGGCTGAATTCGGCTTTTGAATGGCTCTGCGACTCCGGCTTTGATTACTGAAATCATGGCACCAGGATCGAAGAGTGCTTCGTAATGGCGGTCACCGATTGACATTTCAAAAAATATCTATTTTCTGTTCTAGTCCCATCGATGTCTTCTTCATTACTTAAGTTCGGGTCAGCTGTGACTCTCACAGCCTCTCCCCTCCCCTGGACTATAGGTACCGGGATCACATCCGTACCTTTAGTCCCACTCTCTTCGGCCATTTTCTCTACTTCGTTTCGGTAGAGTGAGCTCTCCTCACTCGACCGCTCTTGTCTAATTTCTGGCCCGAATTTGAACGCTTTGTCCTCTGTCAAGTCGTCCCTACCTATGACTGGCTCTAAACTTTTCTTAACTTTCATTTCTACTTCTAATTCTACTCCTCTTTCAGTTTTTACCCAACTACAACTGGGCGTGAATCTATCTCTATACTCGCTATTTATCCCTATTCTATATGGCTCAAAACTCTCAGCTCTCCTCTCTACTACACACGGCTCACTAAATTCGGCTCTCGTCTCTACGACCCTCGGCTCACACAATTCGGCTCTACACCCCTCGACAGTATTACTTACTGTCCTATTGGGTTTGAGGGGGGTACAGGGCTGCTCTGTGCTCCCCACACGCCGTTTCCCAAGGCGGCTCTGACAGACACACAATTTGGGCAATTTAGAAAATTGCATCCTGGCCTCTTACATACCAAACACGCTTCTGTTTGGGCTGGCTTCAGAGGGCATTGATTTGCATAATGCCCCTGTTGCTGGCAAGAAAAACAGGTTCTCTGAGGACAATCTCTGGCTCGATGTCCTGTAGTCTGACAGTGAAAACATACCCCAACGAATTCTTTAGGGGTATTTTGGGTTTGTGTACCATTTTGCCCCGGCTTGGGTCCTTTAGACCCATTTGGCCTGGGGTAATTTGGTTTCATTCCAGGTGGAAACATCCCTGGATAAACCATTGGGTACGCGAATTGCATTGGCATTTGTACTGCTAGTGGTGGCGCTGTACTGACAACTTGACCCTGGACCACTGCTGGCTTCTGATTCGGTGTTGCTGGACTGATGGCCTCAACACTCTTTTCTTCTGGCTTGTTTTTCTCTTTCTTACTTTTTGGGCTCTTCTTCTTCTTTTTCTTCGGCTTATCGGCTTTTGTGGAGTGATCGCTTTCACTCGACTCAGGCTCTTTCTCCAAGGCGGCCACTTTTTCGCTCTTTACGTGTTTGTGACCACTCTTTCTTTCTTTTACGGCCGCTGACGGAAAACGCATCTTTTCCTTAGGTGGGGGCGGGGCATATCTTTCGTCCAAGTCCTTTGCCTTCTCGTAGTTCCTTAGGATCTTCTCCATCTGGCTCACTGACTCGAACTGCAGTCTATCCAGTTGGCGTCGGTAGGCTGGAGTCAGGCCTTTGTAGGCCACCTTGATTTGTTGTTTCTGGCTCAAAGGTCGTTTCATGTGACCTAATATTAGTCGGAAACTTGTCAGGTATGGGGAAATTTCCTCTCCCTTGCCCTGAGTCCTGGCTTTTAATTCGTCTATGACATCATCATCGTCGACCACAACCAAGTACTCATTTTTAAAAGCTCTTTGGAATGACCTCCAAGAACTTATTTCACGGCGCAGCGACCTGAACCAACTTCTACAGTCTTCCAGTCTCTCCAGAAATTCTTCGGCATTGTCTTCATCTCCAAAGAATTTTAGGTCCCAATCCTTAAGGGTTTTGATCACTTTTGACCTCCGACCGGGCTTCAATTTTTCGCTTTCTCCCCCACTACTTAGGTGTTGACTCAGATCACTCTCAGATTCGGACTCACTCGTAGAGTCATCTAAGATTGATCTTCGGTTCTCCTTTGCGGCTTTCTTCGGCTTTCGTGTTTTTCTCTCCTTTCGTTCAAATTTCAAAAAAAAAATTTTTCAAAAATTTCAAATTTTTCAAATTTTCAAATTTTTTCAAATTTTTCTTTTTTCAAATTTTTCACAATTGGTGTTTCAATAAATTCGTCACTATCTGGCCAACTTGCATGATTTTAATTTTTTCCCATGCTCGGCGTACGCATGGTACTTCAATTAATTCGCTCATGCGTCTCTTGTAATCCTGCATCTCGTCAATTGCCTTTGCCATTTCAAAAAAATTTTAAAGGAAAAATTTTCTAAGTCTGAAAATTTAATAATGTGATTTGTTAATGTGATGTGAGTGCGGGGTCTCGGCTACTGGGGTGCTATTCTGTATCTTCACTTCACTTTCACTTCACTTTCACTTCACATTCACTTCACATTCACTTCACATTCACTTCACATTCACTTTACATTCACTTCACATTCACTTCACTTTCACTTCACATTCACTTCACTTCACATTCACTTCACATTCACTTCACATTCACTTCACTTCACATTCACTTCACATTCACTTCACTTTCACTTCACATTCACTTCACTTTCACTCCACATTCACTTCACTTTTCACTTTCAATGCGAAGTGAATGTGGAGTGAAAGTGAAGTGAATGTGAAGTGAATGTGAAGTGAAGTGAATGTGAAGTGAATGTGAAGTGAATGTGAAGTGAAGTTACAGAATAGCACCCCTGGCTGTTTTCTTTGGGGGGACACAATTCTGGATTCTTGATGATGGGTCAATTTAAATCCGTCCCTGACTGTGGCCCTACATTGGCTTTGTTGCCATTCCCAACCCCCTTCCGAATACTGTCTGTCCATTTTCTCAGCATAAGCTGCTAGCCTCTTAATTTCGGGAGATACGCCTAACCTCACTACCGAATCTCGCATGGTTTGTACGCTAGGTGCCATTGTAGCCGATTGAATAGTGTGGGGCGCTGTCATGATCGTGCTCGTTGTCATACTCATTTGAGCACTGGTTGTGATGGGGGAAAACGTCGTCATGCTGGCTGTTGTCATGACTGGGGTTGGGGGTGTAAAATTTGGGGTGGACGCAACGCTGGTCGGACTGGGTCTACTGTACGATGCTCCATTTTTGGTTTTACTTCCCCCACTCCCTCGGGTTTTCCTGGCACTAATACGCTCGATGACCTGACTCGCCCCGCTGTCTGATGTTTCGTCATCTGCCGATGACATCTGGCCACCCCTGCGATAATTCACAAATGGAAATTTTTCCATTTCTGGCTCCGGGAACGCTTCCAACCAAAAGATTTTGTCGGAATTTTCTAAGTCATACCGGTCGCAAAATGGCACATCACTACCGTCGTTTAGTGCTAATCTCATTTCCGCTCGCAATAGCCTCTCTTTCAAAACTTGTGGCGAACCACTGATACACAATTGGTGTTTCAATAAATTCGTCACTATCTGGCCAACTTGCATGATTTTAATTTTTTCCCATGCTCGGCGTACGCATGGTACTTCAATTAATTCGCTCATGCGTCTCTTGTAATCCTGCATCTCGTCAATTGCCTTTGCCATTTCAAAAAAATTTTAAAGGAAAAATTTTCTAAGTCTGAAAATTTTTTAAATTTTTAGGGGGGTGCGCAATTAGTATATACAGCACTGTGCTGTCTTGAAGCAAGGACGTGACTACTCAAGGAGGGCCCCCTTTAAAATTTTTAAATTTCTGGCGGACTGGTGATTCGACTCTCCCTTTGCCTCTTCTTCTTGTTCTCTCTCTCTGTGTGTAGCCGCTATTACTACTACTACTAGGCCACTATTTCCTGGCGCGCGCAACTTTCTCTCGGCTGTCGAAATTTTTAAATATCCCGGCGCGTCGTTTCTCTCGACCGTCCGGCGCACTATTTACAGTCACGTGACTAATTCGAATTTTATTTCCGGCCTCACATGTGCTCGGCATAAAATTTTGGGGAAAATCTTTGATTTTGCACAAGTTTTTTGGGAATTTTACTCGGAATTTTCTCACAAAACTGGCCTTCGACAAACAAAAAAAAATTTTAATTGTTGAGTTTAATTTTTATCACGGCAGGGAATTTTTATAGTCTCAAAAGAAAAGGAAATTTTTCAAATTAAATGGCAAAGGCACTCTACAATTTTAATTTGCACGATTTTTGGCAACAATTTACTCATAAATTATGAATGAATAAATTTGGGCATTAGCAAAATAAATTAATAAACAATTTGGCAATGGAAATTTTGAATTTTCTTGGCAAGAACAAATAATCTTGTCTGGCTATGACAATTTTGAAAATTCAAAATTCTGGCAATATAATCACAATAATACACAAAGAAAAATATTCTGGCAATCAATAAATTTTAGTCGTGTCTCGGTTCGAGCCTGGCCCCACGTTGGGCGCCAAATTTTGTGACGTATGAATTTAACTAATTTTATTTTAAGTTAAAATTTCTGCTTTACGTCAGGCAAAATCCGACGTTTCCAACAAATTTAATAATATGAAATCTAAGTCAATAAATTTCGCCGTTAGGCGCCAATTAATTTTGAAGTTAAATTAATAAACTACTCTACTCTTTAACAATAAACTCGACAAACAACGACCCCTCTGAGACGCTCTCAATCGTCAGAGGAAATTCTGCTTGAACAATGTTGGCAAGCAGAAATGCCAACGACGAGACACGACTGGCAATAGACTGGCAAACGACTTACCCACGATTAAAAATGTCCCTCCTATTCCTCCTGTAGCTCGTCAAGCTCCCGGTCTCGGCTGAGTGCTGGCGATGATGCGAATAATCCCCAGGAAATGTAAAAGGGGAAACAATAATCAATCACTTTTACAACTTCACTAATTTATTTTATAATACAACGGTGAGCTTCACGCTCCTCACTTCTTCGTACACTACTTAAATTCACTTCGAAAACTAATAAAGAACAGAAAATGAAATTTTACTGGCGGCGATGTAATAACGTACTAGCGCGGCAAACGTAAAAATTGCACAATGGCGGCGAAAGTATTATCCACCTGTGGCGTCTAATTTCTCCGCACGTGTCTCGTCTTCTTCTCCTAATTCTCCAAAAATAGTACTGGCCCTGCCATCTACCACTTTCTCTGGTGAGCTAGCCGCGCGACCTACTTTCTTTCATACTAGTGGGTCAGCCGGCGGCACTAACTCTCTCCAATTACCATAATGATTGATATGTCGGTTCGGGGATTTCTCCGACAGGTGACATGACGATTCATAATTTCGACAATTGTATATAAAACGACATTTCACATCGTCACAATATGCTTTGTATAGAGGAGAACGGGGCGAGGCAGCCAAGACGGCACATTTTGGTTTGCGAGGCAGTTATTTAAATAGGTTTTTCAATTTTAATATCGCTAAAAAATCGCCATAGAACATTTTGACGTAGGTTGCACTTAAAAATTTCTACAACCCTTTTCCCAAAGGACCACATTTTGGCATATTTGAAAAAACGTGGGGTGAGGCGGCCAACTATTTTAATAGTTAAAAAAACACAACTTAAAGTTAAAATTAGTGAAACATAACAAGGCAGTTGTCCTTAACTTACTTTTATTTTGTTAGTAAACTTCAATAATTTACATTTGAATAATATTACCTAATAATAAAATTAATTAAATTCAATTTAACATTTTAAGGAAATATAAATTTGTTATTCTTAAAAAATGGTTTATAAAATTTAATTTTAAGTATAAAATGTATTGAAGTAGAAAAAAAGAGAAAATATTTAGAAGAACCAATAAAATCAACACAAAAAGACAAAAAATTTAGCGTTGGCTGCCTAACCCTACAAGTACTTTTTTAAGAAAACATTTACAAAACCCGTAATATTAAAAATATCGCAATTCTATTAACACCATCGTCTTCAGCACTAAATTCTGCATTGAAAATCACTTTACAAGAATTTTATTCGTGTAACTCTATTAACTAAAATCACCAAACATAACTCTTAGAAAAGTTACATCCAAAAAAGCTGTTTTCATAAATGATACTGTCACTGCTAAATTGCTGCAGCAATAATTCCCATCTTTTAGCAACTAAAGTAACCTACCATAAGCAGTCTACATTATCAATAGCGCACGATTTGAAAAAATTATGCAGAAATAAGAAGCAATTGGCTGCCTCGCCCCGTTCTCCTGTACATTAATCGATTCGTTTTCTTGTCAGGAATGTAATTTTGAGAATAATTAATGAAAATACTAACAAATAAAAAAAAATTTTTCTAAATTTTAAATTAAAAAAAAAATTACAAAAAATTAAATAAATTTATTTAAAAAATTGTATAACAAAAATTTTGTAGATATTTTTGAAAATCCTTGTGTCAGATTTTAGGTAATAATGACTGCAATAAACCTGCAAAATTTCAGGACAATCCATCAAAATTTGTCTGAGATAATTTGTACACAATTTTTGTGACATACACACATACACACACATACATCTGGACATTTGCTCAGAATTGAATATACATATGTTTTAGATGAAGATGAGTCCATATAACCTTCTTTTGAAAAATTGAAAATCGTCACGAATGCAAAGTTTCCTCATAAGGAAGCAAAAAGCAAGCAATAAAGCAACAGCTTAAATCCAACTTAAGACTACAGCAAATCAAAACACCGAAGCCAGGTTAGAGCACCGGTAAATATAAGCCAGTGCCTTCCCGATCTAATTGATATATTTATTTTATTTTGGATGCATTGACATGCAACACTTGTAAAATTGTAATTATACTTCGTCCAAATTTCACTGTCTTTCTTTACCTTGTACTTATGATCTACTTTACTAACCACTTTAAATTCAAAAGCCAGTTATAATCGATTATTTCAAATTATTTTAAATTTTAATTGTTTTAAATTACCATCTGCATTCAACACATATCCATATATAATAATAATTGTTTATTTACTCTCCCTGCATATGCAGGGTTCGAGACTCCCAAGAACATAGATAAATCAACTTATTCTATATTTCCAGTTCCTTTTTATGCCCATGCTGGCCTCGTCTCATCTTTCCTACCCCGTTTTTTTAATTTAACCCTATTTCCACCTTTATGCTTCAATCATATCACTCTTCAATCACATCCATTTTCTCTTCCTCACTACCCAACTCCACCAGCCATAACTTTGGTACACCATTCTCACCCATTCCTATCGCTTTCACCGTTTTAACACTTACACTGACCCCCACCCACGCCACGCCACCAACCAATTTCTGTTGCTCGTTAACATGATATCACTTATAACTAATTTTTTGCGACAAATATTTCAGCACTTTGTGCTTTTAATGCAAATGAATACGAAGTTCTTTATTAATAAAAAGCAAAAAATATACCTTGAACAAAACAACACATTTATACTTTTGTTACTTCTATAAAAATGTTTTAGCATGAAGTCCTTTTCTGTTAATCTTTGGCGAAGAACGTATAAAATACACATAATCACACATATGTATAATAAAGCACATTTTAGACTTATAGACATAAATAAAATGAACTAGTAAGTTGAAGACAATAATATATGAAAAATAAATTGAATGTAATTATTGTTTGTTAGCACGTCGTCGGTTCTCATATATCTTCTCCGATAAATATTTGGTAACCTTGCCCACTCTTCGTTTCCTGTCAAACCCTCGAATCCCAGCAGAAGTAAGTTTTCGATGTAACAAATCTGTATAAAAAAAAGAAATATTATTATTGTAAGGAATATTTGATAATTTAAGATTGTAATTTAAATAGCATTCTTTTTATCAGTTCACATTTTTGAGAAGTAAGTTATTTTCTGTACTTCTTATTGCCCTCTTCAATTCCTCTGTTAACTCTAACTTTTTGCAAGCATCTTTTTTCTAAACTTGCAGAACCCCAAATTATTTCCGCCAACTCTTTTACAAAAATGGCATCTTTCTTTCGACAAATAGATTCCCAAGTATCTATATTGACATGAATATTTTCGCCTAAATGTACCTATTGAAAAATAAATTTCAGTAAACATACATATAAATTATCATTTGTCGATTATTTAATAAAATAATTTTTTTAACTTAGAACGTGCTGTCAAACATACTTACTAGTTCATCATCGGCATTTTTATTTTCCTCTACATTGGAGGGTCTTGGTGGCGCACGATTTCTTGGTCTGAATATTAATGCAGGTGCAGCATTAACTTCTGCAGGTCTTTGCTGAGCACGATTTCTTGGCCTAACTAATACTGCCGGTCCAACATTTCCCTCCACAGAAACTGGTCTTTGAAGAACAGCATTTCTTGTTTCGAGTAAAGCATTTTCCTTGGCAGGACCTTGTATTTGAGGATTAGGATTTATAATTTCGTCTGTATTATTTTCCTTTGTAACACCTGATCTTAGAGTAGAAATGCAGAAATTCATAGAGAAATTAATCATCTGACATCCGCTGACAAATTGCGTGCTGAAATTGCTAGGCTATGTAATTTGAATGATGTTCAGAATCTTAAGTTGATTCAAATGCAAATACAATTAACTAAAAAAACAGGAGATGTTAGGGGGCAATTAATACGAACCGTGTTCGTGTTTAGTTTAAAAATCAATAAAATCATTTAATCAATTATAACGATTTTAAAGAGGAGTTTTTAGCAGAATTCTTTGCCATTCCCATCAAATTGAAGTCGGAATGGTTGTCGCGGTGTTTTGATACGAATACTGACAATTTGCAAATTTATTTTTTGAAACAAATTAAAAAAGCCCAATATAAGGACTATAAAATCACGATAATTTTCGAAATTCAATTCCCAACGACGTGAATGCTAGCGGGGAAGGCGGCGTACAAGATATGATTATTTCACTGCGCGATGATATTCATGAAAATTCGAGCCGTTTCACTGGCGACAGTCAAATTTCTAACGTGCAAACTCATACTGCAAGTGCAGTCGCGACGGAAGTCGAAATTAGGGAGGGGGAAAATGCACATGGTGCATGTGGTCCGGAAATTGAAGGCGAAATTATTGATGGTTCGTGCGAAGAAAATAGATTTTTTCTTAAACTTTTTATTGCCGACCGCTCTTATTTGACCCTTTTTGACCCTGGAGCGACTGCATTTCTGCAGTAGGACCTAATCTAGCGCGACAATTTAGAGACAAGTTGGAGACAATGGATTTTGTAATTTCGAGTGCGATAGGGGGTGAAACTAAGGCTTTGTGTAAATTAAGGATGTGGTTCACCATAGATGGCGTTTCTCAATCTTTCGAATTGAGAGCCATAAAATCTTTGAGACACGATTTAATTCTTGGTATGGATTTTTGTAGAAACATGGACATGGATGTCCAATTGGGGAAGGGTTTATGCCGCATTAGTGGCCAGGCTTGGCACGAGTTTGCCGATGGGCCTGGCAAATTATGCGAAGGACAAGTTTCTGCCGAATGTGCTGGTATTTCCAAATTAAATACAGCACATAGGGAAGAAATACAACAACTTGTCGATGAATTAGTGTTACCCCAAGGGCAAGAACATGGTTTGACCACCCTTACCGAGCATAATATTATCGTGACCGATTCCACCCCCATTAAGCACCGCCCCCGTAGGATGTCCCCCATGATGTTGCAGTGGCTCATAGAGGAAATTAAAAAGCTTCTAGAACAGGGTATTATTAAAAGAGCTTCGAGCGAGTGGAGCACTGCACCAGTCATCGTTAAAAAAGGGGATGGGTCCCTGAGACTTTGTTTTGATTTTAGAGACCTTAATGGTGTGACTGTAAAGGATGCGTACCCAATTCCCAGCATTGATGGTATATTGGATAAATTAAGAAAAGCCAGGTATATTTCAAAAATTGACTTAAAGATGGCGTACCATCAGGTACCTATGGGTGAGTCAAGTAAACATTATACGGCTTTTTCTGTCCCTGGTTTGGGTTTGTTCCAATTTAAGCGCATGCCCTTCGGTCTCACTAATGCCCCCATGACCTTTCAACGATTAATAGACGCCCTCTTTGGTCCGGAATTTGAACCAGTCGTGTTTGGTTATTTGGACGATATAATCATAGTTACCGATGATTACGAGGAGCACGTACAATGGCTCAGAACAGTTTTGTTGAGGTTGGCCATGGCGGGGTTAGTAGTGAATCCAAGAAAATGTGAATTCGGGTGTTCAAGGGTAATATATCTCGGATATCTTTTCGATAGTGACGGTTTGCGACCCGACGCCGAAAAGATTGCCCCAGTACTAGATTACCCCGCGCCCCAAAATATTAAACAATTGAGGAGATTTTTGGGGATGGTAGGTTGGTACTCGAGGTTTATAGCCGGTGATAGTGAGCTTAAAATTCCTTTATTGCGTATCACGGACCACAGCGCGTTAAGATGGTTAAGGAACCTCAAAGAACCCTCGGGACGTTTAGCAAGGTGGGCACTCGAGTTACAGCAGTGGGATTTCAATATTGTGCATAGACGTGGAGTGCATCATATGGTGCCGGATGCACTGTCGAGAATGTTTGAGGGTGATGTCGACGTTTCTTCTTTTGAGACTATTAGTGACCCTTGGTACATAAAGAGACGCAATTTGGTTGAGAGATTCCCACAGCGTTTTTTGGGGTGGCAATTAGTCGAGGGACGTTTGTATAGGCAACGAGAAGACCCTTTATTGAGCGCGTTTAGTGACACCGGCGAGAGCTGGAAACTGGTGGTCCCTATCGAGCACCGTGAGCGAATAATTAAAGATGCTCACGATGGTTTGTCGGTTGGGCATGTGGGAATAGACAAAACTTACCACCGCGTAACGACCGAATAGTATTGGCCCGGTATGTGGTTTGACATACAGCGGTATGTCAAGGCGTGTGAGGAGTGCCAGAAATTTAAGGCGTCTCATAAAGGGCCCATGGGTCGAATGGGACAGAGAATAGTTGAAACTCCGTGGACGGTAGTAGCGGTGGATTGTATAGAGTTTCCCCCTAGTAAGAGTCAATGTAAACACCTTGTAGTGTTTCAAGATTTATTTACAAGGTGATTTGAGGTTAAACCGTTGCGTTCGGCAGACGGAAAATCAATTTCAAGAGCTTTTGAAGAACTAATTGTTTTCCGTTGGGAAACGCCTCGTTTTTTGTTGACTGGTAATGAGAAGGAGTTTGATAATAAAGTGTTAAAATCCGCCTTAGAGGAGTATGGCGTTCAAAATCTGACCACCCCCCTTTATCACCCCCAAGCAAACCCCGTAGAGCGCAGTAATAGGACCTTGAAGACCATGATAGCGACCTTTGTTGGCCAAGACCACCGAGATTGGGACAAGCATGTTCACGAGTTTTGAAATGCCGTAAATACGCTGTCCAGGCAACGACAAGGGTGTCCCCAGCTTTCCTTAATTTTGGTCGGCAACCCCTACCTGTTAGAAGTTTGAGACGCGAGTTAGAAATTGTACCCACGGTGGACCGTATTACCCCGGAAATTTGGATTGAACGTATGAAACGTTTGGATGCTTTAAGAGACTTGGTTGCGCGTTTTATTGAAAGGGAAAGAAAGAAACAGACTATTATTTATAATCGTAATAAGAAAGTAGCGACCTTTAGTGTTGGTGACGTTGTGTGGTGAAGGTCCCATAAAGAGTAAATTGAATTTAGCATTTTATTTTATTTTGTAAATTAGTTTAGTGTATTTGAAATAAAAATTTAATTATTAATTTCCTAAAATTAGTGTTTTTGTGAGTAATTCCTCATTTTCATTCGTTCGAGTTTGCGGAAAACCGTTGGAGTAAAGACGCCGTTGGTTGTTGCAGAGTTTTTCATCGAATGTTTGAAATTTGGTTTATTTCTGGAGATCGATGCATTCTCATCAGTTTCCCCTTTTTGAGATTTTATTTGATTGGAGTTTATTTAATTTTATATTGTTAATTTGGAATTTTTAGTGTAAGTTAAATTTATGTTTGAGACCTAGTGTTCGAGAGATTTGCGAGTTTCGGGTAACGATGCAATAGTTTGTCAAATTAATTTTTATTTTGTATAGACTATAAAAACCCCGTTACACAATATCAAGTACCTAGATTCTAGAGATACAAGACCACCAGGAGCAACGAATAAATAAACAAATTTTACATAAATATTCACAGAAATACCAAAATAAATAAAATATTCAGCCATAAATAATAAGAGGGTACCTAGAAGGGTGGAAAAAGAGGTAACAGGGGAAAGCTCAAGGGACATTTTATATAATTTTCAATAAATTTCTTGGGGTTGATTATTGGATAACGGGGAAGAATTTAGTATAAAATTTAATAAAATAAAAGGGGAAAAAGGGTATCGAAAGACAACACGTGGTTGAACAAGAGACAGTGTGATAAAATTTATCCTCTTTTTGAACCAAAAATTCGAGGTGTCCATTTTTCCACTAATCCAGCGAGTGATGGTCATTTCTATAAGATAAACAGTATTATTTCTCTTAAGGCGCTTGTATACCTCCACGTTTCTGAGTATATTCAGAAACGTCCAGCGTTTTGGTTGGCTTTTTTGGAAATTCTCTATGAGCATAGCCAATCAAAACGCTGGACGTTTCTGATATACTCAAAAACGTGGAGGTATACAAGCGCCTTTACTCGTGACTAATGACTTGTTTCGCAAGCGATTGTTTTCGTGTCTTTGGTGACAATTACTTTTGACTACAATAGACTAATCTATTGTTACTCTGTTCTACAAATTTAATTTAAATGTTTATTTCCAAGTCCCTTGTTATTGATTTTTGTTTTAATTAGACATTTGTTTATCTATTGTCAAGATGTGACATCCATTTATGATAAGGATTACCGTTAATTAAATTGCTGTGATAAAAGATAAATTCCTTAAGCAGAAAAGAAAATTAATAGAAGCTAGTGACTCAGACCTCACTATATCACATTATAAAATTTTGGGAGTAAAATTCACAAGCGGGGATTTTTCCGCTTGGGGAAGGGCAGTGCAGTGATACCTAAGCCGGTCTAACCATTATTAGTCCCTTGAATCTCAAAGTAACTGGTTCAGTATTTATGTCGGTAGCATTTTTTGAAAAGACAACTTCAATTAGTGCACCAGTGTTCCTTAAAAAATTATAGTTTGTTAAATTATAGTTATAGTGTCAATAGTAAAAAATTAAAGTTAACAAAATTGTATTGTGGAAATACTGTTTAATACTGCATCTGAATTTTGGATATAGTTATGATTTATTTGTTATCATTCTGGTGTTCGAGATTGATCTAGTTTATCGAATTGGTGAGTCAATGATGATTTGAGATCTTATTAACTCATTAACGTCCAAATGTTCAAAATTTTTGACTGAAGTTCAAGGTAAGAATTTTTTTCTAAATGATTAGACTTTTGAGAACCCTTCGGTACTAGGGGGTATTAAGGTCCGCTCTTTCAGAATCCGGGGTCAAAAAAGCATTTTGACAATCAGGGAAACCAATATGGCGCCCAAAATAGAGAAAATACCAAAAAAATCGTGTTTTTTTAAACACGCTTTTCACACCAATAAGATTTTTTTGGGCGGGTCTCATGTATGTTATAAGTGTATAAAATAGTTGTAGATTTGAACTGTGTACTTGACAACTTAAAAATTCAAGATGGCGAATGCAAAATGGCAGAAAAATCAGAGCAAAATACTTTATTAATGTCAAATGCATCATCAATATTCAAAACTTGATTTAAATAATCTGAAAATGACTTCTCGAGGGATTTTGCGGTCGCTGATTGGCGCTTCAAAAGTTTAAGTTCGGTATAGATGTAAACACCGTTGTAGTGTAATAATGAAAATAAAGTAATATAATTAGACATTTTTGGTTTTTCACTGAGTCCATTAGAAAGTTAGTTATTGTAGTGAATCTTACAGTTTAATAGAAGAATATCAAAATAATATTAATAAATGACAAATTTGTATCTCTATCCGAATTAATTTTAAACAATTAATAAAAATTTTATGAAAAATAACATTAAAAATTCTGAAAGAAATAAGATGTTTAAAACGGTCTAAAAAACTTTTTTGCTTAACAAAATGTCATTTTAAGAAGTAAATCACAATACCCTAAAGGAGTTTAACTCAAAAAAACCATACACAAAAAGTTTGCTGAATACATTTAAACACTGAAGAGAATGATAACAGAAGAATTAATCCAAAACCAGGTACTGCAGTTGGATTGGCCAACTGTTTACCAGCCTATCTGAAGTGTGAGAGTAGAAGTACGTTTACGGGGAGGGATTTTAATAATTGTGGGGACTCCACGACGAAAAACCAAAGAAATGTTTGCTTCTCCCTCTCGTCGACGCACGGCTAACTGCTCCTTCACTCTCTTAATCTCGTCCCTCTGCATCTTCGTTTTGTCATTCGACAACCATAGATTTTCCAAGTCCGATGAATTTACAGAGTCTCTTTTAGCAGCCACAAACGTTCGCAAAATCGCCTGTGCCCTCTCCTCCGTCGCACATACGATTTTCACCGGGCGTGGCTTTTAAGAGACCTGCGCACTAGCACCAATTCTGAATGTTCGAATTCCATGAAGATCAGCTGATTTAGTAAACTTTTTAAATTTGTTGCTGACAACTGCTTTCAAGGTGTTAGAGTCTGTGTTAGGTGTTTTATCTTCAGGAAGATTAAATAGAACTAAGTTACACTTTCTTTCTGACCGATCCACTATTTCATTAATACAGGCATTAATCACGACTGTTGGATTGTCCAACATTGAACATCCCGCCTTAATCTTGTCAATTCTTTCCTCAACCAAAGCAAGACGATTCGTCAAATCAACCACTCTACCCTCCATATTTATTACTCTGGAAAGTGTCTCATCCAATTTGACATTTACTTCCTTAAAATTCTCATTCATTGTAGAGACATTACGAGATATTGTTAACGTCAGCTGATTTAAGGCGTCCACAATAGTATCCAACTTGACAGCAGAGTTTGAGAATTGTGAGTCAGCTGACGGGGACAATGACCTCGGCTTACAGCAATCAACAAACGATCCGTCAGGCAAAGTAGAGGTCTGTATTGCACAGCTCCGATGGTAAGGAAGTTTACATTTAGAACAAAACGTAGGAATAGCACGTGCAATATCTTTACCACACTTTGTACACTTCTGAATATTTACTGCAGATGCCATTATTAATTTACTAGAAAGTACCAATTAGTAAAAATGAGAAGTTCACAAAAAAGAATTGCAAATTGCAAACTCACTTTAATGAAAGAAAACCTTGTCAATGAACGAATGTCCCAAATGAGGTTAGGATATGTAGACCCAAGTTTACAATAAATAATGCAGGATTTAAGTGAAAAAGTCACAAAATATAAAATCAGGGGAGCACCACAATATGAAGACACTCCACCAAAAAATTAAACCGAACTTATAAACCGGTTAAACTATATAAAAAAGCCGAGACACGCACAAACATGTGCTCAAAAGCCGCCACCTACCGGCAAAAAATATAAAGTGCAATTTTTAAAATTTTTAAATGGCAGATCCAATATTTTGGATAACAATTTTTGAAAATCGATAAAATTGCATGGAATTACTCACTCCGGGTTTTTTAAGGTCGCTGATTACGAATATAAAGTGCAATTTTATAATTTCAAATGGCGGATCCAATATGTCGGATAAAAAATTTTGAAAATCAATAAATTTGCATGGAATTACTCACTCCGGTACAACTATTTTATACACTTATAACATACATGAGTCCCGCCCAAAAAATCTTATTGGTGTGAAAAGCGTGTTTAAAAAAACACGATTTTTTCGGTATTTTGTCCATTTTGGGCGCCATATTGGTTTCCCTGATTGTCGAAATGCTTTTTTGACCTCGGATTTTGAAAGAGCGGACCTCAATACCCCCTAGTACCGAAGGGTTCTCAAAAGTTTAATCATTTAGGATAAAAATTCTTACCTTGAACTTCAGTCAAAAATTTTGGACATTTAGGCGTTAATCGGTTAATGCTGTGAAATATTCCCTTATATAAATTATAATAATTAACATGATTTATCTCTGGTCACATATTCATTTTTATTCTCGTGTAATCGGGAGAGAGTAATGTATGTTAGTACTTAGTAGTGATAAACTTCATATACATTAGTATCGTTCCCCTTTTTTTTATACATGTATTACAATGTGTTTCATATCGTGACTAACTCTCCGCGCCGGCGTCACACATTTTTACTTAACTATAGTGTTTTCTCTTTCGTTTCCCTTTTCACTATACCATTACTCATGCATCCCTTTTCGTCAGATATATTATTACCACTTCTCCTTCTCGTGTTGTACCTCTATGTGATTGTCTGTCTATTCCCGCGATATACAGTTTTCTACGTTAAATAAGTTACAGTTTCTTCCCTTCACCTAGGTCCGGAATCCGTGTAATATGTTTTACTTAATTCTTGTTATCAAAGATAATATCTTATCTTATGAGCAATAAAAAAAGATGTTTCTCGTGACTTGAAAATTCAATGGACTTTTCCCTCTAAAACGTCAAACAAACATAAATATATATTCGCACACACACATTACACGCATTACACATATTAACAACATATTGTCGAGTTTCGAAATTTTTTGAATATAAAAGGACAAGCACCAACTACAGGGCACAATCCACCACACTCTAGATGTGTCATTTTGTATACCCTGGATATCCTGCTAAGCAAATCAAGTAAAATCGAGGTCAACCAAACTACCAGATGCAGAAGCTAAGGATTTAGATGTTTGGAAACTAACCATGTATTGAGGATTTTCATCCCGAGCATTCAAGGATAATCAATCCTCATCACACTCATAACATGTTGGTCTTAAGTTGCTACATAAACAAAAAACCACTATATATAAGACAAATATATATAAGACAAATTTTAATATTTAAAAAATAAAACTGTTCCGTCTTGAAAAAATAATAAAGTGAGCGGGTTTACCCTGGAAAATTTTAATTTCCAAATTTGCTATATGTGTATTAAAAAGTTTCTCTAAGTAAAACTAAAAAAGATAAATTAAAAAATCTTTTTTATTTTTTAGTAGAAATCATAAGCTTTCAAATGATATAAATTAAATTGGATTTAGGGAATAATTTCCTAGATTTTTACCGATCTGAAAAAAGTGAGAGGGTTTATCCCAGTCTCCCCTATACTAAAAGAACAAGCAGAAATGCAAAAAAAACTTTTACCTAAAGCAATGCTGTGAAGTTGTTTCTTTGCCTCAGGAAGCTTCCTGGGCTAAGAATCATCTTCGCAGAGACTTAAGGCGGTATTCATAGTCCCGACTTAAGCAAGGACTTATGCTTTGCTTGAACAAGACGGTCTTATTCGAATGAGTCGAGCTTAAGACCGTATGTATTCATAGTCAATTGTTTGGTAAAGGAAATGCAGCTTACGAATTTCTTGACCAAGCAAATGCTTAAAATGATCTTCATGAACGTTCGGCTCTTTCCGTAAATCAGTTCATCTTGCTATTTTAATTGTTTTTATAGTAAATAATTAAAATATAAATATTCAATAAATTTTATATGTAAAGTTCAAAATTGGTGTATTAGTTGCGAACAAGTGATTTAATAATGTAAGTATATTTTTATAATGTAATTTATAAAAATGTCTCATTCAAGATTGTTTAATCAATTTAAAATTTAAATTTGTAAAATATTTTTTTTATTAAATTTTTTCAAGTGTAGGGGAGAGTCTCCAGTTGGGAGACACCTTCAGTTGTGAGACAGTCAATTTTTTTTAACATGCAATATTAAAAAGACGATTGGTTTATATAAAAACATTTCTTTTTATATGAGCCAACTTTTTCGCGTACGCCGAAGCGGATATATAAACTGTTTTTGTTAAATACCAACACTGTGTGTGATAATCGACTAAAAAGCGTTTTTTCATTAAATGCAAAGTACTTTTTTCCAAGTTAATTAATTGGAAAAGGTAAATGTAATGCATTTTCTTTTAGTGTTTTCCTTATATTTTGTGATGCAATATTGCATTGTTTCAATCTACGGTTGAAAATAATTTAATTTTTCTTTTTCAAAATAGCGTCAATTTCTGGGTGTGAGACACAGCATATCACCAGTTGTGAGACGGTGTCAACACCCATCTGGGCAGCATAAAAAATACTACTTTGCAGGCATACTATTTTAGGCTGGAGTCCCATGACAGCGTATTGCGTTGCGTTTTGTAACTAGTCCATGAGTGTGAGAGAGATACAGATATATGTTTGCTCTATTTGCACTCATTTCCTAGTTACAAAACGCAACGCAAAACGCTACCATGGGACTCCAGCCTAAATGTTGTTTTGATTTTTTTAGTATTTTTGGGCATGTCAAGTGAAAAAAAGTCAATTGATTCAGAAGAAATCAATTTTATTGCTCTTGTTGAAGCTATTAAATTCTGTTTATTTGATAGTCATATTTTGTCGAATAAATATTATTATTCAGTATATAATAATATGTATTATTAATATATTCAATTATTTATACTAAACATAACGTTTTATGTCAAACTTATTAAATTTTAGCAATTTTTAATGAGTGTCTCACAACTGGAGACTTTTTTTTGATAAAAGCGATGTGCTCGGAAAATGTATCGTAAAATTTTTTGAGTTCATCGAAACACTACACTTTCTTTTAATAAAAGTTGCGTATTTCTGTTACCTTTCGAACGGTGTATTTTATTTACAATTTCGTTTACCCATTTACAATTTACGGGTCAAAAATGAAACCCGTCTCACAACTGGAGACTCTCCCCTAGTAAGGAAACAAAATTTAAAAATATAAACTTCTTATTAATTAATATTGTTTATGGGAGAGTGGTCCTAAGTTGGCCACCTAAGCTAATTGGTCGAAAATAGTAACAAAATGAAATTCAATAAATATTGTAATTATATCATGGTTTATCAATATATCACACAACGCTTTGACTCAGAAAAAGCAGGATGTAATGGCAACGGAAAATCTTGATGTTCCAATAAAAGTTGTTAAAGTGAATCCAGAGATAGCAGCTATAGTTCTTGATTTAATGACTACTGCGCTATCATTTTTTTCTTCAAACTTCTCAGAAGATTTAATAAATGGTAAAGTAATTTTCAGGTTGTAAGTTTAAAAGAATTATATTGTTAGTAATAACTTCTTAAAAATAAATCATAACTAAATGTTTTGTTATATTTTAGAACGTCGAAATGCAGTATTCGATAAGGAAGTTATATCAGCAGAGACTCTTAAAGATGTTGTAACGTCTAATTCTGCGATTGATGAATCAGAAGTTTCATTTAATTTGAACACTTCATCTTCTGTGTTTGATGTTAAGAAGAGGCGATTTGAAGAAGATGAAAATCATCGTTTACAAACATCTTCTCCTTTGTCTGTGAAAAAGAGGTGTGTGAGTAAGGAGTTTATTCTCGACGAGGAAGAGTTGGACTTGGTGCACTCTACGCCAAATAATAAAATAAACAAACAAAAACTTAAGGGAACTTTCTGGTTTAGAATTGACAAAAAAGGAAGGTTTTAAAACTTTTATTGTAAGAACAGTATTAAAGAAATTGTAAAAACTATTTTTGGACATTGTAGCACATTGCGTAGAGAAAATTTAAAAAATATGTTTGAGTGTATTTAGTTCAATTTCATAGCTGTAGGTGGCGTCTTCCAAAAGATACCTTTTTTTTGGTACGTTAGATTCCGGGCAACCTGTAATACATAAATTCAAGTTCTAAACGGGAATCTCTTCATAAGGATTTATTCTTGTGCCTAAACCTCAAAAACGATTTTTTTTAAAGGTTTTTTTATTTTATATGTACATTTTTCTCAAAAACTCGCAAAAACGCCGTGTTTTTGGGTCAATTTACCTCCATATAAAAACACAGGCGGTAGAAATATGAGTTTTTAGAGGTTTAGGCACCAGTTTTTTAAATAAAGAATCAAAAATTTTTGGGATTTCAAAATCGGTTCGGTAGATTTCGAGAAAAGCTCTGTACCAGTTTGAAAAATGAGTTTTCGAGAAAAACGCGTTTAAAGTTTTCATAACATAATTCATTGAGTCATGAATATCAAACAACTTTTTATTACAACAGAACTTCGTATCCCGCTGTTTTTGGGGTCGCTGATTACGAATTTGATGACCGTTTGGGAAAATCCAAAATGGCGGATCCAATATGGCGGACGAAAAAATAAAAATTCAACCGGATTGCTTAAAACTTGCTACTCGGGGGTTTTTGGGGTCGCTGATTATGAATTTGATGTCAGTTTTTGGAAATTCAAAATGGCGGATCCAATATGGCGGACTAAAAAATAAAAAATTAACCGGATTTGCTTAAAACTTGTTTCTCAGAGGTTTTTGTGGTCGATAATTACGAATTTAATCTTAAATTTTGTGTATATGTATTTAAAACGTTCCTAGAACGTTAATGTTTTGTGCCTATATTCATAACTAGCAATCTCAAAAGGCCACAAGTAACCATTTTCAACTAAATTTAATTAATTTCTTAATCTTTGTCCGCCATATTAGATCCGCCATTTTGTATTTTCAAAAATTGACATCAAATTTGTAATCAGCGACCCCAAAAACCCCCGAGTAACAAGTTTTAAGCAAATCCGGTTGAATTTTTATTTTTTCGTCCGCCATATTGGATCCGCCATTTTGTATTTTCAAAAACTGACATTAAATTCGTAATCAGCGACCCCAAAAACCCCCGAGTAACAAGTTTTAAGCAAATCCGGTTGAATTTTTATTTTTTCGTCCGCCATATTGGATCCGCCATTTTGTATTTTCAAAAACTGACATCAAATTCGTAATCAGCGACCCCAAAAACTCTCGAGTAACATGTTTCAAGCTAATATCAATAAAAGAGGAACACCAAATATGTAAATAAGATAACTGTAGATTGTTGTTGAAATACATACCGTCATAAATATTGTTATAACTTTTGTTTTTGTACATATTTTTTAAAAATCGTTTTGGGACAGTAATTCTATGATACTAAGGAACATTTTTAAGCAAAAAAAATCGATTTTTTTGAAATTCTAAACCAGAAAGTCCCCTTAAGAAGCATACAAAAAGACTAAACGTTTGTGGAGTTTAATGCAGAAAGAGGACAGGCAATGAAGTAAGTAAAAGTAAATTCTAAGATTAATTTCATGTGCTTTGAATTTTTAATTTGTGTTACTTCTTAAAAAACTTCATTTCAGATCATTTTAATTTATTTATTCCAAAGTTAGTATAATTAACAGTATTAACTAATTAAGTGTGCATTTTCTAATTTAGTAGAGACAATTTATTATACAGAATTTTATTTTTTAGATTTTTTATATTTAATTATATTCATACACTTTATTATATTATGTATTATATTATATATTATATTTAATTTAATATTGGAAATCAAAATTGTTTAGCAAATTATTATTTTAAGTGAAATGAAGTAAGGCTGTAAAGATGTTGTTAACGTTATTTCTTGCGAAGAAAAGATTTTATTGAAAAATAATAATTGTAGTTGTAGTATTCTTTAAGTATAATATAGTAATATTATTAAAATGTTAAATAATAAATAAATTTTATACATTATTTTTGTAATTTTATTGTTTATGAAATAAAAAAAATATGTACACAAAATATTTTGACTCAATGGTTTTTATTTTTAAAATATTAAATGCTTTTATATATTTTATTGAAACATATAATTTATTATTCTAAAACTTTTTATTAAAAAAGGAAACAAAAATTAATTTAATATTTTTGTTATATTTATGATGGCTTTAAAATCTATTTTCCAAATTTGAGGTTATGTTATATCAAACATTCTTCTTAAAAAAGCATGATCATTCATTTGCCATGAATACTTATAATCCATTAAATAAACGGTGAACTAGTAATTGACGAGCTACTTCTCCATCCATATTAAAATTTTCTACATTAGGTACAAGAACTTGTTCATATTCATGTAACTCATCGTCTTCTGGTAATATAACATTTAAAAGTAAGGCCATATTATGCAAAACAGCACATGCTACTACAGTCGTTGTTGAACAAATGAGTTTAGTTGACATTCCCCGCGCCAAACATGGAAATCTTCGTTTCTACACACCAAAAGTTCGCTCAACAATTATTCTCGTTCTTATTTGAATTTCATTGTACACGGAAAAAATTTCTGCACAGCAGACGTTTTGTCTATAGTACAGCATTTGTACACTAGGCTAAGCACAAACGCTGTCTCTGTTTTGAGACTACAGACACGCATAAGTAGGGAACATAGCTACTGTTTCCAATGCAAGGCACCGCAGCGGTACATACAGTGAATCCGTAGACATTCCAAAAATGAAAATATTTTTCGCTTATTATTCATTTATTTAGTTTATTGTTTTAAAGATTGAAATTAAAAAAACGTTTATTTTATAATTTTAAATAAAACAGTAGTTAGAAAATATAATTATAAATATAAAAAATTAATTTAAAATTAAACAATTTACATAAAAAAGAATAGACATAACCTCAAATTTTAAATTGAATATGAAATTTGTAAAAGGAAAATTCTTAATAATAAAAAATTTTTAAATCTTGTATATTTTTTTATTAAAGAATTATAAAACAATAATTTTTGGCGATTATAAGTCATTCATTTATGCATCATTATTCATAAAAATTATGCAGGGTGTCTACTGAAAATATGACTTAAAATTCCAGGACATTTTCAGGACATTCCAGGTCAGATTTCTTATTTTTTTAGGACATTTATAGGTATGTGTAACAGGGTTGCCACAAGTTAAGGAATTCAGGGAAAAGTCAGGGATTTTTACTAAAAGTACTGGAAAAAATTAAATTTTTAGAATTTATAGGAAAATTCTGAATTTTGGTGTCTTTTTTGTATGCCTTAAAAACTATGAACTTGCCAAGACTTCTAATACAAACCCTTCAATTTTTTCTATTTTTGCCAATAATTTCTTTTTAAATAACTTTTAAATAAATTCGCATAAATTCAATTCTGTTCAAAAATTTTTGTAAATTCTTGTCAAATATCAATTATTTTTATAAATAATAAGACTCTTCTCCAAAATTCAATTATTTTCAAAAAATTTAATAAAATTCTTGGCAAAATTTCAATCATTTCATTTATTTTTTATATCTATTTTAATAAACTTTTCCAAAACAATTCTATTATTTAAACAAAATTTTAATAAAAATTTAACAGGAATTCAATTACTTACCAATTTCTTTTATAAATTTCTTCACATTAATTCAATTATTTTTAATTTTTTAATAAAGTTTCTCGAAAGAATTCAAATATATAAAGAAAATCGAAAAAAATATTTTGAGAAATTCAATTATTTCGAAAAATTTAAATGAAATTCTTTTAATAATTGTGTTATTTAAAAAAATGTTGACAAAATTCTTTGCAAGATTTAGTTTATTAAATTGCAATTTTAATAAAATTTTCCTATACAATTCAATTGTTTTCAATACATTTCTTCTTAAGAATTCATTATTTTCACAAATAATACATTTTTTATGGGAATTCAATTATTTAAAAGAATTTGAATAAAGTTCTTCGCTAGAAATCAATTATTTTCTTTCTTGAGAATTCAATTATTTTTAAAACTTTTCATAAAATCTTTTATAAATTTAAAAAATTATAATAAAATCGGTCATAGAATACAATTATATTCGTAAAATACATTTTTTCTAGAAATACAATTATTGTCAAAAATTTTTGTAAAACTCTTCAAAACAATTCAATTATTTTCGTAAAAAATCAAATTCTATTAAGCAATTCAATTATTTAAGAAATTTTAATAAAATTTCCCAAGAATTCAATTTTTTAAAAATAAACATTTTCACAGGAATTCAATTATTAAAAAAAAAAAATTTTTTTTTAATTCTTTGTCAGATTTCAATTATTTTCAATTTTTTTAATGAAATTTTTAAATGAAATTTAATTATTTTTAAAAAGTTTTTTAAATTTCTGCGAAAATTCAATTATTTAAAAAAATTTGAATAAAATTCTTCACAAGAAAGTAATTATTTTCATAAATAATAAAATTTTTTTCTGGAATTCAATTATTTTTATAAATAAAATTTTTCACAGGAATTCAATTCTTTAAAATGATTTTTAACAAAATTCGTTGCAAGAATTCAATTATTTTTAATAAATAACAAAACTTATTGCAGAATTTTAATTATTTTTATAAAATTTTAAATAAAATGATAGAAAATTGCATTTATTCTTACAATTTTTTTTAAATTCGTCGAAATAATTCAATTGTTATTAAAAATTTTGATAAAATTCTTCATAAAAATTCAATTTTAAAAAAACATGCAATTACTGAATAAATTATTAATTTTTGTATTTAAATAATTGAATTTTCGCGGGAAATTTTCTAATAAAAATCGATTAAAAAATGAATTTCACTTAAAATTTTAAATTATAATTGAATATTAAAAACATTATAGCGTGAATTTTTAGAAATAATTGAATTTTGAAAAGGGTTAAAATTAAAATTTTTGAAAATTTTAATTTTTAGTTACAATATTCTTATGAAATAAAATAATGATTTTATTACTTTGTCATCTTTAATTTTTTAATGTTTTATTATAGTATTCTCATAAGTAATTGAATTTGAGAATCTTAATTTCTATAGTAAAATAATAATGAATAAATATTTATTTAAAAAAGAAGTTATTAATGTTCTTCAGGGTCAGGGAAAAAGTGAAAATTTTGTCTGGAAATCAGGGAAAAACAAAAATAAAATTTGATGGCAAATGAAACATATAACATGATGGCATGAAACATATAAATACATTTTTTTTTAATTTTAATAATATTTATTTTATAAAAAGGGAAAAATGTAATTAAAATTATTATGATAAATTACATATGTACTATAAAAGCACTTCACAAACCATACTTTGTTACAACGAAGTTAGTTCCTTTTATTGTGATGAGTATAGCAGGTTCAATTTTTGGCAAATCATTATGCTTAATCGTTTTTTTCTCACAAGTTGAGTCGACGATGTATCCATGGTAATGGAAATCGAACGTAACTTCTAAATCATTGACGTGAAAATAAATTTCATTTTCATGAAAAGTTATATTTAATATTTCGCCAAATTGTATTTCGCTTTCTTTCATATTTAAGACGACGATTGCACCTATTTTGTACGAAATTCCTTCAATTTCAACGTCTGAATAGCATAAGTCGTTTTCATTTAAATGATGGAAATAATTTCTTTGCTCTCTTGAATTGTTTATACTACCAAATCTTATACGATTTTCTACTTCCAGTGTATACATTATTTGACACATTTTTAAGGCTTGCTTAATTGCAATAGTTTACAATAAATTTTTTTTAGAGGTGGTGCATTGAGCTGCTTGTTTTATGGGTTGGTGATAAGATTCAAAACGCATTCCCCAGAAATTTGAAGCTTTCACGTAATGGAATATATACTCCAGTTAAATTCTCTGGTACTAGAACGATATCATTATCTACAATTTCTTCTCTAAAAGTAGTACCAATTGTAAATTCTTGGAAGTCAATGTAACCTTTGTTTCTCAAAAGCTGAAACCGTTTCGTTTCAGTATCCACATTATTAAATACTGAACTATATCGATCAAAATAGCGATTCAATTCTACCAATGTAGCTTTTGAAATATTTTCATTTTTTAATACAGTTAAGAGATCGTTTTTTAATGAAGGCAAAAAAGTTGAAATTAAAAACTCTTGTATGAACGAAATAACATCATCTACTACCTTTTGCGGTAAATTTGGATCGCCGTAAAGCATTAAAACGAACGTTAAAATTTGACTTATCATGTAAATTAAATCCATTTTAATTTCGAAATAAAATTACAATTTTAAAAACAATTAAATTTCAATTTTGTTTAAATCGGTTAGTAATTTGGTAACGAACGCACTAGTTTTTCTTAAATTTAATTCATAAACTGCCTTATCAATGAAGGACCACACGAAATCGCAAAGAAAGGGAAATGCATGGAACGCTGTGAGACTTTTGTAGCAGCTTTCTACAGCCTTTAATGGATCGTCGAACGAATACCTCTGTTTGTTTATAATTAATTGCACTTGCACATTTTTCAGATCGCCCAAGAAAATCACGTACGGATAAGTTTCTTGCCCAAATTTTGTTACCCAGGCCTCAAATTCGGTTGTGTCTTCGATCAGACGTTCACAATTCTGGAAATAGAAGGTAGTTTAAAAAATAATAGTTGGATAATGAGTCTTATATCACAGTTAAGCATAATAATATTATTCTACTGCAATAAAAGGTTAAAGTTATTGTACTTCACCTGTATTTGCAGAATAAAGCATTTGGAAATTTCCGGCTTAGTTAAAGGTCTTGATACAGCGTCTTCTTTTACCTTTTTTGAGGCTTTGATGATTAAAGGCAATAGCAAAAGTGCTATTAAATCATCATGCGTACCTGAAAAATGTTTTTAACATTTAATTATTTGAAACTAATCAAATTAACATTACTTATCATTTAATATAAGAATAAATAAATTTATATATATATATATATATAATTAGTAAATTTTACTAATAAAGAGTAAACTACTAATTTAATAGTAAAGTTTACTAATTAAAAGGAAAAACTCTGTCACTAATTATTAAACATTTTTATTGATTGAAATTTAGTGAATAAAAGAAGATAAATAAGTATAAACTATAATGCCAACCTGCAGTAATTAAATTTTTGTGGTCTTCAAAGAATTTTTTTACATCAGCTGCTTTCGACTTTTTTGAATGCACAAGAATTTTTTTGGCTAATGCAGGCCACCTTGTTCCAAATAATACTTTGTAATTTAATGACTCCTCAGTCGATTCTGGTGCCGCCTCCGAGATAAGCTTCAGGAAATCTTGTTCCAGCTGTAATATAAGTGTCAAATTATTTAAATTATCAAATATGTTTTCTTACGAATAATACCCAAATATAAATTGTAGCATTGAAAAATAAGTCTAACCAACGTCAGTCCAAGCGGAAAATTTAGGCATGTGGGAAATAACTCTGTCGCTTGGTCTCTTAGTTTCGCGAATGTTTTTGGTTGTATTCTAGTAAAAATGAAATCTTTGAAGAAATTATTTTTTTAAATGAAGATGTCAACTAAACTTACTTATAATTAAGTGGATCCTCGTTTAGTTCGTTTAAAATTATTAAATTTTTAAGACGTGGGTAATCAAGAACTTTTGTGTTCTTGTATTTGCCTAATACGAGCTTTCCTTCCAAGGTAGAATTTAAAAAATGATATAAGGGTGATTCTCCCGAAATACTCCTTTTTGTGAGTTACAAACAGAAAAGAAAAAAAATTATTATTTATGGATTAATGCAGTCAATTATATTGAGCTTTCAAAAATCTACCACCTCTATAGCATGATCATGCTAACTTTTAGCTTTTAAAGTATATATTTTAAATTAAAATTTACAAAAAAATTAAGAGGTTAAAATTTGGAGCCGGCGTTTTTTATTATATATATTTTTCTATTTACAAAAAATTATTTAAAAATTATAATTTATTAATATTATCTATAAATTTTATAGATTTTGAAATACTTACAGTTATCAAAAATCTCTTTAAACAATTGTCAAAAATTATTTTTCATACATTTTAGGTTCACTTTTCACTGGCAGTTTGTAAACAACCGACAATCATATCAATTTTTAATTTTTATTCAAAAAAGTGAGAGGAATGACGGGTGAGAGGAATGACGATTTCAACATTTTTTAATTTTATTTAATTGACAAATAATTTTCCTCCAGCTTAGAATGCCCTATCATGTTTATAAAGGATAACTTTATGTGAAAAAAATTTGCGATCAGTTTATATATATTAATATTGTTTTTATTAGGGGTGAGAGGAATGACGCTTTAGGTTGTGAATCTCTGCTTATGTCTCAATTTTAATTTTTTTAACGCAAAATAATAACATTTTTTAAAAAGTAACTTAAGAAATTAATATTAGAGATGTTAATTTAAATATTGATCACAATAATTAATCAATATCTCTACCCACAGCAAAAATATTGGATAATATTAAACGAGTGAGAGGAATGACGCGGTACTACATGACAAATTTCATTTTCTATATTTAAAAAAACTACACGACATATTTTATTTATATTTTTGAAAATTATTCTTAAATATCATAACTTTTAGAAAAAATTAATAAAGTACCAATTTTCATGTTTTAAATAATTGTTTTACCTATTGAAAAAATGAAAAGCACTTAGATGACAGGTTAGAAAATCGATTTTGAGGTGGTAAAATATTTTAAAAATGTATTAAACAATAAAATTTTACAACTTTTTCTTGCAGAACATTTAGAAAAAGTGATAAAATAGGGAAATATGACTTGGTATTTTCCCAAATGATTATAATTATTTAGAAAATCTTGATTACATGCAAAATGAGGTTTTTTGGAGAATCACCCATAAATCGTTTTCTACGAATAGAAATTCATCTGCAAGAATATCAAAAATTTTATATTTAGTTTAAAAAACAATTTGTTTGACCGACGAAACTATGAGAAACATTTTTAATCAAATATTCTAATAAATTTAAAAATTATGAAATGTTGAAAGAGTCGCATATTGTATTTTTCATTAATATCTTTTTTACCCTGTACGTTTTCCTGAATGTTGGAATGCAAATTACCGACAACACCATTTACAGAATTTTCTGCAAAAGAAACTTCTTCTTCATTTTCAACCACGAAATTTATATTTTTGCCGAAAATTGTTTTTCTCGACTTGCTTGAAATGTTAGTGAGAAATTAGTCATTAAACAACTAGCTACAACATAAACATTACCAAAATGACTGAATAATAAGCAAATGTAATGCCGATGAAACAAGAATTTTCAACATATTAATCACACATTAAATAAATTTAAGTAACAGTTAAAAAACTACACACGCTTAAAACAAATTATACACCTCAATATTTAGTCCAAAGTTTTTCTAATTCCACTTAATTGTATAAATAAAAACATCAAAACATTTACTAACACACAGCAATCAAGTTCTAACCTAACTTGTAACATAAAAGTGACAACACGTGTTAATCGACATGCTTAATTAATAATTTTAATTTATATATTAACACAGAATATTATTAAAATGCAACTTTCTAAATGAAAAAATACCAATAATGCAAGAAATGACAAAATATTTATGAGAATGTACGTTTATTCAACGTACGTTTATTCAACCGAATTACTTATAGGTTAAACTGCATCACTTGAAAGATATATCAATAAAAGATCATTTCTAAAAATAATCAAATTTAATGAAATATAATACAATAAACCAATAACATACTTACATTTTAAAACGATAATTGATGTTGATTTAATTCATTTATTGATTACACTCGCGATTAAAACAAAAATAAAAACTCACGGCGTAAGCGACGTGTTGGGCATTACATGTGAATTAATGAATTCTGAAATATCCGGCTGTCATGTGCAAGAGGGCCAGGTAGCGTTCTGACTCTTCACTACAACCTCTGCTAGTAAGTTGACCTTATCTTTTGCTTGTAAGTTTACTTCAACCTTTGCTTGTAAGTTTACCTTAACCTTTACATGTAAGCTTACCATCAGGGAGGAACTTTTAAGTTCACCGTAAAAGCAAACTTCACCCAAGTGCAAAATTAAAAACGGCCCAATAATGCCTCTTTATTGGCAAAGTTGGTGCCAAGTTTGTCAGACAATAGTAATGGTCCGACTTTTGAGGTGTTAACCGTGGTTGAACGTCTACAGCCGGATCTTGGCAGACATTAATGGCCTAATATTGGCTGCCATTAGTCTCCCAGTATTGGCAAAATGCAAAAAATTATTAAAAATTAATAATATTAAATTATTCCAATAAATTGACTAAAATATTTGAAAGTGCACTAATTGGTATACGTCTTTCCACAAATTTGGTCTATCATAACATAAGCATTCCCAAATTGGTACTTAATTCTTGCTTCGAAAGAACACAATAATTTACTATATTTTGTCAATATAACTTGATTGCAAGTGACATTTGCTTTAAAAATTGATATTAAGATATTACACTATCTTGCAGCAAGCTTCAAATGTCCCACCATAGGAAACTTGCCTGGTAAGCTATTAAGTGTAGTGTAATGAAAATTTTGGTAGTTTACATAATGTACCCATATGAATTTCCATGCAAAAGGGAAAAATATCATCTGCAATTCGTACCAATATTCATACTATAATAAACGTTTTAAAACGCTAAATGAAATTCGCATAAATTTTAAATAAAAATCCTACGAAATATTTTCACCTGGGATATTAATATTAGAAATATAGTAGGTTATAAGTAGAAAGATGAGAAATTGCAATATGTGTTTGAAACAATTGGAACAAATTCTTCGTTTGAAAATGAGATTTTGAACATACAGCTGTTAGACATCAAGTAAACTATTTATTAATGAACACTTAATAAATCTAGAGTCCTAAAATAATGCCATGCTATTAAAAAGTTCAGTGAATTCTTATAATAAATTTTTATAGCAATTTTTTTATCATATTTATTTCTTTTGTCAATTAATTTTGTTACTATAGTCTATATTTTATTTACATAGGAGAAATTGAGGCTTTACACAGTGCTTTAATAATCACGTCCATCTCAAGTATATTACTTCTAGCCTGTATGGCAATTTTTCCTTCAGGAAGTATATTTGGCTCATAACGTAGAAATTTGTATGCTTCCGTCAGTACTCTTCTCGATTCCTAAACATTAAAACAATTTTATTTACAATATTTTTTAACATGGCAATTAATTTTTATTAGACTTACAATTAATTCTTGGCTAACAGATATAATTAGGTAGTTCAAGTTTAGTGGAGGAAATCTGTTCCAGCTGTTTTACTGGAAAACAAGTATAACACAGGTCAACAAAAAAAGACTAACTTTTTTTTATGAGATATCGGAATGGTTTCCGATGTATTTTTGGACGCTGAACACGATTCCGACTTCCAAAATTGCCCATCACGTCAGGATCTTGAGAAAAGTGGGGGTAAAGACCCCAAAAACGCTTTTTTGAGGATTTTCAACATTTTTTTTCTCTTTAACCTGACGTGCTAGAGACTTCCACAAGGTCTTAAATTAAAGCTTGTAATGTGCACTAGAAGACCCATATCAATAAAATAAAAAAAAATTAGAAGTTTTTTTAAAAAATGGGGTTGAAGGCACCAAAAAGGTGGGTTTTTCGATTGCTTTAATAGACTTCATGCTATTGCTTGGATTCGCTTAAAATTTGTTACTCGGGGTTTTTGGAGTCGTAGATTACGAATCCAAAATTAGTTTTTAAAAATTTAAAATGTCGGAACCAAGATGGCAGATATAAAAATTAAGAATTTCTTGGATTCGCTTAAAAGTTTGTTACTTCAGGGTTTTTGGGATCGCTGATTACGAATTCGCCATTTTCAATCGAATCCAAGCAATTGCAAGAAGTCTATTAAAGCAATCCAAAAACACACATTTTTTAGTGTCTTCAACCCCATTTTTAAAAAAAAATCTTAATTTTTTTTATTTTATGGATATGGGTCTTGTAGTGCACATTACAAGCTTTAATTTAAGACCTTGTGGAAGTCTCTAGCACGTCAGGTTAAAGAGAAAAAAAAATGTTGAAAATCCTCAAAAAAGCGTTTTTGGGGTCTTTACCCCCACTTTTTTCAAAATCCTGACGTGATGGGCAATTTTGGAAGTCGGGATCGTGTTCAGCGTCCAAAAATACATCGGAAACCATTCCTACATCTCATAAAAAAATGTTAGTCTTTTTTTGTTGACCTGTGTAATCAATTAATGTTGCATTCGATCTAGAAATCGCTTTGAAAAAAACGATAATCTTTTTAAAGAATCTCGTCTTTTTTCTTTTATGAAAGGAGAGATCAGTTTTTTTAAAAAAACTTTTAAAAATGCATTTTTGAACCAAAGTGTAATGGCAAATTATTATTCTTTATTTATCGAAAGCTATTTTTAAAAACAATATAATTAAAAATTAATTTTTATTGTCATTACACTTTGGTTCAAAAATGCATTTTTAAAAAGTTACTGTAGAAAAACTGATTTCGTTCCATTGACTGCAATGCATTGCTTGTCCTCCATCAAAACAGCCATATTGGATTTCACCACCCAACTTGAACTACATAATTGTGTAATATTGGTTATTTGCACGTAACTGTTAAATTTCAAGATAATTAATTTTTGAATAAATTCTTTGTTGCCTTTTTAATGTCTGACTGCAATTTTTTTCATGATTGGGACTGAATAAATGAATAAATACATCGCATTTGGCTTTTCATAACAAATGTATAGAAACGTCTAATGTATCTTGTAAAATTTATTGTTGTTCATTTTATTTAGGTAAGAAACACTTTGACAACAGAACAATTATATAGAAAACATAAAATGGCGTCACCACGTCGTGTCCAGTCGAGTCAAAATGTCCTGGCGCCATGGGCAAATCCGTACTGTATGAATAATAAAACCAGTTAACAGGTTTTCTATTAATCCAATTTAACCTTTTGACATTCTAAAAAACCAATTCAAAAATAATTAAATTTCATTTCAAATACTCCTGTAGTCTATTCTACAGGAGAAATGGTGAAAGTTTTGAGTTCACCTTATTAGGTCCACCACAGTTATATTGTGTAACCTCATAAGTTATACGATTATCTTACAACATAACCTGACAACATACTAATAACTTCAAATCTGCGATTAAATTGGTAAAGTGACCATAAGAAAATAGTGTCAATGCGGGACGCCCGCTTATTTATATCATAAAAAAAAGGTAATTTGCCACAAGAAAAAAGAAACAGGGAATTTGAAGGAGTAAATTGGAGTGGATTGAAACAGTGCGCGTCTTATGACATTTACATATTTATGTTATGCTTATTTTGTAACATTAAATCACATATTTTTCTGACGATTGAATTTTTCTTAAAATATCACGAAGTCTATCTCTCTCACACTTATACGCTACTGTGCTAACCTGTAGATGCAGGATATTCTTAACTATCTTCCGGGATATGCAGGACATTTTATGTCAAATGCGGGACGTTTTGCGAGACGCTAGCCTTTGCGGGACAAAGGGGGAAAATCCGGGACAGTCCCGCACAATCCGGGACGTATAGTCACTTTATAAATTGGTAAAAACTCGAGTAGACTTATTACAATATTTAATACTGCTGGTTACTCCGGGAAGCCCCTGGTAGCGGGAAGGTTAATTTTAAATGCTTGTTTTTTGTGACGCCACTAAATTAGACAGTTACATGCAAATCGTCCATAAAAAAGTATACAAGTTCATATTATTTCAATAAAAACCTTATATATATATATATATATTCTTTCGCGATTGAAAAAAGAAAGTATGTATAGATTTCTTTGAGATATATAACAATTAATAATAAAATTCATATTATGTTTTCTCTATTTGTAATGCAGCAAAATATATTGAAAATATCCCTTTCTTTTTTAAAGATTGCTCTTGTAGTAGTATTATCAATTTTTGTAAATTTTTTGCTTTTACTGTAATAATAAGTAATTTGAAAAAACCAATTTGCCTGTCCCATTTGCAATCAAAACAAGCCATGGGCTCCACATGTTTCCCGTCGTAATTGTAAAACAAATTTTGTATGTAATCAGTTATAGTAAAAATATTTTATAGGAAAGAGTAATAGAGTTCACTTTTGACCTTTTGTCACTTTTTTCCGCTTATATTATAGTTGTAGTCAATAGAAATTATACAAACAAAATTATTTTGCTTTAAAAATAATCTATTTAAATTCGTAAATTTCCGAAATATCGTAAAAGCATATTTTTTGCTGCAAAAGCATATTTTTTATATTTTCTCATATCTGTGAATAAAAATATTTTAAGCAATACCTTATATTAAAATGCATTTTTTCATGTTGATTTGTGTTAATTATAAATTTATTATACATTACTATTAAAATTGTTTTTAGTTCACACTGATCTTGTCGTCTTCCAAATTCGGCAATTGCCGCATGCATTTCAAATAGATTTAGACCTCTTAAACGATTTTCAGCTAAAAGAAAAATTACATCTTTAAAATATAAAGCCACGAGGCTAGAAATTATATCCCAAATAGCACCGAAGATTTCCTGAAATTTGACAGGACTTCGCACAGCGAGGTTAGAAACATTGAGTGGCGATGTTCATGGAAGAATGTGTGGTTGTTTAAATGTCCACATAAAAGGAATATTGAATATCAACCTTAAGCGAAAATAATTCTGCAAATATTGACTTGCGATGTTTAGGCAATATTGTATGAATATTGCATGCAATATTCGAGAAATGATTAAAAGTCCATCTGCCTAATATAAACGTATAAACCAATATTGTCTGAATATTGCCTGAACATCGCTAGTCAATATTTGCAGAATTATTTTCGCTTAAGGTTGATATTCAATATTCCTTTTATGTGGACATTTAAACAACCACACATTCTTCCACGAACATCGCCACTCAATGTTTCTAACTTCGCTGGGCAAGACACTGCCAAGTTTCAGGACAGTGTGTGCTGTACGTGTGAGATAATTTTATATAATTTTTTAATAAACATGAATGTAGATAAAAATTAATCTTAATATTTATATTTACAATGAATTTTTACCTGGTACTAGAATTTCAAACAATTCGTTAAGCTTTTTACAAAGCATAATCTTTTCACTTATAAGTTCAATTTCAGTATTTGGCAAAATTGTTTGTTGTCCAATTAAATGTGATAATGCAAGTTTCACATCTATCATATAAAAATGATTTTCATGAAGAGTCTTAGAGTGTCGTTGAATGAAAGTTTTACAAGCTTGAATATCTCCCTTTTTCATTTGTGAAAGGTCTATTCCTATTTTTTCAGTAATTTGCTCTGCTTCATCCCATGAGATAGAAAAATGACAAATATTGCATATGTAATCTGAGCATTCTTCATTCTTAACTATGAATGTTCTTGGGAGCATACAACCACTGCATTCTCTGTAAAAATTATTTTTTATCTTTCTATTAAAATTGAAAAATATTATTATTTATTTAATTAAATGTAATGTTAGTAAATTCTTGGCGGGTTAAAACACCATTGGGATTAGAGGTGTACGAGAATACAAGAATTCTAATTGTCTTGGTCAAGTAAATTTTTCAAACATTGTTTTACATCGTTTCAATTTTGTATTGTTTTTCAAGCGAGAATGAGATATGTTCTTGTTGAATTGTCCCTATCACAGGTAATGTATATTCAGGAAGTTAAATAAAGTAGGCAATCAATTATATACAATATAATATTTATGGTAATATGTTTAGTAAAATGAGAAAACATGAGTACATTCATAGAAAGTATTCGTAACCGTTCGCGTCTGTAGTCAGGCAAAGACTAATGTACCTTAGACCCTTTAGGGGCTGTCCATAAATTACGTAACACGTTTAGGGGGGAGGGGGGGTTCGAGAAAATGTTATCATATGTTACATGGGAGGGGGGGGGGTCAATCATCATTGTTACGTAATATTAATAAGGAACTTAATCTCTTTATAATGGATAAATTTTTGAAAAGCTGTCCCTTGCCGCCACTTCAATATAAGTAAAAATCGAATCATTTCGCGAACCGATTCTTGGGAATAATATACAATTTTTATTGTTAAAAAATCAATGTTATATTTTTGGTTGTTCAGTATGATTAATAAAATTATTCCTCTAAATGTTTTTTATATTTAACTTAATTCTGTATTGCTATTGTACGATATAAATACTAAAAAAACAGTAATAAACAAATTTGTTTCGAAAAACGTTAGTAAAAAAATATTTTTAAAAATTACGTAACATTGATAAGGAGGGGGGGGGTGTAAAACGATTTTGTTACAACTTGTTACATAGGGGGAGGGGGGGTTCAAAATTTCACTAAAAACGTGTTACGTAATTTATGGACGGTCCCTTATTTATTTCTTTTCATACCTAAGTTTTTGTACCAAAACATCGTTGCACTTCCAACTCCTTTCCTCAACGACAATAGAGAAAGGGATTAAAAAAATTGATGAAATGTCCGAGAAAAGTTTTCTTGATGAAATAATGCGCAACATACTTTCTGCAGCTCATGAAAAATTACTTAAACGTTACAGAAAATGCAATTTGAACTATTGTATTACTGTGTTGTTTTGGATTCCAGATTCAAAGTTGAAACCTTTCATAAAATGGAGTGAATAAAGAAATGCTAAAGTCCTCTATGGCACAATTTTAAAAAATGTATAAACAAGAATATTATATCCCACTTTAAAAAAATATTGATGGAAGAGAAATAATTATATCTGATTATGACCATGCAACTGAAGAATTGGAATCTAGCGACGAAGAAACTATTAATACACTACCGGTCAAAATTGAGAGACCACCCATTTTCAGCGGAATGAAAAACGTTTTAAAACATAAAATTTATTGAAATTAAAATTTTTTTCTGTTCATTCTTTGAAAGATGATAAAATTTTGAAAAGAACAAGATATTTTAGAAGTCGTTTAGACAATAATTCATTTAGATATTTTTAAAAAGTCGCTATTTTCAATGTTTTACAAAAATTTGAATAACTTCGAAAATAATAAACGCTTTTTAATGGTCTTAGGCTTATTTTAAAGGTCATTTGATACACTATAAGAATTACTTATAGACATTAACGTGTAATTTTTTCTAAGAAAATGCAGACCGTCAAACTTAGACAAAAAAATTCAGAAAATTTAAAAAATTCTTATTAAGGGGTTACGCCACCCTGAACGCATGAAAATCGGATGGTTTTTTAGGAATTTTTTTAAAAAAACTGTTTCAGGTAGGACTTCTTTACATTTATTGATGCTTTAGTACATATATTGAGCTTTATAAATATTTAAAAAAAAATTGTTTTTAATTAAAAATGGCGGAGATATAACTATTGGCGTGGATCAATTTTTCCGGAGCACTCCTTGATGGTGTACATGATTGGCAGTTCAATTTTTGTCAGAAACAAGTAAAACAATATTTTTCTTAAAAAGTGATAAATTTTGAACAGAGTGACAAGGCCATTTTAAAAAAAAAAATTTTTTACGCAAATGGAAGCACTTCAAAAATTGACATTTTTTTTTGGCTAAAATTACCGTATAAAAAATTGGATAAAAAATTTTCAAATTATTCAATCAAAAAAATCCCACGTCACTCTGTGGAAAATCTATTTAGGAAGATGTATATTAATTTTCAAGTCAATCGATTGAATAGTTTTTGAGTTATCGTGTACACCGTCTCGAAAATTGTGGTTTCGAGAAAAACGCAAAAGAAGAAAAAAATGAACTTTAGTGTATTATAACTTGAAAATTTTTCAATTTACTATTTAATCAGCAATTCCTGGGCCATAATTTTTTTTATTTAAGAATGGAAGGGATACAATGAAAAGGACCCTTCCTAAATCATGAAAGGGCCCCCTAGACCATTCGAAAATAGAAAGTCGCTGCTTCCAGCAGCTCTCGGCGCGTCCCCACCGCGCTGACTTCTAATGACCATAACTTTTGTAATTAGTGAGACATTGTCTTCGGCGACATCTCAAAATATTCGTTAGAATATAAACTTTGAAATTAAGCAAAAAAAATAAATAAATTTTTTTGAAAATTTCAGGGTGGCGTAACCCCTTAACAGAAAAATAATTTTTAAAATTCAAACGTATTTTTTAAATTAAATTTTCTTGAAAAATCTACACCATAAGATGTTTCATATGTTTTCTAGAATAGTTTTTAGTACAGACAAATTGTTTCAAATTTTTTAGATTTTTTGTCCAAGTTTGACGGCCTGCATTTTCTAAGAAAAAAATTACACGTTAATTCCTATAAGTAATTCTTATAGTGTAGCAAATGACCTTTAAAATAAGCCTAAGATCATTAAAAAGCGTTCATTATTTTAGAAGTTATTCAAATTTTTGTAAAACATTGAAAATGACGATTTTTTAAAAATACACTACCGTCCGTGAGTATCAGGACGCCCCTTTTTTCATGAGTGGAATAATGCTTAAAACGTAGAAAATAAGAATGACAAAAATTTTTCGTATTTTTTTCCTGAAAGCTAATAAAATTATGAAAAGACTGACACCTGATCGAAGCATTTTCGTTGACTATTCTGTCAGATACAGAAAAAATACTGGATTTTGCATGCTTTTCGTAATTTTTTAATTTCTCGAAAAGTAATTAACTTTTATTAGCGCTCTTGATCTTGTTTTAATCTCTTTTTAATGTAGAATCTAAATTATTAACTGGTATTGTGAAATAAATTTTTCCAAAAAAATTTGATACCGTAAAAGTAGGATTAAAAAAATTTAAAAAATTATCATGAATATTAAAGTGTCAAAAAGGTAAATGTAAAATATGTTCATTAAATAGATATACTAAAATTCAAAAAAACTTTTTAATTACTTAATTATTGAATTAAAAAAAAAAATTTTTGTTGAAAAAGTGTCAATCTGTTTTTCAAAATTTTTTTATCCAACTTTTACAGTTTCAAATTTTTTTGTAAAAATGTATATCACAATACCATTAATTAATTTAGATTCTACATTGAATAGAGATTAAAACAAGACCAAGAACGCTAAAAAAAGTTAATTAGTTTTCGAGAAATTAAAAAATTACGAAAAACATGCAAAATCCAGTATTTTTTCTGTATCTGACAGAATAGTCAACAAAAATTCTTCGATCAGGTGTCAGTCTTTTCATAATTTCATTAGCTTTCAGGAAAAAAATACGAAAAATTTTTGTCATTCTTATTTTCTACGTTTTAAGTATTCTTCCACTCATGAAAAAAGGGGCGTCCTGATACTCACGGACGGTAGTGTATCTAAATAAAATATTGGCCAAATGACTTCTAAAAGATCTTGTTCTTTTAAAAATTTCACCATCTTTAAAAAAATAAAAAGAAAAAATTTTAGTTTTTATACATTTTATGTTATAAAATGTTTTTCAATCACTTGAAAATAGGTGGTCTCTCAATTTTGACCGGTAGTGTATTTATTCATTTTTTGAAAAAACAAATGTTTAAAGAAACAGTCAAACTTTATAATAAAGAATAATATTTAATTGGTATTTAATAGTGTATTAATTTTTCTCAGGACATATTTTGCTTTAAGTGAAATTTCGGTTTTGTATAAAATTAATTTTAGTTTTATTTTTTATTCTTTTTATTTGAATGTATTTACTGAGAAAGTTTAAATCAATTTAAGAATATTTATTAATCTCGAAACAAACATTTCATTTCAAAAATAAAAATGCTATTTTAATAAAAATTATAATATTTTCGTTCACAAATATTAAATAGGATTTTTAAATAATTGTGTTAAAAAACCAAGAATCTTGACTCCACTAAATAATTTTTATGAATAACGAGAAGATTGCTGATACAAGATGATATAGGAAAACTTCTCGGTGGGCAAAACGATAATAAAAACGAATGTATTAATTTATCGTACTGTAGGTATCGTTGAATGCATCTCTAAGCCAACCAGAGAGTTTAACAAACCAACGGACAAACTGTGGGCCCAAAGATTGGCACAACTCATCGAAGCATAGTTTAAACGACTTAGAGTTTTGGTTGACAAAATTTCGAGAAACTTAGTTTAAGAGATTTAAAATTTTTTATTGGCCAAACTCTGGGTCACGCTTTGCCCTGCGGTTAGAGGTATGTCCCGATAATAATGTGTTAATTGTTTAAATAATTTAATTTTTCAATAATTTTTTTGGTTGGTATTAATATTTATTTACAGTTAGGCCGATTTTGGGATAAGTTGTTGGACGAATCATCGCATCGTCGCCAATGGACTGCCAACCATTAGTATTTTACTAGTTGGTCCAACCACTGGCACGTTGAATAGGGCCATCCGTCGCATAGGGTTTTTAGAAATGTTATTCAACATTACAAAAAAATTTAGTATTTGCGGTTTAAGGATGGCTTAAGGATTAATCTTTAGGTATACTTTAAGGATTAAAATAACTTAACTTACTCTTTGCTGCACTTCAAAGCATTGAACATGGTTTTAAATTCCGTTGGATCTTTGCATCTTGTACACATGCATTCAAAGAACTTTGTGCGTAATAAATGATGCCTTCTGCTTGTAATTCCCCATAAGGGATCCGTATAGCAAATAGTTAAATGCTCACCTACAATTTGTATAATATTTTGATAAATAATTTTACAACTAGTTCCATTCACGTTGAGCACGACCTAAAAAACGTTGCAATCACTAACATATTTTTCTTTTTACAAGAGTCGTCATGTGTTTTGTTATTTTTTTCACACTGAATTATTTGTTTTTATAAAATAAAAGTTAAATTATTTTTATTCTGAAATTTTCGGAATTTGTATATTTATAGAAGAATATATTAGGGGAGTGTCTCCAGTTGTGAGACACCTCCAGTTGTGAAACAGTCAATTTTTTTAACAGGCAATATTAAAAAGCCGATTGGTTTATATAAAAACATTTCTTTTTATATGAGCCAACTTTTTCGTGTACGCCGAAGCGGATATATAAACTGTTTTTGTTAAATACCAACACTGTGTGTGATAATCGACTAAACAGCGTTTTTTCATTAAATGCTAAGTACTTTTTTCCGAGTTAATTAATTGGAAAAGGTAAATGTAATGCATTTTCTTTTAGTGTTTTCCTTATATTTTGTGATGCAATCATGCATTGTTCCAATCTACGGTTGAAAATAATTTAATTTTCCTTTTTCAAAATAGCGCCAATTTCTGGGTGTGAGACACAGCATATCACCAGTTGTGAGACGGTGTCAACACCCATCTGGGCAGCATAAAAAATACGACTTTGCAGGCATACTATTTAAATGTTGTTTTGATTTTTTTCTAGTATTTTTGGGCATGTCAAGTGAAAAAAGTCAATTGATTCAGAAGAAATAAATTTTAATGCTCTTGTTGAAGCTATTAAATTGTGTTTATTTGATAGTCATATTTTGGCGAATAAATATTATTATTTAGTATATAATAATATATATTATTACTATATTTAATTGTTTCTACTAAACATAACATTTTATGTCAAACTTAATAAATTTTAGCAATTTTTAATGAGTGTCTCACAACTTAAGACATTTTTTTTTACAAAAGCGATGTGCTCGGAAAATGTATCGTAAAATTTTTTGAGTTTATCGAGACACTACACTTTCTTTTAATAAAAGTTGCGTATTTCTGTTACCTTTCGAACGGTGTATTTTATTTACAATTTCGTTTACCCGTTTACAATTTACGGGTCAGAAATAAAACCCGTCTCACAACTGGAGACTCTCCCCTACTAATTAATAAAAACGTGACTATTTTTAAGTTATATTAACGAACTAGTTCTTGGAGTTACTGTGGAATATTTTAAATCTTTTTTGTCTATTGGCTTATCAAAATTCGTCAGTTATCTAACTGGTTAGGCAGTTGTCTACAGAACTGAAATGTTTTAGGCGAATAGAGAATATAAAACTTCCAACGTATCTAAGGGCTCTACAACTGTATTAACCGGAGTTTAAGTTGGTGAACTCAGTCTAATTACATTACTTAACCAAGTTCATCGACTTAAACTTCGGTTAGAAAAGTTTGTGGAACCGTCAAAGAGCTTTGAAAAATCAGTGTAAATTATGTCAAGTTGCAAACGTAAATCATAAGATTTAAAAAGAATTTGAGTGAATTGTGCTAAGTTGGTAAATATTAAGCGGGTGTGACACCTTTGAGGTGTCTTCTGAATCTGTTTTTCATGAATTTTTTTAACACACAGGAATGAAGTAAATAAAATTTGATTTTGAGGACTTTATTTTGTAACTTTTTAAGTTTTCGATAATATATTTCTGCTTCAAAAAAGTTTCAATTTGTTGCCTACCGTTTAATCTAAAACAAAAATTCAAATTTTTTCTAAATCTGTGATAGATTTAGGTTTCTAGTACGTCAATCCGATCAAAACTGTACTAGGTAGACTGTCCACTGTTTTGAAAAATGTAATTTCGATAAAAACGCATTTAAGCTTTTGTAATGTAAAAACGTGAAAAATTAAACCACTGTTAATCTACGATGCCTGCACCATATAAGTGACTTTCTACATTCATATTTCCTTCACTTCCATCCTTTTAGAGTGATTTGAAACTGTCTTCAGTATTCTTGAGCTGCTACGATAAAAGAAAATTTGATCGCATTATTTATATCAGTACTCTGTGGTTGAAAATGGACAGAAAATGTGGATATGTTAGTAAGAGCATTCTGCGGCAATGTAGAAGGGTTGTAAATGGATAAGAAGAAGTCACTATAGGGGAGAGTGGGGCAAAGGCGCTAGGTTTACATTTATCGATGTATATTTTTTAAATTAAGCAATTAATTTATGCGGTCTTTGTTTTTCATTATTCTAAAACTAATCAACAAGAAATTTTAATAGTTGTTATTTAGTATATTATAATTATAAATACATTATTTAATGAAATTTAAAAACAATGCAAAAAATGCCTTTGCCCCACACGCTGGGGCAGCGACGTTTTCGCTTATATTTCTAAAAGAAAGCATTTATAAGCCTTCAAAAAATTAACAAGTGTTATTTATTAGTATAAAATTTACGAAACATAAGGTTAACAACATATTATTAAAAGAATTAAACTATTTAAATAAAAAATAAAAACTTTTAGTGATTTTAACCTTATATTGTGAATTAATACATAGAAAATTCGAATATTCAATTGTTTTTAACCAAATTATGTTCAATATTGCCTTTGCCCCACATAACAAACTTTTTTTACTTTAAATTTAAAATATTTAGATACAAAATTAAACTAAAACACCACGCCAGTTGTGTAGAGAAATATTTAATTTATTTACATGTTACGTTTTTAAAAATTAAATACTTAATCTTATGTTTTAAAAAATAAAAGTTTGTTCAGTAAAATTATCATTTTATTTTTTCAAAACAATTTTTTTGTTATATTTCTTAAAATATTTGATATTTTTAGGTTTTTCTTTTTTTAATCAATTGGTCTGATTGCATTGCAACTTAATTTTTAATACCAATTGGAATAGACAGAAAATAAAGGAGATATTTTAAAAAACGTCTTTGCCCCGCATAGCGCCTTTGCCCCACTCTCCCCTACTAATCAACGATGGTTTGGAAACTGTGAATGTCTTCATCATTAAAATTCATATGCTCAGGTTTACGAGTTTTGAGTTAAGTGTTGGTGTTTTTCCAAAAATTTCTTGGGTCTAAAGAGAAAAGTGACCGAAGGGGATGTTGGTGTTGTTTGAAAGCAGTATTTGGATTTAAGGTTAATATTTTTATTGCATTTATATCTTTGATAGATGGAATGTTTGAATGCAATGTCAAATAATTTTTTTAGAGAACCCTGGTGGCCAGGAAAGTCACTAATTTCACTAAGTTTGCTTACCTTCTATATTGTCTAAAAAATCAGCCAATGGAAAAGCAGAATTCCGTTGAAATTATTGACACGGCCTATAAAGAATATAGAAAGTGGGTGCTACCGTCTCACAACTGGTGACATGCTGTGTCTCGCAACCAGAAATTGGCGCTATTTTGAAAAAATAAATAAAAATTTTTATTCGTAGATAACATAACATTTACCTTTTCCAATTAATTAACTTGGAAAAAAGTACTTTGCACGTATTGAAAAAAAGTTTCTTAATCGATTGTCACATACAGTATATGCCCCTAAACATAAAACTTCGAGTTAAAAAAAATTATGTACTGAAAAAATAACAAATGCAGACTTCTTCCAACACTTCACTAAGAAGTCGCTAAGTTTTACATGTTTCGTGCTCATCGCGAATAGTTAATGTGAATAAAAATTTAAATATATTATACGGAATACAACGTATCACTTTCGATTTTATTCACTTTATTATTTTAACATATTTTAACCTTTAGAAATTGGAATAGCTGCACGAATAACCATTCCTCCACTTTCTGTGAAACTTTTAGAACAATTGGCTCTACAACTATGCTCAAAAAATGAAGCATTATCATAAACTGCCATGTGCGCAGGTTCAGTTGTAGGTACTTCATGACCATTAATCTGAAAATTGAATTGTTTATAAAATTAAAAAACACTACTAAACAATAGTATATTAAGCAACAAAAGTAGAAAGGCAGACATTTGTTTACGGTGATTTTTGTGACGCCATTTTCATATGGTCGAACAAATGAGTGACTTTACTCCCTGTCGTCAGCTATCTAAAAGAGCCATTTTTGTGCATGTGGGATAAAGAATTAATTTTACTACTTTCACTAAGTTATAAACTAACTTAATTATTATGTTACACATGGAGGACACAGGTCTCCTCAGAGGTGGGCAGATTATTCTAAAATGTAACGCTACAAACTTGGTGGGGAGTTGTTCTAAATGACTTCCAGATTCCAAATTTTTAAACCGATAAATCGTACCTGATCCTCTTTTCGAATCATCTTTTTTACAGATATTCAGAAACTTAAAAATGTATTATCTTAATGTGGGAGCTTTGATTCAGAAGACTGCTGATTTTTCGTTATTAAAAATTTTTTAGACCAAGATTTTATAAATAATTATGTTTATGATTTTGAGAAAAGTGGGGATAGGGGAGAGTGGGTAAGACGGGGTACTTAAGGTTTAAAGCGCAAAAAAACAAAAATTTTCGAATACCTATTTTATTATTTTATTTAATAACCATCTTTGGGAATCAGTCTTTAGTAATAAAGGAGAACAAAGGTTATCTGTTTCTTAAAAAATCATAAAATTAATAATATGAAAAAAATTGCAAATCTCCCCATCTTGACTAAACACCTCCTAAAAAAAGTGAAAAATTCACAAGAAAATCGCCGAAAACAGTTTTTTTAGTAAAACAGGTAAAAGATTTGTTCTCATGGCTTTTAGGTTTTGTAAACAAAAAACTATCGTCTCGGTGCAGTATTATGTAAAATATAATCGCGATTGGTTAATTCGTTTGTGAAATAGGGCCGGTACCCCGTCTTGCCCCACTCTCCCCTATAAGTCCCAAAAATCACTTTTTAGTTTTTGTAAATACAACTGTTTTAAAAAATGATTGGATTGGTTTAAAATTTGTTACTCAGGGGTTTCGGGGTCGCTGATTGCGAATATGATGTCAAAATAAAAAAATCTGTGGACAAATTCCTAATCAGCGACCCCGAAATCCCGCGAGTAACGAGTTTCAGGCAAATTGAATCGATTTTTAATAGTCGATCGCCATATTGGATCCAACATTTTGAGTTTTAAAAATCTAACGTCATATTCGTAATCAGCGATCCCGAAAACCCTTGAGCAACAAATTCTTAGCGAATCCAATTATTTTTTAAAATAGTTGTATTTAGGTCAATTTGTATGCAGGACAACTGTTGAAAAATCAATTTTGACAGTTAATTTAGTTTGTTGTTGGCAATATCGCTATATTTTCGAAAAGCAGAGGGTTTAAGCTTTAATTTAACTCATATGACAAGTCTCTAGCACGTCGGATTTACCTAGTAGAAATTTTCAAAAACTACTAAGAAATGATTTTTGGGTATTTTACCCCCAATTTTCTCAAAATCTTGACGTGATGGGAGGTTTTTGTTAAATGTTAATTCGGATTTAGCGCACCAAAAGCTTCGGTAAATGACTTCTCGATCTCAGACAACGGAAATTTTTATTTTTTTGCAGGCTTCTGAAATTATATATATATATTCATATATGTAGCACTTTAACATGTGACAGACGTCTCCAAATTCAAAAAATCAAAAAGTTTCTTAAAGAAGAGACAATTCGGAACCATAATTATCTGTAAAAACTTTGTGTAAAAAAATTTTAGTAACGAAAAATCATCAGTCTTCTGAATCAAAGCTTCCACATTAAGATAATAAATTTTTCAAGTTTCCGACTGTCTGTATAAGAGATAATTCGAAAAGAGAATCAAGTACGATTTATCGGTTTGAAAATTTGGAATCTGGAATTCATTTAGATCAACTCCCCACCAAGTTTGCAGCGTTACATTTTAGAATAACCTGCCCACCTCTGAGGAGACCTGTGAGGACAGACCCCTATATCCCTACATTTTTGGGGTCGCTGAAACCGAATATGACTATAAAAAATTTGTAATTGCCCATTCTCCCGCTACCACCCCCTTATGCCTCCTCACGGGAGTGAGGAGGTTGGCATTTTAGTTTTCAAAATAAGTCGAGTAGGGTAATTCCTATATTTTTGGGTTGCTAAAACAGAAAAAGACCACCAAAACAAACTTCGTCCCTCCCCCAGTCAGAAATGAAAGATCTAATCGACGTCTAAAACATCTATTTATGTGGAATCTAAATCGAGATCTATATAGACGTCGAAATGGGAAGCCACAAGACGTCTACCGCGCAGAATTCAGGTGCACATTCGCAAAAGACGAGTGGTCTATTCGACACCTTAGATGCTAAGTAGATGTCTATTCGCTATCTAGGACTTCGAATAGACAACTTAATTCTTGTTGGTGCGCAGCATCAATAAATGAGAGGTACAATAGACAATTTAGGCAATATATTCGATATCTAAGTAATTGCAAATATGTCTGTTAGACTGACACTAGTACACGATTAGATTATTTCCTGCAAAAATTTCAGACATTCGTAAAAGTTACCATTAGACGCAATATCGTACATTTACTTGCTTCCCAACAATGTCAATATACCGAGTACGTCAGTATAGCGGAATCAATACTAATCCAACAATTTTCTTTATTTCGCTTACTTGAAGAAATTTATAAAATATTGAATGTTATAAAATGTGTGTAAAATTATACGAAACGTCTGAATGACAAATATTAAATATCTTTGAAGTCAAACAACTTTGACATCTATATTTAACATTTTGAGACCAAATCTAGACCTAGATCTCCTCTCAACTTCTTAGACGTCGAATAGACGTCTAAAAAAGACCACCAAAAATGAATCCGTCCCCTCCTTGGCCCCTTAGCACTCCCTTACTACCCCGAAGGGAATTGAAATTTTTGGTTTTATAAAAAGTATGCACACACCCCACACGACTTGTTATATTTATATTTTTTCATATTTGTTATATAGTAACAAAAATTTTGACCTATATATTTTCGGTAGGATTTTTCCTGCTCTTTCAAGAGGTGGAAATTATTTTTTAAAAAATTCGAAATTTAAAAGTATGTGTTTTTTTAACAAAGATTTATACAATTCTACGTTAAAAATATGTACTCTAGTTATCTGCAACGATTGACAGTTTAAATAAAATATTCAACATTATTTTTATGCGTCTGTATTTATGCCTTATATTTTTTGGCGTTTTCTAGAGAACATTTTTTATTTAATTTTTACATTTTGTATGTAAAAGGAGATGATTTCTTGTTTATCTTAATAATTTTTTATTATTGTAATATCAACAAGAATTTTATTTTACGTAAATCCTAATTAATTTATTACAAAATAAAAAGAAAACAGGGACGGATTTATGCTGAGGAATAATAAATAATGATGTTTTACTAAGAATATAAAGAAACTCGAACGTTCATCGTGCCCCCGCATGAATTCGTCCCTATTTTCTCTCCCACTTGCAGCCACGCGAAGCCAAAATCAAATCGTCATATAGTTGAATTTCAATACACCAATCGGTTGCAAAACGGCTTCACATTTTTAAAGATATATCAAAGACGGATTAACATATTTTAATTTTCGAAGGCTTATTTTAAAGCAGAAATTCTAACAAAGATTGCTGTGTTTTTAAAAAAATGTTATCTAAATTTTTCTAGATTTTTGAAAAAGTTGAAGTCAAGTGACCAAAATGAGAAAATTTGATAATTTTTTTATTTCTTCTTCACTCTACAACTCAAAAAATAGTTAACGAAACGACTTCAAAGACAGCTTATTTTATGCAAAATTTAATCAGCTTTATAACCGTATTTAATTTTTTTTGTATATCCTTATATTTTTGAGATATGATTGAAAAAGTGATGTCATATTTTTTCACAGAGTCGTGTGTAATTGTCCTGATACTCGTGGACGGTAGTGTATATTGAAATTATGAATTTGATCTTGAATTTCAAGGTCAAATTAAAAGAAGACAACTTTTGTTTCAACACCAGCTTATAGCTCGTGAAAAACCCTTTAAAAATCACTATTCATACTTTAAATTTGATTAATTTTACTTATCAATATATTAATTCGAAAAAAAGGTATTTTCGAACTGGTTTGATGTTACTGGCGCAGTACTGGTTTAGTACCCATGTAGAAAATTTTCTGGCACTGGCCTGAATCAGACCAGACCATCTATTTTCCAATGTAGTGGAAAATTTATTTAAATTCAATATTAATATAATAAAAAAAATTAATTTATATTTGAAAACATGTATTAATCCCCAACTTTTAACTTTTAATCAAATTATTCTTTACAACGCAGAATAAACGCAAACCTATAACGAAATAAAATTTGACAATGCGAAGAATCGAACCTACGACCTACGGACTTCTAGCCTAACACTCTAACCACTACCCTATCGAAGCTACAGGACAATAAATTTTAATTTTCGACACCTTTTACACTTACAATTAATAAAGAGCGTTTAACTGTGTAAATTAGTTAAATTATTATTTGATTGAACTAAATTCAAAAAAATCAAATTAGTAAATTACCTAATAAATTTCCATAAATTACCGACGTTAAATTTTTTAGGTCTAATTTGTGTTTTACATACTTTAATAAACTATCGTTAAAATGTTTGTAAGTTATCGCATAAATTTCCATAAATTACTGCAAAAATTTCCATAAATTACCAACGTTAAATTTTTTAGTTAAAAATTTATCGTCAAAATGTTTATAAATTTTCATAAATTACCATAAATTACCGATGTTAATTTTTTAGTTCTCGTTTGTATTTTACATAGTTTTATAATCTATCGTCAAAATGTCTATAGATTACCTCATAAATTTGCATAAATTATCGCAAAATTTCCATGAATGACTGAAATCCAAAATTTTAATGATAATTTTTTGCTTTACATATCTTTACGTATTATTGCAAAAATTTCTATAAATTACGGCATAAATTTCCATTAATTAGTTCCTAACTGACTATTGTCAGTTTACCGTATTAACAATACTGGCACAGTACTGGCGTAGTACTGGTTTGCCAGTGTTGTTTTCGCAAAACTGGCACAGTACTGGCATACCAGTCTTAAAGGGCAGTACTGGCGTGGTACAAAAATTTTATTGAAGCCAGTACTGAACAGTACTGTCAAGCCAACTGCTGGCATGCCAGTACTGGTGCAATACTGCGCATGTTGTAAATACTGGCATTTGACAGAAATTTTTGCTTGGGTTATCCTCAAAATATTACTGTCAATGATCATGGAGCTGAAATACAATTACAGTCTTTACTCGACCATACTGCAGAACGACTTTTATCATTGATGACATCCGAAGAAATTAAATATTTAAATAGTTGCGATATAGTGCTACATGGTAAATGGGGTTTTGATCGTGCATCAAGTCAACAATTTAAGCAGAAGTGGACAAATGATAAAAATAATTTATTGAACAGTGATGCTTCAGTAATGATGGTATCATATGTACCCCTGTTAATTACGTCATCTGATGAAGAGGTAATATGGAAAAATAATAGCCCATATTCTGTGAGACTGTGTAGACCTATAAAATTTCAATTTGTGAAAGAGTCGCGTTAAAAAATTAATGAGATGTATAGTTTCTATTTGGAAGAGATTTTACGCCTACAACCAACGTATGTGACAGCCTATAACGAAGTGATAACTGTTTCACATAAACTATACTCCGCTATGATTAACGGAAAAGCATGCAATGTTTTAACTGGTCAGTCATCGTCTGCATCATGCAATGTGTGCAAAGCTTCTCCAAATCAGATGAACGATTTGGAAGGACTTAAAAAGTTGATTGTCCATGATGAATATAATCAATTTGGATTGTCAAGTCTACATTGATGAATTCGATTCATGGAATGCCTTTTACATATTTCACATAATCTAGATTTCAAAAAATCCACAGCTACAAAGGACAACAAAGAATTGAAAAAAGAAAGGAAAATTTTAATTCAGGATTGTTTAAGGTCAAAGTTAGCAATATTAGTAGATGTTGTTAAGCAAGGTCATGGAGATTGGTTTCGTGAAATTGACCGGGAACGATTACTTACAAATTATTTAACGAATAATTTTACTTAAATATTAATGTTTAAATATAAATGTTAAATATTAATGTAATGTAGAATAGTGCTAAACTTTAATAATATTGAGCCAGCCTAGATGTTAGTTGGTAAAATATTATAATTATTGTAATTTAATTTATTCTTATAAGAACAATAGTAAGAAAGTGCATGTCCCGTTTATATATTAAATAAATATAAATTGACTTTTAATAGTATATTACATTATAAGGGCAGAAAGTTCGAAATTCCTGCACTGCGCGAAATGATGCCCGAGGCGAAGCCGAGGGCATTATCGCGTAGTTTAAGGCTTTCGAATTTCTGCCCGTGTAATGTATACTATTTTTCTTTATATACGGTCGAAAGTACGCTCGCTAATTTATTTTTTAAGAAAATTGCAATCGTGTTTCATTTGACAGCCGGCCATCTTTTTTTACTTTTGCTCCTCGCTTCAACGCCTCTAGCGGACACTCGTGAAGCTCTGGTTTTTTCTCTGTCTCTCTCTTGCAAACAATATTCGCCTGCCCGACATTTGATGCACGAGCGAAGCGAGTGCTTCTGGTCGGGGGCAGGCACGAAGAAAAAAAATGTGAAAAAGATAAGTTAATATTATATTTTCAAAAGAATTTTTCTGGTGGTACAAAATTAATTTTATGTTTCTAAAATTCTGAACGTTCTAATGAACACAATTTCATTATTTCTGCAAATTATTAAAATTTTATTATAACATTTTGGCAAGTATTAAAAAAGAAATTAAAAAATGTTTAATTATTTTATTTTTGCTTTTTAATGTTTATTAAAATAAGTTTTGAAAATAATTATATCAGCAGAAGATTTCGTTCATTTCAATCTTCAGAGATTTCTTAATAATTTTTTTTCCCTTTTTATATTGCGATAACAATTACTCGTTAAATTGTCATTGAACTCGAAGTTTTCTTATTTACCGACAGTGGTGTTTTTACCGACAGAGAATTTTTTTACTCCCGCTGTAATAGATGTGGGTATGAAATCAACCAAAGCACAAATCGACGCCTCCTGACGAGATAATATTATTTTAAACGTCAGTTCAGTATAAATCTATCTGAGAAACAAATGTTGTATGAAGTTAACTCACAAATGAATGCAAAACAATTCTAATTCATTTTTCAATTCAAGATAATGCTATCTCAAAATCGAATGCAATAAAATGACAACTGAAGCTTGCGTTCAATAGGATTCTTTTTGTAAATACTGTTTATTAATTAATACAATCAAAAATTTTAATAGAATATTTACTCAGAGCAGACATACTAACTATTTTCATAATTATTATATTTTACAATTTGATAAAAAATTTCAGTATAAATAAAATAAAATGATTTTCAATAAGAGCACTTCCTTTTGAAGAAAGCTAAATTTGTATTTAATTTCGGTTTTAATCATATTAAAATAAGACAGTATAAGTAAAAAGGAATTATTATTTTTAATTTGATAAGTCCAGTTTATTGTTTTATATTTTTTTTAATTACTAATTATTTATTTAATGATTTAAATCTGAACGGGATTAAGAATAAAAAGCAAAAAGAAATATATAAGTGAATAAACAATATTTATTTACATTTTTATTTATTTTTTTAATTTATGTATGAGAATGAATGTATTTTTTGTTTTAAACCCGTATTGGGGAATTTTAAATACTGTAATATAAAAAATGCAAGACTTTATAATTAATTAAATATTATTTTCAATGATAAAACTTTTTTTATTTAATAATAAATACTTTTGAATTATTAAACAACAATTATAAATACTGTATGGTTTCTTAAGTATAAACTTAACAATTATAAAAGGAAAGAGAAAATTACATAAATTTATCAAATTTCCAATTATAAAAATAGTCATTTTTGTACTGAAGAACTAACAATCGGAATCTTCTGCGTTACAAGTATCTTCATCATAAAGACTGGCACTCTTTTCCTGGAAAGAATTATAATATGCATGATATTTTAGCGGGATAATGTTCTTTTTACACAGTGCTTTCAAGTCCTTTATTTTAGCTGCAGGAAGTCCTTGACAAGTTTCATACGCATGTTTTAGAACATACTTCGACACATTTACATGAATCTTTTCTTTTTTAGTGACGAGTGTTTGATTCTCCATATCCAATGAAATTTTATAATATAATTGATTTTTATTTTCCTTGGTGACTGAAACCTGCTTAATCTTTGAAATTGGTATATTAGATGTCTGTTTTTTATTTTTGTTCATTGAAGTTTTTGACCAATTCATTTGAGAAGATAAATCTTTAAAGTTATGAATCATGTCATGTGTTACTTTAATTACTTCATAATGGGGTTTAGTCAATTTTGCTTCTCTGATGATATCACACCACTCATTTAGTGAGTAAATTTTTCTATTTTTCGCGTGTCTCTCTATTGTCGAGTGTACCGAGTCTCCTTCATTTTGCGTATGTCCAGGTTCCAAAAATGAGTGCTTAATTTGCACATTAAATTTCGCAGAGGCATAAACATACATCGCGAATACATGCTTGTTCCGATTTTGACCAGCACAGTTGTCGGACCAGAAATAAAAATCAGTAATGCCGGTAGAAGCTTTTCTTTCGATGTAGTGAAGCAAACAGCTTGCTACTTCATTGGATCCTTTTTTCGCCTCGTTTTCACTCCATATATAACAAACAGCTTCACGACGAACAGTGTCAAAAATGGTAAAATTCAAAACTGAAAGTTTTCGTTTGTAATAGAGCGAGCTGGCCTCTGTTCTTGGTGTTGTGAGAACTTTTTCAAAGTCAAAGCATGCCATACAACTATTCTTATTCGTTTTTGTTTGATTTTTATCTTCTTCTTTCAGCTTTCTGGACATCTCCTTATTTTTCATATGACTTACATATTTACTATTTAAATTTTCTTTTTCAGCTTCGGAAGCATTTCTATAACACTCACAGACATCACACTGATCCTTTTTCGGCTTGTGGAAACTGATATTAAATTTCGTGTTAAATGTGTCATAGTAAAAATGTTTTGTTGCAATACTTTTTTCGACCTTTCCGATTTCCTTCATTTTTTCGACATACAACTCATACATTCGGCTGAGAGTTAACGTTTCTTCGAGATATTCACGATTCGAGTCCTTTCTTATGTAATGTGATTCCACTCGGGGAAATGAATTAATATGCTTAATTACGCTTTCCGTTTTCTCAATGTCAATAGCTTTCGGTCCTGATTTTCCTCTTCCTCTTTCATCAATGAGCTCTGAATCTCCATTGCGAGTTTTTTTAAAAGCCGACTCTACAACTTGCATACTAATATTTAAGGTGTTCAAAAACATTGTTCTACATACAATAAATTTCTTTCCTCGGTCATCAATATTGTATGTCCTGGAGAACTGCTTTTTACTAACATTATCATCATCATTAATTCGATTTTCAGTTACATTTCTCAGAAGGAAATCATATTTCTTTGAGTGTTCAGAAATTCTCCAATAATCATTAAAAAATTTCAGTCTTGTTTCTTCAGAAATTTTGGTTTCGCATTTAAATCGACATCCCGGTCCGCAGGTTCTTTGCATCGAGCGTTTTGGAACTGTTTTTTTTGTGTATGGTGAAACATATTCGAGACCAAGATTTACAGACTTTTTAAAAACATTTTTTCCCCAATTTTCTGGATTGCAGAGTCTTTTTCTAGTTAAAATTTTGTCTTGCTGATCAAAACTCTTCTTTCTTTTAACTACAGGTAACGCATTCCCGGCAATATCCTTGGCTGTATCGGAGCAAATATTATTCTCTTCAGATGTAGAAGGAAGATTTTCATCTTCTGATGATAAATAAACTTCTTCATCTACTTCCGAAATTTCATTTGAAAAATCCATATTTTCCAAGACAGAATTGCTCTCATCAACTATTTCGGAATTATTTTCATCAAGCGAACTTATTTCTTTTGAAACAGTAGAATTTTTTGAATCCAAACCAAGAAAATTTATTAATTCTTCTGATAAATCTGTAATAATAGATAATGTCGAAGAATAAATTGACATCAACTTTTAATTCATAATTGTGACAATAATCGTTATTCTACGTTATTTGATTTGAAGAATTTTCTGATATTTTTTGAAACAATAAAAATTAAATTATAATTTGATACTTCATCTTTAGACTAAAATTAAAAATTTAAATATTTTTTATTTTCTTAATAAAAAAACTGCTGCCAAGTTATAGATTTTTGTTATAATTTTGGTACTCATTTCATGAACACTTTGCTTCCTCATAGAGATAATAATAATAATAATAGAAATATATGAATAACTTTTTATAAATATGGTAAAAGTGATTAAATCTCGGGTCAACCCTACAAGATTGTTATAATAGTTTAATAGTTCAAGAAAAATGTTCAAACAAAAATTTGAGAAAATGTCATTTTTGAACTCCTGAGGTCAAATAACATAAAGATATGTTAAAAAATCCAACTCGAAAAATTTTGGTATTACAATACTTCCTCTATATGAGGAAGCAATAATTTAAAGTATTTTAAATATAATTATAAGGATTTATTAAACAATAATTCGTCACAGCAAAAAAGAAACTATTCAATTTGAGCTCATACTTGCAATACATACCACTTAAAGTACTTTCTCGAGAATCCATTATAAAGTTAATCTTTTTTTGCCTGGCTAGATATTGTTACATATTTCCAAAAAAACGAAGTTAAAATTCAAAATCGTTTGATTTACTTCATAAAATAGAAAATAACGTCTGTGTCAAATATAATTATTTTCATATGTCATTAAAATCAATACAATGAAGTTTCTCTCTAACCAATAATAAAGATAAAAAAGTAATTTTGAATCAATAGTGCGATTTGAGAAATTTGTAACAAAGAATTCAAAAGCAGAAAACTTAACAATTTTATAATTGAAATTAAAATTGATAATTATAATTTTAAAATTAACTAAAATTCATAATTAAAATTTTGTAATTCCCAACCATAAACGTAAATTAAATATAACACAATTTTTTATATAATTACATAAATAAGATAGTATTTTTGAAAAAAAAATTATAATCATTAGACGACAAAAATCTTCTTTCTGAAACTAAATAGGAAAAATTTATTTAATAATATTTAATATTATTAACAATTATGAAAATTTTGGTCACGAATGTGTATTAAAAATATTTAGAAAGAGAATCATATTGAACGCAAGCTTCAGTTGTCATTTTATTGCATTCGATTTTGAGATAGCATTATCTCGAATTGAAAAATGACCCTTGCGGATGGGTGAACTACGAAATTACGACGAATTCGTCGTCACTTCGTCGTCACTTCGTATTTCGTTATAATATTTTACAAATTAGATGAAAACAGTTTAAAAAAACTATTGAAATGAATAAATGAATATCTTAGGATGAAATTAATCTATTTTTTAGGATAAATTAAAGTTAAATTATTGAGAAATTAATGTTTAAAGTAGGAAATGTCAGTTTTAGTGTAGGATGTATGTGTGTGTAAGATCGATATTAGAATAAACTGTTGATATGTCGCCGCGCGTTTTGCGCGACAGATGGCGTAAGTGACATTTGTCCATGGCTTTAAATTACATGGTTTATTACAGAAAAATAAAAAAAGGAAACATAATAAGAAAGATTATTAAGATTGAAAATTTTTATACAATAATAGAAATAAAAATTGCAGAATATTTTTTAGGAAGTTAATTTTATTTATTTTAAGGTTTTATTTAAAAAAATTAAGTGTTAGACTTTAAATAGTGGAAAAAAGTTCATTAAAAAAACTAAAAATGTTAGAAAAAGCTCTTATAATTAATAAATTAACTATTCTATAGTCGATTTATTCATTATTTAAGTTGAATTAAATCGTAAATTGTGCAATTATTAATGATAAATATGCGAACTGTGAGACCTGTCAATGTATTGGTAACATGCGTGATACTTGTAGCAGACTACGATTGACTACAATCATATTCTGAACGGCGGAACGAAAGAAACTGATTTGGATAAACGCGCGAAGTTTCAAAATGATGTGTAAATATAGTAAACATTGAAAAAAATTGCTTTCTTTGATTTAAGAGATATTACTAATAAATCATATCTTTTACTTTTAAAAAATGTTTTTTAAACAATGTGATCAAAAATTAGAAATTTAGCAAAACTTTTTGGATTATTAAAATAAATTAATTTATTTAAATAAATATTATTCATAGCTAAAAATCAGTATTTTACTTAGAAAAATAAATTTAAATAAAAATTTCTTAAACAATTTCATGTAAAAAATAAATAACATGAACAATTAATTTTGATTGAAAATTAATTATTAGGTATTATATTCAGTAGAATATAAAAAATAACTCCTCCTACTTTAAGAAAGCAATTTTTTTATTCGTTGGTTCAACAGTACAAAAAGGGAGTGAATATTTAATTTTTAAAAAGTTACAATTAGTCTTAATTCATTAAGAAAAAAAAGCTTCTGGCCAATAAAAATAAGCACCTCCTATTTTCAAACTGCAATTTTTTATTTGTTGGTTAAGTTAAACAAAATGGAGAAAAAATTAATATTTGAAAAATAAATCATATAATTCCAACCCCCCAAAAAAATGGATGATTTAGACCAATTAAAATAAAATTTAAACTCCTCCTTCTTATAGAAAAATATTTTTTATTTGTTGGTTCAATAGAACAAAATAGAGAAAATATTAAACTTTAAAAAAGATAAAATTTAGTCCCAACCCCCAAAAGATAAAATGGATGTTTAAGACCAATTAAATTAAAATTTAAACTCCTCCCTTTTAATAAAAACTATTTTTCATTCGTGGGTTCAAAAGAACGAAATGGAGAAAATATTAAACTTTAAAAAATATAAGTCTCAACCCCTCACGAAAAAAACTGCTATTAGCCAATAAAAAAATCAAACTCCTCCTAAATTTTTATTCATTGGTTCAGTTAAACAAAAAGGAGAAAAATTTATTATTTAAGAAATAAAACATATAATTCCAACCCCCAAAAAGAAAAATGGATGATTTAGACCAATTAAAATAAAATTTAAACTCCTCCTTCTTAAAGAAACCTTTTTTCTATTTGTTGGTTGAGCTAAACAAAATGGAGAAAAAATTAAATATTTAAATTTAAAACATACTATTCCAACCCCCAAAAGAAAAATGGATGTTCTAGACCAATTAAAATAAAATTTAAACTCCTCCTTCTTAAAGAAACCTTTTTTCTATTTGCTGGTTCAATAGAACAAAATGGAGAAAATATTAATATTTAAAAAATATAAAATTTAGTCCCACCCCCCAAAAGAGAAAATGGATGTTTAAGACCAATTAAATTAAAATTTAAACTCCTCCCTTTTAATAAAAACTATTTTTCATTCGTGGGTTTAAAAGAACGAAATGGAGAAAATATTAAAATTTAAAAAATATAAGTCTCAACCCCTCAAGAAAAAAAACTGCTATTAGCCAATAAAAAAATCAAACTCCTCCTAAATTTTTATTTCGTTCTTTTGAACCCACGAATAAAAAATAGTTTTTATTAAAAGGGAGGAGTTTAAATTTTAATTTAATTGGTCTTAAACATCCATTTTATCTTTTGGGGGTTGGGAATAAATTATATATTTTTTAACGTTTAATATTTTCTCTATTTTGTTCTATTGAACCAACAAATAGAAAAAAGGTTTCTTTAAGAAGGAGGAGTTTAAATTTTATTTTAATTGGTCTAAATCATCCATTTTTCTTTTTGGGGGTTGGAATTATATGTTTTATTTCTTAAATAATAAATTTTTCTCCATTTTGTTTAACTGAACCAATGAATATAAATTTAGGAGGAGTTTGATTTTCTTATTGGCTAATAGCAGTTTTTTTTCTTGAGGGGTTGAGACTTATATTTTTTAAATTTTAATATTTTCTCCATTTCGTTCTTTTGAACCCACGAATGAAAAATAGTTTTTATTAAAAGGGAGGAGTTTAAATTTTAATTTAATTGGTCTTAAACATCCATTTTATCTTTTGGGGGTTGGGACTAAATTTTATCTTTTTTAAAGTTTAATATTTTCTCCATTTTGTTCTATTGAACCAACAAATAAAAAATATTTTTCTATAAGAAGGAGGAGTTTAAATTTTATTTTAATTGGTCTAAATCATCCATTTTTTTGGGGGGTTGGAATTATATGATTTATTTTTCAAATATTAATTTTTTCTCCATTTTGTTTAACTCAACCAACAAATAAAAAATTGCAGTTTGAAAATAGGAGGTGCTTATTTTTATTGGCCAGAAGCTTTTTTTTCTTAATGAATTAAGACTAATTGTAACTTTTTAAAAATTAAATATTCACTCCCTTTTTGTACTGTTGAACCAACGAATAAAAAAATTGCTTTCTTAAAGTAGGAGGAGTTATTTTTTATATTCTACTGAATATAATACCTAATAATTAATTTTCAATCAAAATTAATTGTTCATGTTATTTATTTTTTACATGAAATTGTTTAAGAAATTTTTATTTAAATTTATTTTTCTAAGTAAAATACTGATTTTTAGCTATGAATAATATTTATTTAAATAAATTAATTTATTTTAATAATCCAAAAAGTTTTGCTAAATTTCTAATTTTTGATCACATTGTTTAAAAAACATTTTTTAAAAGTAAAAGATATGATTTATTAGTAATATCTCTTAAATCAAAGAAAGCAATTTTTTTCAATGTTTACTATATTTACACATCATTTTGAAACTTCGCGCGTTTATCCAAATCAGTTTCTTTCGTTCCGCCGTTCAGAATATGATTGTAGTCAATCGTAGTCTGCTACAAGTATCACGCATGTTACCAATACATTGACAGGTCTCACAGTTCGCATATTTATCATTAATAATTGCACAATTTACGATTTAATTCAACTTAAATAATGAATAAATCGACTATAGAATAGTTAATTTATTAATTATAAGAGCTTTTTCTAACATTTTTAGTTTTTTTAATGAACTTTTTTCCACTATTTAAAGTCTAACACTTAATTTTTTTAAATAAAACCTTAAAATAAATAAAATTAACTTCCTAAAAAATATTCTGCAATTTTTATTTCTATTATTGTATAAAAATTTTCAATCTTAATAATCTTTCTTATTATGTTTCCTTTTTTTATTTTTCTGTAATAAACCATGTAATTTAAAGCCATGGACAAATGTCACTTACGCCATCTGTCGCGCAAAACGCGCGGCGACATATCAACAGTTTATTCTAATATCGATCTTACACACACATACATCCTACACTAAAACTGACATTTCCTACTTTAAACATTAATTTCTCAATAATTTAACTTTAATTTATCCTAAAAAATAGATTAATTTCATCCTAAGATATTCATTTATTCATTTCAATAGTTTTTTTAAACTGTTTTCATCTAATTTGTAAAATATTATAACGAAATACGAAGTGACGACGAAGTGACGACGAATTCGTCGTAATTTCGTAGTTCACCCATCCGCAAGGGGAGTTAGAATTGTTTTGCATTCATTTGTGAGTTAACTTTATACAACATTTGTTTCTCAGATAGATTTATACTGAACTGACGTTTAAAATAATATTATCTCGTCAGGAGGCGTCGAAATGTTTGACTTTCTGCTGTGAAATCGCAGAGGGAAGTACGTACTTTCGACCGAGGTATGAAGAAAAATAATTGAGTTTACAGTTTTCAACAATAAATGAACTTCAAAAGGCTTTAATTTGAAATCTTATAAAATATCAATTTTTAATGAATTTAATTAGAAATTTTAAAAAATTTAGAATTTTTAAAAATGTTAATAATTCAAATTTTTCTTGAAATTAGTTAAATCTGTTAATATATTTAGTTAATTATTAAAAATAATGAATGTATAAAAAAAATTTAATTAAAGACACTAAAAAAATTTAACTTTTCAGAAATTACGAATGATTACAGAAATTCAATTAATTCTTACAAAAGTTCAATTATGTTCAAAATTTAAAATAAATTCTCCTCAAAATTACAATTATATCTTTATAAATAACAAAATTCTTCCTCCAAAATTATTTTTACAGTGTATTTAATTGAAGAATTTTGGAATAATCATAATTTCCTAGAATTTAATTGTGAACAAATGGTTTTAAAAATTCTCAAGGAACTTTAAAATTTTTTAAAATATTTTGATTTAAAGAAGAATTTTAGTTAAAAATTACAGAAAATAATAATTGAATTGAAATGATAAAAATAATTTTTATGAAGTTACAGTGACAATATTCTTAATGTAAAATAATAATAATACTTTTATAAGTTGTTTAATTTCAAAAAGGTTTGAATTTGACATTTTTAAAGATCTGAATTCCTGTGGTAAAATAATAATAATTAAATATTTATTAAAAAAGAAGTTATTGATGTTTTCGAATAATTTTACAATTATAAATTCGTAAATACATGTAACAGAACATTTTTTTGAATAAAATTCTTTTCTTTATTTTCTAAAAACTTTAAAAATTTCAATTTCATTTTTAATTAAAATTTCCAATTGACAGATAGAATTTATAAACATTTATTTTCTTTAATTTTAAAAACCTTTGAATTTTATTAAAGCAATTGTTATTAAGAAATAGAAATTATGCAAATTATTTCCTTTTGAAAATTAAGAATTTTGTACAAAAATATTAAGTAACAGAAATATGTCATGTTTTTCTTCTCAAAATAAAAGAATGAGTTTGTAAACAATATTGTTATTGAGAAATAAAAACTATGCATAACATGGATACATTTCCTATTTCTTAATCATAATTTTTTAACAATTAACAATTTTCTGAAATTTTTTACAAATAAAAAGTAAAAAAATTTGCATAATTTAGAGACTGCTGAAAATGGCTTATCAAGTGAATTAAATATTTTCTATATTGACAACACAGTAGATGGCAATGTATTCCAGTCCTATTTTTTTATCTTTGAATATCAACTTACAGGAAAATGTTTATTTCCTTAATATTCTGGAGTGAAGGAAATTTATTTTTTATGCCATAATAATGAACAAAATTTAGAAAAACAAACTAAAAAAATCTTCGAGTTTTTGGTGTAGGCTGTTTTTAAGGTTTCAATGAAGCTTCCTTTGAGGAAAACATTTTGAGCTTCAAAGAAGCTTTCCTTAAACTTTCAAAGAAAGATTGGGAAGATTTCACTGGAAGCTTCTGGGAAAATCTTGTACTGTGTGGATAAAAAAACATTCAAAATTAAGTGTGCTAACGGAATCCTTTTCGAATTTATTTATAATGTTTATTTGCACTATAAGTCTATTAAAATATATTTAATATTGGAGAAAAATCAATTCAAATCTAGTAACCTATAAGAAGAGTTATGTTAGTCTACTAAAAATATTATTATTTGGTGCAATGGAATGACCGATACTTTTGAAAGCTTCTGCGAAATGTCATTTAATGAAGTATAAAAATTCTAATGAAAAAAATAACAATAGGTCAAGCGATTTGTAATCGTACATTCATTGAATTATTCAAAATGAACACATAAGAGAATTAATTATTCACTTAAAATAACCAAACCGTATCACTCAGTTCTTGTAACTGTTGATACACAGTTCTTAATTTTAATCGTGTTAGTATTATAATTCAACTGTAATTAATTAATTATTAATCTATACAGGATCGGATATATATATATTTTTAAAATGGGTCTTATGGACACTATAAACTACTATTATTATGATTTGTCTGGTAAGATTAATAATAATTTTCTAATTAAACAATTTTTTTCGTTTTAACTATAGTAAATATTTCGTCAGCTTGGTAGAAACCTACAGAAGAGACTACTGTAAAATGGATATTAAAAGTTTATAGGTCGAATTAAATGTAAAAAATACTGACAATTAGAAAGTGATAATCAAGAAGTGATTCTCATAAACCCAAATGCCTTCGCAGTCTATTTCCTTTTCTATACGTTATATTAGTGACATGACGGTTAAATGTTAAATAAAAATACTTTCTCATGTGATGAGAATGTAAAAATTAAAAACTTTAATAAGATCAGGTGAGAGAAAAAAGTGTTACAAATTTGCATCAAGCAGATAATGTGAGAATAAAGTGAGAGATAGAAATACAATTCTGAAATTTAAAAGATAGTTCAAGAAATATTTTCCAAGTTAGTGTGTCTCAGTGTGACCAGACTGCAGACTCTGATCCCCCCACCATAGCGCCAAACGTACTCCTTCCATATGCCACTAAAACACTCACACTCCGCGCGTTTCACTTGTCGGTGTGCCTCTTTTTCATTTTTCTATATTCGCTAGATAGACTAGGCGGATACTCAACGACAGTAGGCTAGAAAAGAGGCGCGACTTTTAAAATTCCTAATTCCACACGGAATATTAATAAAAGCTAAAAATGGTTTTTTTCAACGTTTTTACTTAAAGAAATGAAAAAGAGGCACACCGACAAGTGAAACGCGCGGAGTGTGAGTGTGTTAGTGGCATATGGAAGAAGTACGTTTGGCGCTATGGTGGGGGGATCAGAGTCTCCAGTCTGGTCACACTGGTGCAATATGTGTATCCGACTTGCGTCCCTAAGGTCAAGAGTTCTAGACCTCTAGCATGCCATATTTTTTAAACTCAGTTTCAAGTGTAATATGTCTTCTACAGCACCAAAATTTTCCGAAAAATTAATTTTTCTTTTAATTCTCTAAAAAAATTAGAAAAATAATAAATAATGTTAGTATGAAAAATACTAACATTTTGAGAAATAGCATTATAAGCATGTGTAGTAGTAGTAGAAGTCAAGGAGAATTTCATAGAGAGAGGGAACGAAAGCTGAGTCACTAGTAAGTCCAGAGAAAAGATTTTGAAAATTTCACTTTAGGAATTTTGTGCGTCCCTGTACAGTGCAAGTGTATTCAGAACCGCGTATACAACAGAATACAAATAGAAATTTAATTAAAATTTTTTTAAACGGCAAAGGTAATCGAGGAGATGGACCGGTATGAAGAGCGTATGAACAGTTTGATTCTTCATGGACCGACACAACAATTAAATTTTTTAAAATTTTGAATCTTCACGGACCGACTCTACAAAATATAATTTTTAAAATTTTTGATTTTTCATGGGCCAACTCTACAAAGACCTGCTCTACAACAATTTCATTTTTCAAAATTTTGAATCATCATGGACCGACTGTACAAAGAACGAGTCTACAACAATTTAAATTTCATAACTTTTGAATCTTTGGGGATCGACTGTACAAGAACCGGCTCTACGAAAATTTAAGTTTTAAAAATTTTTAATCTCTATTGACCTGCTCTACAACAATTTAATTTTTCAAAATTTCAAATCTTTATGTTTGATTCTACAAAGACCGAGTCTACACTGTAAAAAATTTAGGGAGTTAACGGACTCGGGAGTTGGGAGTTAAATTTTTCGAGTTAAAAATCAACTCTAAAAGAGAGTTAATTTCTAACTCCCTTCATTCAACACCCGCGCGAGTTATTTTTTCCTTGGGGAGTTAGCATTTGGGTGTGAAATTTTAACTCTCTTTACTTAACTCCCCTGGCATTAACTCCCCAATGGGTGCGACTTTTATAGACCCCCCGGGGGAGTTAAAATTTAACTCCCTTTTTTTACAGTGTACGACAGTTTAATTTTTCAAAATTTTAATCTTTGTGGACCGTCTGTACCAGGACCGACTCTACGACAATTTAATTGTTCATAATTTGGAATCTTCATTGACCCGTTTTACAACAATGCAATTTTTCAAAATTTTCATGAATCTTCATTGTTGACTCTACAAAGACCGACTTCACAACAATGTAATTTTTCTAAGTTCTTCAAAAATTTGAATTTACAGTTTTTAGAATACGGTTAAAGTTCGATAAAGTACAGCACAGTTTGGATACACAAAAAAGTGGTTTTTCGGTAATAACAAATAATTGGGCTTTTTAATTTTATACTAGCGCCGTATACCTTTTTCGCTAATGCTCGTTCGGTTGTATTTAAACTTTTTTTTACTTATTTATTTGAGCTAAGTAAATATTAACTGGACATAAATATTTTAATTTATAGTAGCAAAGAAAAAGTTATTTGTACCAAATACGAATTACTTTTAAGTAAAATAAATGGAATAATTGGATCTAATAAATATTGCTCTAAATCAATTATGAAAATTACTTGAATCAATAATGCATGGTTTTTAATTCAAATAAATATTTATTTGACTCAATAAAATAATTTTTTTGAAATAACTAAATATTTATTTATTCAAATAAATGCCTATTTATATTAAATAAATTAATCTTTTTACATTTCCATACGTAAAAGAATTATCAAAATAATAAAAATAAAAATTTTGTACTATCGACTCTGCATTCTAAGGACTTAAGCCTGGAAGTATTAGCACTTAATTTTTACAATTAAATTAAAATTTCAATCCCTACGTTTCAATTCCTACGGGGATTGAAACCCAGAGGCACCTACATAACCTATTCCAGTTCAAAATGTCAAAAAATTGATTTTTTATTTTTTTTATTTGCGGATTTCTTATAGTGTCAAGAATACTCTCCTAAAATTGTATTGCATAATTCGAAGTAAAACAAAAGTTATGCATACTAACTTATTCTTCGCCATGTCAAAGATATTTTTATATGCGGATAAGCAGAACTAATCGGATGATTTAAATGTTTTCTTATTTGCATTTTGTAAAAAAGACAAACAAAAATGTATTTGGTGTTGCTGATCACAAATTAGATATCAAATTTTCAAAATTCAAAATGGCGGATCTAATATGGTGGAAGAGAAAATTAAAAATCAAGTGGATTCGCTTGAAAATCGTTGCTCTGGAATTTTTAGGGTTGCTGATTACGAATATGATATCAGATTTTTTAAATTCAAAATGGCGGATCCAATATGGCGGCCAATTTTTTTTAAAAAATCATCGGATTTCCTTGAAAATCGTTACTCGAAGGTTTTTGGGGTTATTGATCACAAATATGACATCAGTTTTTAAAAATTAAAAATGTCGGATTCAATATGGCGGGCAATTTTTCAAAATTAAACAATTTTGAATTTCAAAAATCTAATATCATATTCGTAATCTGCGACCCCAAAAACCCCCCAGTAACGATTTTCAAACAAATCCGATGATTTAAAAAAAATTGTCTGCCCTATTGGATCCGACATTTTGAATTTTAAAAATCTGATACGATATTCGTAATTAGAGACCCCAAAAACGCTTCAGTAACGATTTTCAAACAAATCCGATGATTTAAAAAAAATTGTCCGCCCTATTGAATCCGACATTTTGAATTTTAAAAATCTGATACTATATTCGTAATTAGCGACTCCAAAAACTCCCCAATAACGATTTTAAAACAAATCCGATGATTTAAAAAAAATTGTCGGCCTATTGGATCCGCCATTTTGAATTTTAAAAATCTGATATGATATTCGTAATTAGCGATCCCAAAAACCCCCGAGTAACGATTTTCAAGCAAATCCGATGATTTTTTAAAAAAATTGTATAAACTTATCATCAATCAAAACTTTAAGTGCGTCTATCTCAAAATGTCTTTTTTATCTGGTAAGAGTGATACTTCGAGTTCTTATGAAGCGATTTTGAAAAATTGAACGGCATTTGATTCATTGTCATCATGTCTATATGTGGAACCTCAAAATCTGGAAAATTTCCAACTCCCTTTTTATTTATAAGAGAAATTCTGAATAAAAGCATGTGTTTTTCATGTTTTGGGAAAAAAGTACTCCAAAAAATGGAGGGGAAGAAAATGTCACTTTTTTGAGGTTCCACACCTGAAGAAATATCTAACGAAGAGAATGTCACTTCGTTCTTGGTTGTATCTGTTTTAGAAAGTTTGGAATCGATCTTACTATAAGAAATTGACATTTTTGAAAATGGCGTATATCGCCGCCATTTTGAAATAAAAATAAAAAATTCTTTTTTTGCATATTCTTAAATAAAATATTTGTCACATGTAAAAGAAATTTTACAAATAAATGTCATAGTTATTTTCATAATATATACTAAAAAAGCCTTGTTATTTCCTGTTTTCAACTGGAATGGCCCCTTAAAGACATTGACAACCGAACAAACTGAAAAAATTATATTCAATATGTCTATATAAATTGCAAGTGTAAAAATCTCAAGATTTATATACTATTCTTTACTATTATTTTTATAAAATTATTTGAAATTAATATGAATCTTAATAAAATTATTATATTTTATATATTTAACACATATTTATTATTTATGTAATAGATTTTTATATTGTTAAAATAAAATTACCTAATATCAATTAAGACAAATAATTTGTATTTATATCTAACATTCGTTTATTTGAATCAAATAATTAAAGTAATAGTTTAAAATTACTCATTTATTTTCGTTTCAATAAGTGATTTATTTGATACAATTATTTTTGTTTTTTGTTTTTATTAAACACTTTATTAGCATTAATTGATGCATTAAATAATTTAGTTTACTTGAAGTCATAAAATAAATAAATAAATTTATTGTTTTAAATAAGGGAGAGTAGACTACATTAAACCAAGTTTTTTATAATTAAGTTTTACAAATTTTGATCAGGTTTTTGTATCAAAATGAAACTGAAGTACTCCTTTAGTTAATACACACGTTACAAACACAAATTATTACACAGCCCCAAAAGAAAAGAAAAGTACCCTGCGCGAAAGTCCACAGTACCATAACCCTATGTATTTTGATGCGCTGAACACGAATCCGAAGCCAGATTTGCTCCATCACGTCAGGATTTTTTTCTAACCTCAAAAAACATGTCAGATTTTATGTAATTTATGTAAAATACAAAATTTTTTAAAAATTGATTAGATTTTTCTCAAACTTGTTTTTTGGGGTTTTTTAAGATCGCTGATTACGAATCTGCAGTCAGTTTTTAAAAATTCAAAATGGCGGATCCAATATGGCGGATAAATTAAAAAAATTTGTTGGATTTTCAAATTACTTGGTATATGTATAGGGGTTTTCGGGGTCGCTGATTATACAAATTTGCAGTCAGATTTTAAAAATTCAATATGGCGGATCCAATATGACGGTCATTTTTTCGAAAATTGATTTATTTTGCTTTAAAATGGGTACTCACTGGTTTTTCGGATCGCTGATCACAAATTTCAAATCAGACTTTAAAAATTTCTAACAACTGGTCCAATGTGACTTGATATGCAAGCATTTTGGGAGTCGGTGAATTTAAAAGTTTCGAAAAGTTTGTTGGTAAACATTTATGCAGCAGGAAATGCAGATTTTTGGTAACCTGAATGCCTAAATTAAAATGTATTTATCGAGACGACATCTAGGAACATTTCTAGAGAATTAGGCATAATTTCTGGATGAAGTTCAATTCAACAATTGCAGAATACTTTTCTCTTGAACGCAGGCCTGCTAGGACATAATACTGTATTGTATTTCCGTTGTGCTTTGGCACAATATAGACCTTATCATTTAACACCGGAAGTTGAAGCTACGCCATGACAGACGGCGTGATTTCAAAATTTTCGAGCAACTTTGTGTCCGAATGTATATTGTGCTAATAACAATTCAAATAAAAAACTCGATGAAAATGATATTTCAGAAGCAAAATTAACAGGTAGAGAAAACAGGTAGAGAACAGGTAGAGAAAAATACTGTCTGTCAATTAAAAATATGGTTATAAAGCCGAAGTCAGTGTTTAAAGGGTAAAGAAGTCTATATTGTTTACATGTAAATAAGCTTATGTTATGTTATGAACATAACCTTACCCAAAGGTCTCATTTTCGATATACTTGACAAGTTTTGCAATTACTTCGAATATTTTCATTCCTAATATTTCATTTTCTAAATGTTAAACGGTTTTGGGAAAGAAATAAAGTAATAATTTTCAGTCAAATAAGACTTGCAACGAGCATCACTTTTGCAATTCCCAAAACAATATTTTTTTTGTGCATCAATTTTTTTCCTTTGTGGATTATTTTTCTCAGGGATGCTGCTCATTTTTAATACACGCTAATTTTTTTCTACATTCATTAGTAATATTTTTTAATTACTTTTCACTATTGGCACTGTGCATTTTGTACAAAAAGTGCTCGAAATTTTGTCGAAAGTTATATATATACTCTGCGCTTGCGCAGTACAGACTCCTTAAATGAAAAGGTCTATTAATCCTGCTGCTTCGATAGATGTAGTAGGCGATGACAACTGCCCCGAAATGGGATGTGTAGAATGATTTGCTTCCTGTCTATCGAAGTAACGAAGCCAGCGAAGGCGCGCTGCCTTGCAGGGGGACGTTAGGGTGTGAGGATGATACCGTAGTGTGTCCGACGACGAGTTGACAATGTCTTCGTCAAAGTCGGAAAGCTCTCATACTTAGGCCTAGGGAGGTATGAGGGTTATCACCCGTAGGACGGTGCACTCGCCTGCGATCAAACCAGGATCCCTAGGGTGCGGGCATTTTCCTAAATATCATGGCTTTCAAAAATCAAAACAATAAAAAAAACTTCAAACGCTTCAAAAGTTCATTTTGGAGTGTCAACCTCACAACATACATGTGACAGAAATGCAGATGTATTTTGTTACGTATGCGGACAATTTGATATCCCGAAAAATCGCAAATTAATTAATAAAAACATTAAACAAATTTACAAAGATTGTTTTGATTTTGAGATAGTCAATCAGAATGAAAAATGGGTTCCACATACAATCTGCAGTTCCCGCTACACAATGTTAACTCGTTGGAATGATACGAAAGAGGATAAACACCTGAAGTTTAAAAAACCAACATTGTGGAAAAAACCATTGAAACGAGAAGATTGCTACTTTTGCATGACCAATGTAAAGGGCTATAATAAAAAAAATAAAAAGAATACAATTTACGCATGTGTAGTATCTGTGAAAAAACCCGAAATTTTAAGTCATTTAACTCTTTTTTCTGCAAATATGGAAATCGACAGTTCACCATTAGAGTATGTACTTTCCGATATAAGTGATGAGATTAATAATATTGTAGAAGACAATGATGATATTTATATTCCAGATGGTTATCAGGAAGAAAAGGATAAAGAAAGCTTTACGCAAGAGAGCTTAGCAACCGCATCAGAGATTTGAAATTACCCAAAAATGGAGCAGAATATCTAGCTTCAGTTTAAAAAAAGAAAAATTTGTTATCTAAAGGCACCACAACTTACTTTTATCGTGACAGAGAAAAGGAATTTCGGAAATATTTTACAAAAGACGATGAGCTTTCATTAGTATATTGTTCTGACATTAAAGGACTAATAAATGAATTGAAACCAAACATATATGACGATCAACATTGGAAGTTATTAATTGACTCTTCTAAAAGAAGTCTAAAGGCAGTGCTAATTCATAACACTAATGTTTTTGCTTCAATTCCCGTAGCCCATTCCACTGAACTTAAAGAAGATTATAAAACTGTCAAATTAGTTTTGGAGAAAATTAAATATAAAGAACACAATTGGCAAATTTGTGGAGACTTTAAAATTATAAGTATCATTTTGGGCCAACAAGCAGGTTTTACGAAAACACCTTGCTTTTTATGTTTGTGGGACAGTAGAGATCGAAAAAAACATTACGTACCAAAATAATGGACCAAAAGAACATCCTTTACATCAGGTTCCAAAAATATTATAAAAAAATCTCTAGTTGATCCTACAAAGGTAATTCCACCACCTTTACATATTAAACTAGGGGTAATGAAACAGTTTGTAAAGTCTTTAGATAAAGAAGGGAAATGTTTCAAGTACCTGGAACAAAAATTTCCAGAGATATCTGATGCTAAATTAAAGGAAGGAATTTTTGTTGGGCCTCAAATTCGCAAACTAGTAAAAGATGAAAAATTTATCACAGTAATGAGTAAAAAAGAGAAAGCTGCATTTGGCTTAGTTTTTAGGGAGTTATTAAAAAATTTCTTGGCAACCATAAGAGCGAGAATTGGGAACTAATAGTGAATGGTATGATCAAAAACTTTCAAAAATTGGGATACTTGATGAGTTTGAAGCTCCATTTCCTACATTCACATCTAAGTTACTTTTCCAAAAATTTAGAAGACTACAGCGAGGAACAGGGAGAACGGTTTTATCAAGATATTAATGAAATGTAGAGCAGATATCAAGGCAGATGGGACGTAAATATGATGGCTGACTATTGTTGGATGCTAAAAAGGGATATTGTTCCAGGAAGAGTAAACTTAAAAAGAAAACTACTGCACAGGTCTTTCGAAGCCAAACGAGTCAGTTACCATAAACAGACATAAATAAAAATTACATTATTTTCAAACGGACATATTGATTTTTCAAAATCTAATTGAAGATTTGTTATCAGTGGTCCGAAAAACCACTGAGTACCTATTTTAAAGTAAAATAAATCAATTTTCAAAAAAAAGACCGCCATATTGGATTGTGGGGCTGTGTTATGATTAAATAATGAAATTTAATTTTTTTCTAACCAGTTACACTTTTCTTATTTTGAAGGATGTGTGTCTACATTGAACCACCTCTAATAAAACACTACAAAATGTAATAAAAAAACTTAATTATATTTCCACCAAATTTTTAGTTTTGTACGTGAAAGACAGTTTTTTTTAGTTTTTATTTGTAAATAATAAACCTAAGTGCCGGAAATTTTTGGACATAGTCTGCTTCGGTAATACTAACTTATATATTGAGTATTAAAAAATTTCACTCAGTCATTTCTCAGAAAATTGAAGTGGTTCACTGTTGACTAATGTTCAATAATGTTTATTTATATCAAATATCCAATTAGTTTAATTAAATAAATAAGTTAATTGTTTCAAGTATGTTACTCATTGTTTGTATTAAATAAATTTATTTATTGCAGTAAATTAATTATTTTGTTGGTCCAATCAAGATTTATTAGATTCAAATAAATGTGATTTAAATAATTCAACTTATTTGAGGAAAATAAATATTTATTAGATCCAAATAAAAAATATTTTTCTGATAATTTGAATTAATTGAATCAAATAATTTTTTTCAGTGCAGTGTGACTGCACAAGTAGTAGATCAATTAAGTGCCTTAAGCTTCTTATTTTGTCTTTGAAACCTAACTGATTGTTCTTAGACAAATTTCAAGGCTATTCTTCATAGTAGTATGAATATACGAAGGTTCCAAAAAACACTTTCTTTAAGGATTGACTTAATTTTGACACCTGCGTTTACTCATATACGCAATCAAAGATAATTTGTCAATGATCCGAATGTAGACCAGTGCTGTTCCAAAACAATTAATTGTTTTGGTTATCACTCACAAAAACATTATATTATATTTTCATCTCTTTTCTTTTATAAACGAACAGAGTCTCGTCGTGCATCACTAGTTTTATATCCCCTTCCTTTTTATTTCTACATATACGATGTGACTAAATCTCAATTAATCCTATTTTAATCGTTTCATGTTTGACTTTTTCGGGGTTGCTGATTACGGATCCGATGTCAGTTTTTGAAAATACAAAATGTCCGATCCAATATGGCTAACGAAATAATTATAAAGGTCAAACTGAACTCATGAAAATGAATATTCCGGGGTTATCGGGATCACTAATTACAAATCCCATATTTAAAAAAAACTTAAAGCAGGTGAAATAATTGTCCAATGTTACTTTTCGGATAATTATGCATTTGTAGTACAAGAATCTGCACAGGCATTTTATTACAATAATGATCAGTGCACTGTACATACGATCGCATATTATTATCGTCTTGATCATGAAATAAAGTATTCTTGTTTTATCTGATTTCCTCAGTCATGACACTGCATCAGTGAACATTAGTCAAAAAATTGTAATAAAAGTCTTGAAAGAAAGACTCAGTCCTCAAAAAATAATTTATTTCAGTGATGGAGCGAAACAGCATTACAAGAACCATTTCAATATGGCTAATTTACTACACTATGAGGATGATTTTGATTTTCCTGCAGAATGGAATTACCATGCAACAGCTCATGGGAAAGGAGCTTGTGATGGCCTAAGTGCTGCCATGAAAAGAGAAGCTGTCCGAGCCAGTGTCAGTAAAAGTAATTTGGAAAATGTTGATGTTTACTTTTATACCAAGCAGGAACACGAAAGAGGTTAAACAACAATTAATTGTTGTTTCACTAAATGTGATTTCTAATTAGAAAACAGATTTAGTAGATCGAAACCAATTCCGAATATTCAAAAAAGGCATGCTTTTATCCCGATTCCAGAGAAGCGACTATTTATTAAAACATATTCAACATGTCCCAAAAGAACTGTTTTTCCGAAACAAAATAAAAGATTATAAGATTGACTCATTATATATGCGACCGCAACATCGATTCACAACCCCGAGAACTCTTGAGAAAAACTGTTTGAAATCCAATTCATTTTCAAACTTAAACGCTATTTTCGTTATTAAAAATTATATCAATCGGCCTTTTTAAAGGCTACAAACAGATATTGGATCCGCCATTTAGAATTCGAAAATTTGATGTCAGATTTGTAATCATCGCTTCCGAAAACCCTCAAAAACTCTTATGAAAAACTGTTTGAAAATAAATTTCATTTTACAAAATCAAACAACATTTTTGTTATTAAAAATTATTTTAAACGGACATTTTAAAGACCACAAAATGATTATAATGGATCCACCATTTAAAAATTTTAAAAACCCCGAATAGCAACTGTCAAGCAAAATCAGTCAATTTTCAAAAACTGTCCGCCATATTGGATTCGCCAATTAAAAATTTTTAATCAGACCACATGGCCTTTTAAAGGAAGTATTTGTACCTATTAGTTGCCGCTCTAAAAAACATATTTTTCTTAAAAAATGTTCTGAGCACAAGGTGATCGATTTGGCGTAAAATAAGTTGTTAAAATAAAAATACAGAAACGTATGATTCCGTGTAGAAAGATTTTTTTTATTAAAAGTAAAAGAATTGTGCTAGAAAATTGAAATTCTTTAAATAAAGACCAGCAAAACCTAACACTATTCTACATCATTTTCACTACAAATTATTCTGGTCAACAACAAAAATACACCTTTTAATAAATATTAATCTTTTTTTATTTATTTCCCGCAAAATATGAGTTTATCCTTTTAAGGGTCGTTTTCTTTAATTTAAACAAAAAATTAGGGTTTTTTGAGTTGTTTCAAGAGAAGTGCATAAATTTATTGTTCTGTTTTGCAACACAATATGTTATTTAATTTTCTTTTACTTTAAACTTTGAATATGTACATTTAAGGGTAGTTTTTTCGATTTAAAAAAATTCAACAAATTTAACATGTGCCCTTAAAGGGGGGAGGTCTAAACGGTGAAAAAAGCCTGTTTTTAAGAATTTTTTTGTGGTGATACGTAAAAAGTTAATTTATTTTATCGCTTTGCATATAATATTGCAACATTTGAACAATAATTCTTTAAATTTTAATTAAAAAATATTAAGAATTGATCGAGATAATGAGATTTTCTTCAGGCGCCTCCAAAAAAATTAATTTGCGGTGTACACTCTAACTCGCAATAGAATCATCTAAAACAAAAAAATCAAAGTGCATTTGTCAAAGGAGATGTTTTTTGAGGTAACGCTGGGAGTTTTTTTTATTTTTCGATTTTTTGTAGCACTTAAAAGCCAAAAAGTCAATTTCCGCCATAAAAAATCGATTAATTTGTTATTGTAAAATTGGTAATTTAAAAAAAGTTCCCATCCCTGGTTAAAAAACCGGACAGATTTCGGACTAATCCGAAATTTGTCCGAAACAGTGCGGTTTATGGTCAGGTTTTTGTCACCCGAAATTAATCCGGATAAATCCGAACTCTATACGGTTTTTGAATAACTAGTGAATTCGGAGTTGGTCCGATGAAGTCCGAAATTAAGTTGTTTATTTTAACTAGTGAATCCGGAATTTATCTGAAACAGTGCGGTTTATTGTCAGGTTTTTGTCATCCAGAATTAGTCCGGATAAATCTGAAATCTATACGGTTTCTATACAACTAGTGAATCCGGAATTAGTTCGAAACAGTCAAAAATTAGTCCGGAAAATTTAGTGAATGTTAATAAAAAAATAATTATACAAGTTACACATATTAATTATTATTACTTTATGGTACATTCAACATATTTTTTCGATTTACCTATCGCAATTTTATTTACATTAACTTGAAATTACTAACGCTTGGAGATTCGAACCTACACCTATCTACACCTATCTACTTCAAAGACTGACTACTTCGCAAGAAGTTATGGATGACGTTCCCTCAACATTTGCGGGAGATACAATTAACGAAGTAAGTGAGTCTCTTATTTGCATTGTATGTTCTAAAGAGAATTCCGGTGCACATATTTGCTCAAAATGTAATATGCCAGTTCACGTGACCTGTGGTAAGGTGGAACCAGAAAATGAAGGTTATGAAGGAAAAATATTATGCAAGATTTGTGAAAATAACAAGGAACAGCAAAGTCAACGAGAAAAAGCCAAAAAAGGTTTCCAAAAACCAGCTCAAAAAATGATGGAGTTATCTGACGCCAAACATCCAAACGTCGAGAAAGGATCAAATGTGAGGATTAAAGTACCTGATGTTGACAGGGCAAAAACGGATGCACATTCCATTTTGGCTGTTTTACTTAATAGGACAGATGATGGCTTTTACAAACTGGGTACTAAAACAGGTATTCTACAACAATTATATGCAAGATCGCAATTTAGTGTTTGTAAACAAATATTTCTCACAGAAAAAGATGTTCCTAATGTTAAAATTTCTTTGCGTCAAACGGCAATACAACAATCTTTTGGTTCTGGTCAGGGTTTTCAAAAGTGCGATTGCAACTCCAAATGCAGAACCAATAGGTGTGCTTGTCGTAAAAATAATATGTTTTGTAACTCCAAATGCCACCAGTCTTGCTTTATATTGCAATAATAAGTAATTATTAGTTTATTTTTAAAAAAATTAATAATATTGAATGACAATTTGAATAATGATATTAATTATTATATTAATTATAACTAATATAATTATATAATAATTAATTATAATTAATATTAATTATTTAATATATAAGTAATAATTTCATTTTTAAAAAAAAGTTCTAATATTGTACACTTGTTATTAAATAAAAATTTTTACTCTGAAAAAATAATAATTCATGTTTTATTTCAGATAAATCATTTTTTCGCACTTTAACGAAAGTAAACTCGGTAATGTTCGCATTAACTAGTTAATCTGGACATTAACTAGTTAATGTTCGAAAAAAAAATTTTCTTTTGAACTTTAACGGATTTGATCAGGTAATCCGCAGATTAACTAGTTAATGTGCACATTACCTGAATTTCGGACTTTAACTATAACATATATGGGGCAAAATTCCTCAACTGTCCAGGTCAAAAAATGAATTTTCTCTAAACTTTGCTAAAATGTAACTATTATTAGTAGAAGTGTAAATATAAATTTTTTTTGAATTTGATAAAATATTTTTTGAGTTATGAAGTTTGAAAATTTTGATTTTTCTGAAAATATCTTTTTTTCAATTTAATATATTGATAAGTAAAATTAATCAAATTTAAAGTATCAATAGTGATTTTTAAAGGGGTTTTCACGGGCTATAAGCTGGTGATGAAAAAAAAGTTGTTTTTTTCAATTTGACCTTGAAATTTAAGGTCAAATTCTTAATTTCAATATATCTCAAAATCGATGTTTTTTATTTTTTTTTAACCTATCCCAATCGAAAGCTTACCTTTTTTCCTATGAGCCATGTAAAAATCAGAGTAGGACCATGGAAATTTTTGAGGAAAATAATAATTTATCATTATTTTACATAGAAAATGATGATTTATTATTAATTTCTTCAAAAATTTCCATGGTTCCACTCTGATTTTTACATGGCTCATAGGAAAAAAGGTAAGCTTTGGATCGGGATAGGTTAGAAAAAAATAAAAAACATCGATTTTGAGATATATTGAAATTAAGAATTTGACCTTGAATTTCAAGGTCAAATTGAAAAAAAACAACTTTTTTTCATCACCAGCTTATAGCCCGTGAAAACCCCTTTAAAAATCACTATTGATACTTTAAATTTGATTAATTTTACTTATCAATATATTAAATTGAAAAAAAGATATTTTCAAAAAAATCAAAATTTTCAAACTTCATAACTCAAAAAATATTTTATCAAATTCAAAAAAAATTTATATTTACACTTCTACTAATAATAGTTACATTTTAGCAAAGTTTAGAGAAAATTCATTTTTTGACCTGGACAGTTGAGGAATTTTGCCCCATATACAAATTCAATATTATTCCAAAATCATTCCGGATTAAGTCTTTTAATTGGATTGAATACGGATTGTTTTATTTTAGATAAATTTTTTAACGGACATAATTTCGGATTGTTGCGGAATAATAACGAACTTAACTCATAGACATTCAAGATTACTCCAGACTGATTTAGGAATCATTATTTCGCTGGCATTGATGTTAGACTAACGCGGATCATTTTCGGACATTTTAGTACAATTATCGGACTAATCCACACTAATTCCAAATTGAAGGGGACTAATGTCGGATTCATTTTTTACAGATTTCGGATTGTTTCGGATTATGCCTTTTTATTGTATTAAATCCGAATTGTTTCAGATTATGTCTTTCAATTGGATTAAATCCCAATTGTTGCAGACAATTGTCGGATTCATTGCATACAGCTTTTGGATTGTTTAGGAAAAGGATTTTGCCACAATTAATTTTAAACTGATGCGAACTAATATCGGATTTCTTGTTTATAGAGTTCGGATTGCTCCGGACATTTTGCGGATTAAGTTTTTTTTAACTATATTAAACTCGGATTGTTGCGGACTGATTCCGTATTCTTTACATATTGATTTCGGATAATTCCGTACTTATTTTAGAAGAATTCTTCACCGGTCATAAATTCGGATTGTTGCGGACTGAATTCGTAGACATTCAAGATTACTCTGGAGTGTTTTCGGATTCAGGTTTTCGTTCGGATTGATATCAGACCAACGCGGATCATTTTCGGACATTTATCGTACAATTTTCGGACTAATCCGTACTAATCTGTCCGTATTTAATCCGGAATTAGTCCGATATTTTTACTAGGGAGCGTCACTTTAAAAAACATCTCCTTTAACAAAACCACTTTGATTTTTTTGTTTTTGATGATTCTATTGCGAGTTAGAGTGCACACCGCGAATCTATTTTTTATGGAGGCGCCTGAGGAAAATCTCATTGTCTCGCTCAATTCCTAATATTTTTGAATTAAAATTTAGAGAAATATTGTTCAGATATTTCAATATTATATGCAAAGCGATAAAATAAATTAACTTTCTATGTATCGCGGAAAAAGAAATTCTTAAAAACATACTTATTTCCTCATGTTTAAGGGTTCATACCACTTTGTCATCTTCAAAAAATAAAAATTTTCTTATTACGGATTTCGATAGTCAAATATGTCAAAAATGTGGTATAAAATTTTTAGAAATATCCCAGCACTCAAAAAATATTTTTTTCAGTGCTATTTGAACGCGTACACAGGCTATTTAAGTTTACAACACAAACTTTATAAAGTTAATGTGGTTTTGAGAAAAACGCGTTTATAAACGCGTTTTTCTCAAAACCACATTTTTCCATGCTGCGTCATGTTTTTCTTAGAAACTGCAGGACCGATTCTTAAATTTTTTTACGAAAATCTTCGTCACATATGTGGGTATTGTCGAAACTAGAATTTTATTATTTAAAAATATTAATTTTCACTATTTTTTTAAACCATAAAACACCTTAATCTTCGAAAATCTTTTTTTAAATTGTCGCCATTTTGATATTTTTGCAAAAAAATTAAAAATTCTAGTTCGGACAACAAGCACAGTTCTACTGAACTTAAATAAACTTGCATTTTGTAATTCAGATTTTTCTTACCGGAGAAATCGATTACGCAGCTGGCATCGGTACTTTCAGCAGGTCTAAAAGTATTATTAAATTTTAAAGAAACAAATAATATTTTTTTAATGAAATAAGGTTTTTTATAAAGTTAAAAAAATGTATTGAACTAAAAAAGATGCAGATCAATATAATCCATAGGAATCGTAAAAAAAATTCTGAAAAATAGCTTCATTTACAAGCGTGTAAAGTGGTATGAACCCATAAGTGGCACATATTCCTGTAAGAGTTCAAATTACTTCTTATTGTATAGATAATGTATAGTTACTTAAAAATATTCGTAAAAAAGTTATACCAAGTTAATTGTTAAGTTGACAAAATCCTAATTGAGTCGAGAATCGCAAAAATTAGTATTAAGTTTGATAGGGAAAAATTTGTAAGACAAAATTGCGAAATGTAAAAACACTTGTACAGCTAAATATTTAAGGATGAAGACAGGTGTATAAATCAATAAATAAATAGCTATAAAGTTTTAATTTTACTAATGATTCGAAAACAGTTTGAAAATGATATTCATGTCAGTGTTTTTTAAAAAAAATTTGTTTATTATATTTAGGAAGCTAAATGCTCATACAATGAACAACTTGTTTATTATCCATTGTATGGCAATATCCCTTGAACAAATTTTAACGATGTTCTATTCCCAAATAGCACAACATTTTGCAAGAAGTTCGCAAGGAGTTAACTTGTTTACTTAGTCAATCTTATTTAAGCACTAAATACCATTAAATATTATTTTTAAAATATTAACCTCAATAATAATAAAAATGTTTCAATTATACGAAAATTACTTACAAGTTAAAAGAAAGCTTTTTCCTCAAAAAGTAGTTGGTTGTTTAACTTACTTCGTTTGGTTGGCTGTTATCATTTCCGCGCTTCATAAATATAAATCCGGGTTCAATCCTCAGTCCACCCAATTTATTTTTCAAAACAAAAAATCTTTCTTTAAAATCCTAACATCTCAAAATTAAATAGGTCAATACGTCACTTGGGGGGAAAAGTGTGCCAACTCAGATCAACAATGAAAACTGTGTCTTTCCGTGTAAGCGGTTAAAAATTACCAATTCATATGAAGAGGAAAGAAAGTTCCTTTTCAGGAAAGTTACAATTCGTTTCCTTTTTTAGGTTGTAAATACAATAATTTTTATAATTGAATTAAATATTTTTAAAAATAAATTTTATACATAAACAGATTAACTATTTATTATTTCATGTATAAAATGTATTTTTAAAAATATTTAAATTCAATAATAAAAATCATTGTATTTAGAACCTAAAAAAGGATACAAATTTTAAAATTCCTGAAAAGTCATTTTCCTCCCTGTTCATATGAATTGGAACTTTTTCACTGCTTACACGAGAAGGCACAGTTTTCATCGTTGATCTGAGTTGGAACAGTATATGGCACAGTATTATATATATAGCAACATTCTTCCCCAAGTGACGAATAATTAAATAATTAAAATCAGTAAATTAATCGATTTATTTTAATAATATTATTCTAAAATTTAACAAATTTTCCTTTTATTTTTTTCAGCTTTACATCAATAACTTCTTAAAAGTTAACACAGAAATGTTTAAATCTGGAGAAATTTAGAGGTTCAGGGAACTTATCTGAAACTATTATACTATTCGTCACAAATTCGCATTGAAAACTCCCTGCGAAATGTTGTGCTATTTGGGTTGGGGGCTTCTGAGCTCGCTGAATTTTAATCTGATGTTATCATTCAAAATGGCGGATACAATACGACGCATTAAATAGTAAATATCTGTGACCCGGACAGTGAAGGCAAGGAAAAAGTCTCGCTAAGTAAAATTGAGAAAATTACTCCGGCCGTCGAAGAAAGGAGAAGAATATGACCTAATTTATTTATGGTAATTAGAAAAACGGTAATTATGCAGATAAGCTGCTCCTGTCATAATTATCTAAACATTTACCGTTTGTTGTTTTTTTTGTTAATTTCTCTTATTTTATAAGTTACTAGGAGGAATAGAAAAATATAACACGTAAATTACATAAAATATGTAATATTTTTATCCACAGTTTTCTGTCGTATTTCTAAAAATATCAGGGTTCAGTATCTTTCGGTACCAACTAGAAAGTCAATTTGACTCCCTTATTTATTTATTTTTTTATTTGGTTTATACACCCGTCTTAAGCTTATCTAGCTATACAAGTGTGTTTACATTTCGCTCTTACAATATTTCTTAAATATATTTCTTAATTCTAAGTTTTGCGCCTACAGAACGTCTTGAAATTAGGAGTACTCGCATTTGCCTGGACCACCCGTCTAATGGGTTTTACTCCCTTATTGTTACCTGTTATATTTGCTGAAAAATAACAAATACATAATTTGTGAAGAGAAGCAATGAAAACCGCCAATTACATTCTCAATAGGACTCCCAACAGTCTCATTTCAAACTCAACTGATATGGACAAGAAGAAAAGCATCATTGGACCACGTGAGAGTTTTTGGCAGTGAAGCATATATGCTTATTCCCGACGCAAGGCGAACGAAGTTAGACGCAAAAAGTAAGAAGTTAATCCTTGTAGGATATGAGCAAGAGTCATTTAACTACTCTATGCTCCCGAATCTAAAAAGATAAAATAGCCAGAAACGTGACTTTCAACGAAAATACTCAAGAAGAAATCCACAAGAAGATGGAGATCAGCAGCCTAATCAGGAAGACGAATATCAGGATCGAAATCCTGTCAATGAAGTACAAATTGAGAACGATGAAAATAACGTGCCAGTGTGGAATTTTCAAGAGGCACTGACCTGTCAAGACGCCAATCATTGGAAAATTGACATTCAAAAAAAATTCAACGCTTTAAATAAAAATGGCACTTGGGAATTAATTCCTTTACCATTAGATATTAAACCTATAGGCTCACGTTGGGTAATCAAAGTAAAACTAAATGAAAATGGTGAAATTCAAAGTTACAAAGCCAGACTATGTGCCGAAGGATTTTCACAAACTCATGGAATCGACTACAACGAAACCTAATCTCCAACCACGAGATATGACACAATTCGTGTTTTACTAGCAATAGCCGTAAAAAAAGACCTGAGGATTGATCAATTCGATGTAAAGACTGCCTTTGTTCATGTCAGGTAGAAAGAGGATGTATATATGCTTTCACCCGACGGCTTGAATGTTGGTAGTAAAATAGTCTGCAAATTGAAAAGATCACTTTATGGTCTGAAACAACCATCGCGTTTCTGGAAAAAAATGTAATAGTTTCCTGCAAAAATTTGGATTTATTCAATTCAAATCAGACAAGTGAAAAAAGTTGCATATAGTGGATGCTTAGGAAATTCAACATTGCAGATTCAGTTCCGAATTCTACTCCAACAGACGCACAACCTATTCTAACATCAAACCTAGGAGAACTTATGACGCACAACATTCCTTTTAGAGAAGTATTTGGCTGTCTGACGTATGCAGTATCACCACCCGCCCAGATATTATGCCTAACTCAAAAGCATTGAAATGCAGCCAAAAGAGTCTTAAAATACTTGAAAGGGACTTAAGAATATGACATTAAGTACACGAAAGATGTCATTTATAAAGATTTATTCGTGTTTTCGGATTCCGATTGTGCTTACGACCAGGATATTAGGCGTTCCACTACAGGGTATGTGTTCCAAATATCAACATCAACCACCCTGTGTATTGACAATCAAAGTGCTTTAAAATTAATCCGAAGTTCGAGTTACCACAAATGCAACAAACATATTGACGTTATTTATCACTATGTGCGCGAAAAATACGAGTCAAAAGAAATTAGCCTTCAATTTGTACCTACACATGATCAGTTAGCTGACGTATTCACGAAACCATGACCATAATTAGGATGTCTTCCTCCAACCACTTCTTTGTTTAGACTGCTCGGAGAAAATTTCCAAGACCTGGGTCCGATGCCTAGGGATGAATCAGCTTTCTGAGAGAAGATGTTAATAAATTAGTTGTTGAATTGAATTCTATTACATCGAAAATTAATATTCTTTTTAATTTTTTTCTCATTATATATATTTTGGTTGTTTAATGTAATTATAGTTTAATTCTATCAACTTTCATCAAGTGATGCTTTTGTTTTATTAGTTTCAAGTTTAATATATTCAGTTTAATAATTTAATTATGATTATTATTTGCTCATCTTCATTATATAGGTTTTTTAATTTTAGTATAAATAATGTTGATTAAACAAAATAATATTATAATGTATCTGTTTTTTGAAGGGCTCCTTAGCCCTTCCTAACTTTGCATTGCGAAGTCCTTGAGTACTCCCTTTAAAAGGTGGTGCTCTCTGGGTATTAATCTAATCATTTTATATCGGCAGTAAAAAAATTGTTTTTTAAAATTTTCAGATCCGCGAATGAGAGATTGGTTAATTATGGACAGCATTTGGTACCCAATTATAATTACTTTTGTTTATGTTGTTGTTGTATTTAAATTGGCACCAACTTTTATGAAAAATCGTCCGGCCTACAAATTAAACACGTTTATAAAATGTTATAACCTCTTTCAAATTTTCTCAAATGCTTATATAGTTATAAACGTGGCACCTTGCTATCCATTTTATCGAGCTCTTGAATGTCGCCCTCTTCTTTACGCAATGGATGCTTGTGGTATGACGGTATGTATTTTTTATATAACAAACGATTTAATTTAATTATTGAGTCAAGAAAGAGCACGCAAATTTTTATCAATAAAATAGTGAAACCTCAAGTTACTTAAAATAATACTTATGAGTTTTCATAGTTTTTGTTAGTAAGCTCAGATATTTACTCAAAATATAATTAAATATTACAAAGTTTTAAAAATAAAATGATAATATCCAGAGGTTTATTCTTTTATTGAAAAAAATGTAAATTTTCTTTTATTAAACAACTCAATTTGCATAAATAGTGAACTTGTTTGTCTCATATGGTAATTTTGATGTCACTGAATACTAAGATGGCTCTTATTTTCCGAAAATTGGAATTTTAGAATGTGAAAAAATGAGCCTTGCACGAGAACAGCCTAAATTTTATGTTACAACTACGAATGAAGATATTGACTTTTAGCGATTTGTGACATTTATTAGATGTCATTTAAACTTTTTGGATTAGAGTTAGGTATTCATGTGATAATTATATCGATACAGCTCTCAAAAAACAAGCTGCGTGTCAGAATGCACCACACCAGTGACAATTTTGCGTTGGAACGAAACAGTAAGTTAACCGTCGCCACCGATGGCCCTTGACTGCACAGTGGGACAATATGAAGTGAAGTTAGAGATTATAAAGAAAAATTAAATTTACATTTATTAATATTTATTCAATAGTATTTATTTGTACATGATATTGATTCAATAACTTTTAAGCATATTTCATAGGTAATATCAATAACTTAAAAAAGTGTTTAACATTTTATTTATGATAAAAATTGTGCAAAAATTCATATTGTAAAATTAAAATTAAGTACTATATAATATTATAATAAACAAATCTTCTAACATATTTTTATTTACACTGTAAAATATTAATGAATAACAATAATAAAAAATAAAAATAATTATATATTATTAATTTGAACTTCCTGACATAAATTTTTTACCAATTTCATTATAAATAAAATGTTAAACATTTTTTATAAATTTTTGATATTATAGAATATGCTAAACTGTTACTGAATCAATATTATGTACAAATAAATACCACTCAATAAATATTAAGGATTTTAAACTAAATTTTTCTTTGTAATCTAAAGCATTTCACCCCTCTCTTGGTAGAGAGTAGGGATTGTGTATGTATGTGAAAGTGAGCGCTCTAATGTTATACTGATTTATCGTCTGATACGAAGCAGACGTGCTTTATAAGTGTCGAGCAGAATATTTTAAGAATATTAATAAAGTGTTGTTATAAAAATTAATAATTATGGAGTTAGTTATTTAACAAGAACACATAGTATGAATCTTGGTGTAATATCGTCAGGTCTCGCTAAATGTCGTCACTGGAAATTTGTTGGGTCCGTCGGTCTCAGTTAGTGTCATTGGCCTAAGCCACGCCCTCTTAGTAAAAGTTGTCACTACATTGGCTTATGTTTTGGCAAAGTTGATTTTTCGCATTAAAAAGAGTAAAAAAAGTGGGGACAGTGACACTTGTCGGCTCTTGAACGACGACACTTTGTGAGCCATGATACTTACTTAATACGACACTTTGTGAGACCTGACTGTATTTAGATTTATACCGCATTACTCAAATTAGTGACCCTGACGTAATGTCGGTGAGAAAAATAAATTTTCTCAATCAACACTTATCTGGTGATTTTGTGGCCATCCGATTGTGATGTTTATTAATAAAAACTGCAACCATACAGATGATTAGTTTCTTCAAAAAAGGACCTACAATTCATTTTCTGTAATATGTTTCGATTGCATTGGATCAATTTTCAACCTATATAAACATTTTATTCATCTGAAATCGGACCTTCGCTATTCCAAAATAACTTCGAAGATGACGTCAGCGGTGCTGCATATTTCCTAAGTACGGTTGCTGATCATTTATTTTAAACGCTTTTTGAAAACGGCGCATAGGCTTACTATTCCACCCATGCAACAGGTATGATTTTTTCTTTGTTTTAGCTAGATAACAGTTTATCTACATGTATCAAGTTCACCATGGACTTCACCATCACCATTTACGCGTTTACATCACCATCAACAGGAACTTCGTGGCATATGGAACTTTAAAATGTTTAATTTTTTTAATGATGTGCGCTTTATGATTGTAAGTATGTTTGTGTTTGTGTGAATGAAAATCTCTTACAAATTATAATCTCTTTATGACAAGTTCAACACATTTTATTATTTATTTTTCTTTCGCGATTTTTTACCTAACGGTTTTTAATGCCAAATTAAATGTCTTTTAAGTAAAAGATAACAATGCGTATCGTATTAAGCGATCGAAAACTGGATCGAATAATAGACGTAGATCACAATCTGGTAACCATAATAATAATTTTTGCTTTTACTACGATAGCTTCAGAAATAAAGCCGTTATATATGCAAACCACCTTGCACTTTTAAAAAATTTGATAAATCGGAAAACTAATGAATTCACTACATGTTCACGGTGAAGTTGCAGGTTCGAAAAACCTCTTTATTAAGGACCGAGATTTCGGATTTGTATTCCTTGTAGATTCTAGATACTGCGAATAATTCGCTCATAAACACGTCTGGCGATCGTCAGTTAAATTTAAATTTTGGCCTTTGTCGTTTATTCGAATGAAATTCTGGTATTGCATCAATATACACATTCCAAAAATAAAGTGGTGTAACTAGTGACGTCGTAAACAACATTCATACAACGGAACTTCCTATATCAGAGTGCACTCGCCACCTTGCAACACCTCTTCATATGACTTCGAAGAAGGACGGTGGTTGGAGAGTGTGCGGTGATTATTACCGTAGATTAAATTCTGTAACAGTTCCAGATAGATATCCAATTTCATTTATCCGAGACGTGTCTTCTATGATTTAGGAAAAAGACTTTTTCTAGTTTAGATCTTCAATTAGCATACAATCAGATCCTCATTGTTTCTGAACATATCCCAAAAACAGCAGTCTTTTTGAGGAGGAGCATGAGATTTATTTGCGTACCGTCTTCTAGCACATTACTTGGGCGGGCTTTCGACTGAATTTGGGAAAATGTGTTTTCGGTAAATCCGATTCTAAATTTATGGGATTTTTCATTAACGGTAGCGGACATCGCCTCCCTTAGCGGAGAAAGCTTTCAAAAAGTGTTGATATAGTTGACATAGAATTAGAATATCTAATCAAAGATAATCCAACATCTTTAAGTCTTAGGTTGTGGGGTCCTGATCACACCCCAATAATATGCAATATATCAGAAGAGATTGTCAGATCTTATGTCCCTATGTTATTTCGTAACGAATTTTTGATATATTCCGGCATATGTAAATAGATTTTTAAAGCTATAACACAATTATTCTTGTGTAAAGAAGTAACGTTTATAATAAGTTTAAGTCGAATCATAACAGTTTTATTTTTTTTCTTGTTTTATTTATGTATAAATATTTTATGACCATGTTAAGTTTTGTAATATAATAAGATAAATATTATTAAATATTTTTAATTAAAAAAAATATCGTTGGTTAATCGGCGGAGAGTAGAGACTGTGTGTAAATGTATGTGAACGTGAACATAAGTGCTCTAAAGCTATATTGGTTTACCGTCCGATACGAAGCAGACGTGTTTTGTAAAAGTCGAGCAGAATATTATAAGAATAGTAATAAAGTATTTTGAGAAAAATTAATAATTATAGAGTTAGTTATTTAACAAGAACACATACTGGGAATGTTGGTGTAATATTTAATATCGCCTTACCCACACCCTTGTACAGTCAGCGCCATCAGTGGTGACGGTCAACTCTCTGGTTAGTTTATTCTTATGGAAAACTGTACTAGTAGTGCCACCGAGGTGGAATGCACCTGTGCATCTGCGAAAACTCAAACCTCCGTTAATAGATGCTTTTTACGAAACTTCTGCTAATTAATGCACCTTGAGCATACAACCTTTCTATTACTCAACAGTTTGAATTGTGGTTATGAATTCTTATCATTTTGAATGTGCCGAATACGAGTCTAATGTCAAATAGTATAATGTGCAATATGGGGAAGATTGGACGATTTACGGAGCAGACGAATGTCTTTAGCACGAGTCAAGAACTGAGATGAGCGAATTGAAGTGCTCGACTCGTGCTAAACACTTCGCCCCACCGTAAAATTAAAATTACCATGGATTTTTATTTGACTTGAGTTGTTCCCGTTTTATTGTGCACATCGCAAGCCGCTTTTTAAAAAAAGTTTTTTTGGACAACAGCTACAATTTGCACAAAATATTAATATCTTTTAAGTTTCAAAGTTGCTAAAGCGTACTGCTGAAGAATATTTTCCATATTTGTATGTAATTTGTAAATAAGTATTGAAAAATAAAGTTATACGAGTTGAATTTTTGTCAGAAGTGACATACAATTTAGCGGCGAGCACACAGACAATTGGATCTATGTTACAGTAGTTTGGAAGGTGGCGCCTATTCAAGGTGGTGGCCGCTGCTGGACTAACTAACATCAAAATGCACAGTGTTCTTCAGCGGTCACAAAGTTTAACAAAAATGTCAAAGAAAACCTCAACTGGCATCTTTTTTATGTATTATACTTTAAGGATCATTTTAGATTTAAATACTACCTATTCACGTTTCTGATATGGTTCAAAAACAGTTTTATCACTTGATTAACAGAATATATGTTATAGATACTATGCACCACTTTATAATAAAAAATGGTAAAATAGTTTTTAATTATTTACTCTCCTTCAGCATTTGTTTTTTCAGTTTTTTAAATTGTTTATAAAATATTAATAAATTTAAAATCATTCAATGTTGATAAATGTCAATAAAAATAGAAATTAAATGCGTATGAAGGATCGTCTATCGAGTTAATTTTATAGTTTTTCTATGTGTTTTTTAAAATTATCGATGAATTGATTCGCCTGCTTGCTCAGACCAAAAGCGCAATCTCATTGTTTAAAACATGTGTCGACCATTTTAAATGTTCCAAAATTACATGCATGCTTCAATGATTTTGACAACCCAGTGCTTTCAAAAGCTTTTTTACATATTATAATTTTTTAAAATTAGTCAGCAACGACTTTAGTCGAAATATAATGGAATGACTCATCAAAAAAATATATATTAGTTCATTTGATGAAATATTTATTAGTATCGCTTTAGAGTTGGGAGCAATTTGCTTGCATGTGTATGTATGTGTAGGTGTGCGGGACATGCATTTAAACGGAAATATTGCATTAATCGATTAAAATGGTTTTTACTTTCAATTGTTTTTCATGTATCTTAAAAACGCGGTCAGGTAGGATTTAGGTAAAAAAATAATCCTTAAAGTATAAAATACATCAAAAAGATGCGACAAGTAGTTTTCTTTAACATTTTTTTTAAATCTGTTGATCGCTGAGGAAAACTGATTAGTCCACTTTCAATCTTTGATACAATAACTTCCTCGAAATATTTTTTCAAAAATGGAGAAGAGCCCCACTCAGTAGGCCTTCCCCTATTATTCCTCTAAATATGAACCCGAAATATTTTCTCCGCTGAAGATGAGGAGAGATTCTGAGAAGAGCCTGGTAAATTTAAAAGTTGAGAAGAAATTCAACTGAACATGTATTTCTAAACACTTTGTGGCACAGTCAATTTCAACGAAACTCGTGACACAAAAGTTTTTAGGGTATCTGATTACGAATCCAGTGCCAGATTTTAGAAATTCGAAATGGCGAATCCAACATGGCGCGCGAGATAGGTTAAAATTCATCCGATTCACTTGTAACTCATTATTCGTAGGTTTTTGGGGACGCTAACTATCCGGTGTTAATTTTTAAAAATTTATTGGATTCAGTTGATATTTGGTTGTACAGTTATTTGTACGGTTTTTGATTTTAATGATTTTTAAACTATATAAATTATACTTTTTATTATGCAAAAAGAATTTTTAAATTTTATAATACAGGCTGATTACAAATAATTAATTTTTGAAAAAAAAGGTTTTTTTAAATTATTTAAAAAATTTTAAAATTAATTATTTGTGATCAGCCTGTAGAAATACACTATCATACCAATGTTTAGCTAATTAGGTCAAATAATGTAGAAGTTAGGGGAAAAAACGTTTTTTCAAAAAAAAGTAAGTTTTGCTTTGACAACGCTAGGGCAATCTTACTTACGTAGCAATCTTTTTTCATTTATAGAGCTGTTTGCACGCGTGTCAATTGACGTTAGTTTTTTTACTAAATTTTGAGTGGTTTTTCGTTTATCGCGAGCATTGTGGGGATTTAATAGAAGGGAAATGCAATTGCTGAATAGATAAAAGTGTTATTCAAGAGTTTTTTTGGAACTTATTTAGACTATTTAGCAAAATAAAGGGGACATGGTGAATAAGGAGGTTAGGATAACAGTCAAGGAAAATGGTGTTACTTCCGGTGTAATCACCGTCGACGACGAACAGAAGATGCAGGAACTAGATGAGGGCGCCATCTCTAACTACAACAGAGAAACTCGAAGTCAAAAATCTAAAGGGACTAAAATTGTCAACAAACAATCCGAAGCTGACAAAGATCAGATAAAAAAAGAAAGTCATGGTAGAAATAATTAAACAGAAAAAAAGAGGCAGACCAAGAAAAAATAAAAACAAAGTAAGTGAAAAAGTTGGATCAGAAACATTAGAAGAATTTCAAAAAAAGAGAAAAAAAAACAACGAGAACGACAACAGTGACAACATTGACAATAATGGGGAGGATTCAGAGACAGATGAAGAAGAAGCTAGTGACGAGTTAGATAGCACTATAACAGAAAGGGATTTAGAAGAGTGACAAAAAATGAGTGAAGTATTAGTACAGAGTGGAACAGAAAGTAAGCTACAATCAGAATTAATAAAAGCTTTAGACAACTGGTGGGAAAACAAGATAAGCAAGAAAATTGAGAGAAGCTTTCAAAAACACGATAAAAGAGTAAAAGAATTAGAAGAGAAAGAAGAAAAATATATTCAGGGAGAGAACTACAAAATGAAATTAAAATAAAAACATATATGTACTTCTTTTACAATCCCCTTAGGGGGCAAATTTTGACCATTTTTCAGCATCGTTCTTTGATTTGGTGCTATTCCAAGAAACATGGCAGGAAGAGCATACCTGGGAAAAAGTCAAAAAAAGCTTGGACCCAAATTATGTTTGGTTTGCAAAGCACGCTATAAGATCGTCAAAGAAAGGTAGGGCAAAAGGTGGACAATTAATAGGGTTAAAAAAAGAATGGAGAGACAATGTAAATATCAGCGAATGGGAATTTGGTTTGAGAGTGGAAGGTAAGGATCTAAACTTAAATACCAGAAAAATAAATTTTGTTTCAATTTATAATAATGTTAAAATAAAGAATATTCAAAATGCTCTAGAAAATTTAATAGAAGAAGTAAAAACAGAGGACGAGTATTTGTTACTAATGGGTGACTGGAACGCCAGAATCGGAAAATAACAAAATAGCTTAGAAGAAGAAGATCAAGATTCATATTTACAGGGAGAAGCAAGGGCTGTGTTACCTATAGCCAAGAAGTCGGAAGACAAATTAGTTAACAACGAAGGAAAAAAACTATTAGAATTATGCGAAACCAACGGACTAACAATTCTTAATGCTAAAATTAAATGTTTTAAAATTTCAGAGCCAAATACATTAGAAGAAGAAAGATTAATATGGAAAGAGGAAAAAATAGAAGAATACAACGATGAAATGGACAAATTATGGGAGGAGACCGAAAAACCAAAAGAGTGACAAGATAGATGGGAGAGAATAAAAGGATGTATTTGGGAAGCTGCAAGAAGAGTGGGAATGACTAGCAAGTTAAGCAAAAAAAAGGAAGCAGTTTTAAAAACTAAGGACAGTTGGTTTGACAATAAATGTAAAGAACAGAGAAGGAAAGTATAGATCAGTCTTAAAGAATTTTTAAAAACTAAAGGAGAGGAAGAAAAAGTAAATATGTCAACAGAAAAAAAAACTGAAGAAACTATATAAAAAGAAAAAGAAAGAAGAAAACGAAAAGAAATGGACAGCGGTAGAAAATAGTAAAAACATGAGTAAGTTTTGGTTAGCTCTAAAAAGTTTTCGATCACAAAGAAGGATAAAATATGGACAAGGAATAGGAAAGAAAAGATGGAAGAGACACTTTGAATCATTGTTGGCTGGAGTAGATAGCGATGGAAATGACGACAGAACCGAAAGACGAAACAAAGAAGAAGCAGAAAATATAGAAAGCAGAAATGAGGAGAAAAATTTTCAGGACGAAAGAGAGAAGCAGGAGACAGAAGAAATTCTGAACAAAGAAATTTCACCAGAAGAATTCTTAAAGTGTTTAAAGAGAATGAAAAACGGAAAAGTAGCTGGGGAAGACGGGATAGCAATGGGATTCTTTAAAGGTCTTAACGGAGTTTAAACTGTAAAATGCTATCAAACAATGAACGAATTTTCGAAAAGTGGACAGATAGCAAACAGATGGGAAAAAGCTAATATATCGCCAATTTACAAGGGTGGAGAAGAAAACGGCACAGGAAAGTATAGAGGAGTTTCATTGCTGGATACTGGATACAAAATACTCACTGCAATTATGGCCGAACGCATAGGAAACTGGATGGAATCAGGAAACCGATACAGGGAATCACAAGCGGGGTTTAGAAAAAAAAGATCCACGAGAGATCACATATTCGTCCTGAATACGCTAATAAACAACAGTCTAAAAAGAAAAGAAGGAAAATTACATGTCACCTTCGTAGATTTTCCTAAGCATTCGACACAGTGGACCGGGAACTATTATTTAGCAAATTAGAAAAAAATGGAATAAAAGGAAGAATGCTTAACATGATCAAACGAATCTACATTAAAACTGTTAATCAAGTAATTACTCCAGAAGGATTGACGGATAGCTTTGTAACTAACAGGGGTGTAAGACAGGGCTGTCCGCTAAGCTCTGCTCTATTCAACATTTTTATAGACGATATGGTTGAAATCTGGAGAAAAAAGAAGATTAGAGGGACAGTAATAGGGAAAACAAAAATTTTTGCTCTAAAATTTGCCGATGATTTAGCAGTGATAGAGGACTTTCCAGAGGATATGAAGGTAATGATCAACAGACTACAGACTTACGTATACAATAACAGATTAGAAATAAACGTTAACAAAACCAAATTAATGATATTTAGAAATAAGGGCAGAAAAGGAAAAGAGATGGATTTGAAAATAACAGGAAAAAAAGTTGAGAAAGTTGATCACTTCAAGTACTAAGGGGTTCTGGTTCAGCACGAGAGGAATATATACTAAACACGTACAAATTATGACTGGAAAATTGCGGAAGGCAACAAACACGGCGTGGGGAATCATGACAAGGGCTAGAATTGGCGGTTTGAAAAGAAGATTATATCTTATGGACATTTTGGCAAAATCGGGAGGCCTCTACGGGGTCGAAATATGGGGACTAAAGAGAAAGGACGATCTTGAAAGAGCCCAATCTAGATATGTTAAAATGAGCATGGGACTTGATAAGAACCAGCATAGAAATAGAAACAAAAGAAAGAGCCCTGAAATATGTATCGAAGATAGCGCAAATGGAGAATTACAGACTTCCGAAAATTTGTCTTAAAGAGAAAGTAAGAGCAATAAAGAATAATAAACCGTCAGTATGGGGTAAAAGCTTCAAAAAAACACTGAAAGATCTGGGAATTTTAAGGATCTTAAATTGGATAGGAACAGAAAAGGAAAACGAAATAAAGAAGGAAACCGAAAATGCAAAAAAGAAGCTTAAAGAAAATGAGAGAGAGGAAGACAACAAGAGGGTCAATAAGTCATCGTACTGCAGTCTGTATGACAGATGGAAATTACCAGAAGGAGGAGAATTCTATTGGAAAGTTAAAGACGTAGGGATATCCGAAAAAATCCAGTGGACAAGAATTCGATGTGGAAATGTTGGAAGAGCAGGGAAAAAAGGATTCAAAAATGTAGATTGTCGTTTTTGTGAGGAAGAAGAAGAAAATCTGGAACACATTTGGCTGTGCAGAGAGGCCAGAACCAAAATTGATTCAAAATGGGTTATAGAAGTGAACGAATGGTTGGATAAAAATAACGAAGAAGGGTTCATGGGATACCTTTGTAGCACCCTAAAAGGAAAACCGATCCCGGGCCTCTGCAAATACGCGAAATTTTTCGAAGCACAAGCCAAAGAACAAGAGAGGAGATTTTTAAAAAACAGTGATGTAATTTTTTAGAACTGTTGAAGTTTATATAATTTTTATATGTATTATGTCTAGTTCTTAAGTTATTATAAGTAAAAGTATGGGCTGTCAAATATGTAAAAATACAAAAAGATGTACATTGAGAAATAAATCTATAATAATAATCTATTTATTTTTGTTTTAAAAATTCTTCATTTTGTTCAACTGTTAAGAGTTTTAATGTGCATGAAATATAAAATTTCTTAAATTAATTATGAGTATAATTAATACACATATTTCGTTCTAAATAATTAAAATGCACACAAATATTTTCATTCATATAACTTCCGGGGAAAACAGCCGAAAAATCGAAACCTATAACCGACCTAAAAACCGACATTTTTAAGAAACCGAAAACAAGAAACCGTAACCGAAATTTTTCACATTAAAAACCGAAACCCAAATACAGGAACCTTAATTCTTTGGAAAAAAACCGTAACAGAAATACCGAAACCGTATTTTTTTAGAAGAATACAGAAAAGTGGAAACCGATAAAATTTCGGTTGCTATCAGCCATATTGGAACCGACATTTTTAATTTTGAAAAGTTGATACCAGACTCGTAATCGGCGACCCCAATAAGCCTGAGTAACGAGTTATAAATGAATTAGATGAATTTTTACAAATCTATCATATTAGATCCACCATTTTAAATTTAAAAAAAAGACACTGTACTCGAAGTATTATGTAGAAGAATTTTACAAACCTACTCAACAGGGCTTAGGAAGCTTAACCTAACCACCCGAATTATTCCCAAAAACTGTTGCGATAAGTATATGAGTATAACAATAATATATATTCTACGTTGTTAAGACAATTTATATTTTCTGTGCTTAACCCTGCAAGCATAAGGTTAAAAATCAAAATACTGATCGTAAGGCTGGGTGTTTTCCACTCAGTAATGATTTCCTATTTAAATATTAAAAAAAAGTCTAAAATCATTGAAGTTTTTGACAATAATTGTTTTGTATCGGGTTTTGATAAATTCTTCATATCTTAACATAATTTATTATTTATATGTAACATTAAGCTCAAATCATTGAAAAATTATGTCACTAGATGGACTTTACCCAGCCTTTCGGTCTCTAATATTGTAATATATAAGTAGATATTAATAAATGTAATTATTATTATGATTTCAGATAGCAAAATGTGGTTATTTTGGCATATGGTTAAAACTATTTGATCTCAGTGAAACATTGACATATATACTGCGAAAGAAAAATAATCAAGTTACATTTTTACATTTGTACCATCATATAAGTACTTTTTTAATTGGCATGTTTTTTACAAGGTATTTTGGCACCGAATCAGCTTTACTTATTCCAATGTTGAATTGTGCTGTTCATGTTTTAATGTACTTTTACTACTTTCTTAGTAATTTTGAAGGTCCAATTAAACAAAAAATAATTCCCTTCAAACGTTACCTGACACTCATACAAATGGTAAATGTTAATTTTTTAAATATACTGATATAAGATTAAACAATTTTCATTCGAATCATTCAAGTATACTAGAAATGATTTCAATAGTTTATATATTACAACCCTGGAATGTGATGTTTTGGGACAAACAAAGAAATCCAAACTAATTAAATTTTATACAAAATAAATTAAAAATCAGACAATCATTATAAAACAATAGAGACAACAATTATTAAAATTTAATTTCAAAACTCTTAAAATTTATTTATCAGTGCATATGAACCAGAACACTCTAGATGTCATTTTCAAATGACTTAACATTAATTTTTAATGAACTTAAATTACATCACTTGAAAAATTATTATTTGCTAGCGATGATCCTAACCCTTTACGGACGGGAAGGACAGATTTTTTACTGAATATTCAAGGTCACCGCAACGGTGACCAAACAATTTCCTTCTAGAGAATTCCATTTAGGCAATACATTTTGGAAGTGACACTTGGACAGTCTCCGAGATACAAATAATATCCGTTCTCGAAAATATTTCTAGAAGATATGTAGTGTTCCTGGGACCTCTAAAGTTCCAAAAAATTATCCTCACTAGAGCTTCATTTTTGGAATTTCAGGCGACATTAATGTTACTTTTTCCTCTCAAAATAAAATCCTTAAATGGACTAAAAAATTAGTTTCTAGAAGATTTTTTTGGGAGAATTTTGTAACTCCAACGGTTTTATCCTATTTCGGTTTGTGGTCCTTAAAGTAGTGTATGGTTTTGAATCACTATTGTCTGACATATAGTCTTCCTGTTTTTCTTTAGTATGAGGTTTGCCTCTTTCTTAACAACACCTAATCTTTTAACAAGTCGAACATTTTTTAATTTTCAAATATGCTATAGTAAAAATCACTTTAACCTTATTTTGCAAATTTTCCTATTCAGATTCCTTTGCATTAAAAATAACAATGTTTTTGTCTCTTTCTGCTTTCTGCAGAAAAAAGATTGTCCTTTCAGCTCGTTCCAGTCTACTATTTAGTTTAACATTTTCACTTACTAACTGTGGACACTTTTCATTTCTTCACAATCTTCTAATATTTTTTAATTTTTCATTTCCAAGTTTTACCGATCAAAAAAAAATCCGCTACACAATATCAAGTTTTTTTTACTATTGTTAATTTCAGGTTTAATATCTCAGAGAATAATCTTTTTATATCATCGTTAGTGGTCACCTTTAACTTTCATTATACTCGAATCAATCACTTAAAATTCTTTAATATCCTTAAAAACCTTTAAGGAATTTGCAGATACGCGGTATTACAGTAGCTCTGACGATATGTGCCCCACGTTTAAGAAAACAATATTACTAAGGTTTCACAAAACATCTCACCCAAAAGTAATGTATCTGCTATCTGTAGGTTAAGATGCATTTAAATTACTATGCATAGTTCAGACGATAGTCCAAAAATTTTGCCATATAGTAAAATCTTGCTTTCAACCTTATTGTGCCCTACGCACACTTGTTCAAAATACGTCTTTAAGACTTTGACAAAAGAAGTCTTAAACCTTCAACTTTAAGGCTCAGAACTGAAAAGTACTTTAATAATCACTGAAAACCTGCAGTCGCTATCTGAAATTATCAAAAAAGCTGGGTTAGGTAGCACTTGATAAAAATCGATTTCCCTAACCGGATTCGGTTGCAATTTGTTACTTGAGCTTTTTTGAGGTTGCTAATGACGAATTGGAACTTAGATTCAAAAATTTCAAAAAGACGGATATAAAATAACAAATTCACTCAATTTTTCAAAACTTGCGTTGACAATTTTTAAAAATTGAGTTCGCCATTTAAAAAATTTTTAAAAGCTACGTTCTAATTTGTCATTAGCAACCTGACAAAAGTAACAAGTTGTAACCGAGTCCGGTTAGGGAAATCGATTTTTACCAAGTGCTACCTAACAGCTTTTTTGATAATTTCAGAAAGCGACTGCAGGTTTTCAGTGATTATTAAAGTACTTTTCTGTTCTGAGCCTCAAAGTTAAAAGTTTAAGTTTTTATTTAAGCTCTCGTAGAGATTTCTATCATGTTTTTAAAAATTGTCAACGCATGTTTTGAAAAATTGAGTGAATTCGTTATTTTAAATCCGTCATTTTGAAATGTTTGAATCTTAGTTCCAATTCGTCATTAGCAACCTCAAAAAAGTTCAAGTAACAAATTGCAACCGAATCCGGTTAGGCAAATCGATTTTTATCAAGTGTTACATAGCCCAGCTTTTTTGATAATTTCACATAGCGACTGCAGGTTTTTAGTGATTATTAAAGTACTTTTCAGTTCTGAGCTTTAAAGTTAAAGGTTTAAGCTTTTATTTAAGCTCTCGTAGAGATTTTTATCATGTTGCGTTTTCTTGTTACGCTGCCTCAAAAAGTGCTACCTTAGCTTTTAATAAACACAGGAAATTTGAAATAAATACGATATGATCATTTTTTTGTAACCCAGTGTAATTAATAATTACCTGAAATGTGCAAAGATTTTATTGAGATTTTATAGCAATGTTATTTTCATATTTCCTTGTGAAAACGTTATAAATTAAAGAAAAACTAATTTATATTGGTTAAAGAATGTAAAACTATTATTATATTGTGTGATCCCTGGCGGATTCGATTTGCCACGTTTGTAGACATTTGGTAAATGGCTCTATAAGTCTGATAATAGACAGAATAAAATATCTACTTTACCAACAACATTTTCTATTTTAGCATTAGAAAAAAATAGAAAATATGAAAAGTCCCCAACGGCAGATTTATATTTAGCTTCCTCAATACAATGATTGTAGGACAAATATATACCGATTGCTTATTTTTTTATTCTAGAATTATTATTTTAAAGTATTAAGATAAAATTAAGATATACATGAATCGATTCGTTGTCATAACAGGAATATAATTTTGACAAGAATTAACCAATTAAGTCCCATGAAGAAACCAACCATTGTATTAAAAAACTAACAATTGGATTCATAGGCAAATGAAAAAAAAGATATACCTATTTTTTTGTTTTTAATTTCAAATTGTTTAACAACAATTGTTTAAACCAATTAATGAAAATTGTAAATTTTTTTAAAACTGTATACGCTTATCGATTCTAAGTGGAAAAATAAGAATGTTTTGTATGGGTAGTTTTTTTCTCTAAGTCGTATTTTGTTTATAAAATTGTTATAAACAAATTATGCTGGATAAAGGGTGTTTCATTCCAAGCATTAACAAATGGATTTTAAGTAAAACTAACAATTGGATTCATCGGAAGATTGAAAAAAAAGATACACCTGTTTTTTTTGTATTTAATTTCCAATTGTTTAACAACAATTGTTTAAACAAAGTAATAAAATTTTTTTAAAAATTTTAAACTGATAAAGCTAATCGATTCAATTTCGAAAAATAAGAAAGTTCTGTATGTTTCTTTTTTTACTCTAAGTCGTATTTTGTTTATAAGATTGTTGTAAACAAATTATGCTGGATAAAGGGTGTTTCATTCCAAGCATTAACAAATGGATTTTAAGTAAAACTAACAATTGGATTCATCGGAAGATTGAAAAAAAAGATACTCCTGTTTTTTTGTTTTTAATTTCAAATGGTTTAGCAACAATTGTTTAAACAAACTAATAAAAATTTTAATAAATTTTAAAACTGATAAGGCTAATCGATTAAATTTGGAAAAACAAGAAAGTTTTGTATCTGTATTTTTTTACTCTAAGTCGTATTTTGTTTATAATATTGTTACAACCAAATTATGTTGGTAAAAGTAAAACTAACAATTAAATTTATAGGCAAATGGAAGAAATGATATAATCATCACAAAACATTCTTATTTTTCCAAATTGAATCGATTAGCGTTAACTGTTTTTAAATATTTTTAAATTTTTATTAATTTGTTTAAACAATTATTGTCAAATAATTGGAAATTAAAATGAAAAAACAGGTATATCTTTTTTTCAATTTGCCTATGAATCCAATTGTTAGTTTTATTTATAATCCATTTGTTTATGCTTGGGATGAAACACCCATTATCTAGCATAATTTGTTTATAACAATTTTAGAAACAAAATACGACTTGGAAAAAAATGACCTATATAATTCATTCTTATTTCTTCACGTAGAATCGATTAGCTTTATCAGTTTAAAATTTTTAAAAAAATTTTATTACTTTGTTTAAACAATTGTTGTTAAACAATTGGAAATTAAATACAAAAAAACAGGTGTATCTTTTTTTTCAATCTTCCGATGAATCCAATTGTTAGTTTTACTTAAAATCCATTTGTTTATGCTTGGAATGAAACACCCTTTATCCATCATAATTTGTTTATAACAATTTTATAAACAAAATACGACTTAGAGAAAAAAATTATTCATACAAAACATTCTTATTTTTCCAATTGTTAGTATTTTAATACAATGGCTGGTTTCTTCATGGGACTTAATGGGTTAATGAAAATTGTAATAAAGAAAAATTAGTCTCATTAGTAGATACAATTAATATTCTTATTCCAAATTTCCCTAGATTTTCATATTCTCTCTATTTGCGGTCCGTAGGCGGCGTTCACTAGAAGTATTCGTATTCTACAGTTTCCATCTCATGTGACGAGAAAACCCATTAGACGGGTGGTCCTGTCAAATGCGAGTACTTCTAATTTAAAGACGTTCTGTAGACGCAAAACTTGGTAAAATTGGGATGCAGCTTGTAAGAAGAATTTCTTCGGGGACACTTGTAACGCTGGTGTTGGAGCAAAAAACGAGTGTATAAATAAATATTTTTATATTCTTTTGTCAATATAAAATATGTTTTCCTAATTTACAACGTTTTCATAAAGAATATATTAAAAATAACATTGCTATAAAATCTCAATGAAATCTTTACACATTTCAGTTAATTATTAATTATTTATAGCTTTATTTGTAAAAGTTCCAACCATATTTTCTATCAAATTCTGTATTATTACACGGAAAAAAATGTAAGGTGCACATGCTATACCTTTTAAAAAATTTATCCAACAATTAACTTCACTTCATATAAAAACAATAGGAAATAATAAGTGTGAAGTGAATTGAATAGTAACATTTTTAGACAGGGATAACCAATGCACCAAAAGGTACAGATACTGTCCCAAACATTTTTCCGTGTAACAGACTTGTAAATCCATTTACCAAATGACTACCCTTTTGGGTAGACATTTGTCTAATTGAATCCGACAGACATATCAATACAACGTACACTTATAGTTAGTCCAAAAGGCTAAACTTTTTATTTATTAATTAATATTACTTTGCTGTAAAAGATATACTTAACTAATTCTTTCTATTGTTTCAGGGACAATTTATTATTATAATTCTACAATTAGTAATAGGTGGTTTAATAAAAGAATGTGAATTGTCAAAACTAATGATAATTATAATGGTGTTCAATGTACTTTTCAACTTTTGGCTGTTCTTTCGGTTTTACAAAAAAACTTATATCGACATAAAAGAAAAAAATATTTAAATATATGTATGTTTACATCTGTACATTTCTTTAATAAAGTTAAAGTAATTATTGTTTTGCTATTGTTTTACGCTATGTGGAATTTTAATATTTTTTATTCAGTTATAAATATTTTATTTAGTTCATGTAACTTATTTTACATAAACATAAGATTTACAGTAATTTTTTTTTACTAACAGATAAGGTCTGAAAATTTATATCTAGTATATAACATTTAAATGAGATGATAATAGGAACACTGTTTACCATTGTTAATTTTAAAGAAGAAGTATTTCATACACATAAAGAAAGAAAAGAATGAATTGTTTTATAGATACAACAAACAACCTGAATTTTTCATTTGAGAAAGATTAAGAACAATTTTTAAGACGATAATGTTATTTATTTTAATCCTATTCATATATTATTCTAATATGATTTGTTGGATATTGTATTTGTACTTTTACTGGCGTGCCCAGGAAAAAAAGAATTGTCTGTAAGCGATCAGATTTTATGGTGACTTAAGGATCTAAATAAAAATTAAAGTCGCCAGTATGTAGGGTCTATGTAGGTTGGTCTACCTGGTGACATAGACCTGCGAGTTAAATCAATCATGCCTAATCCAAACTAATAGCATAGTTCGGTGTACACCTCGGTAGGGACAAGAGACTTTTATAAAAGGATAGCTGAACGCCTTTCAACCGGTCCAATAATAATTAAGACCCCACATTGGAACAGAGTAAAAAAGAATGCTCAATGACAGGCTCTGAAAAAAACTTACATAAGGGTAAAAAGAAGAACTACTCGTTAAAGTAACACCTAGATAGGTGTATACGTCAATAACTTCTATGCGTTTAATTTGTATTCTTGACATTTACCGTAAGATTACCTATTATGAGAACAATATAGTCACAAAGACTCTAATCGCAGAGCAGTAAGACAAAGTCATCGGCGTAGCTCAACATTAAAATCTCCTTATTATTAATTGAGGGTCTTCTACAACCCTGTTTGACAAAAAATCCTCGATATCAGAAATAAGCAAAATACATTTAAGGGGACTAAGAACTTCGCCTTGAAGTACACCCTGTTTACCACGAATTTCTTCAGTAGTCCCTTCGCTTGTTCGAATAATTGTAGTCGAGAAATTATAAAAATCCATTAAAATATTTTTAAAAATACGGTCAAGAATGCTTCTGCTTTTTCTGAACCCATTCTGTTTGAGATCCATAGCCTTTTTAATCAGATTAAACTTCGGGCTGGTATCATATATAATTTTTTTTATTTTACTTTCTTCGTTACCGTGAATTGAAGGTAACTAAAACCACTGATTATAACTTGGGAATTTTTTTTACATTGCTATAAAAATTAATCATAAGAAAAACAAACCTTTAAAATGCCAGCTATTTTCATAATTTCAGTTTCAGTAAAATCAGTTGTTTTAAAAACTCGTTTTATAAACGTTGAAATGTCAGTACATTCGTCGAAATTAAACTGATCATTGCTGTTCGATTCTGTACAGTGGTCTTCCAAGTTTAAGAGTTTTGCATACGCTTCAGAGTTAGATTCCTTTAAACACATAGCTCTTATAACAGTCACACACTTATACGTTGGATGTGGATAATCAAAATCTGTAATTGAGATCTGAAAATGAATCAATATTATTTATCAGAGATATTACAAATATTAGTTACTTTGCCTTGGTCAAGTATATATTTTAAAAATTGCGATAAATTTGAGGAATAAAGGTACTTACTTTACTACCTTTGTGCTTTATTGTAAAGTTACATTCTGGACCATGTTCTTCACAATTAGCACACAGTGGCCATCCACATTTGTAGCATGGTTTGGCACTTTCAGCATTAAGAATTACATAACAATTTAAGCATAGAGGTAAAGTTCCTTGAAGGGGTCCAGCAACAATAGGCATTTCGTTTTGCAATATTATGTCGCCAGCTACAATTCTTCTCGTAGCAATGTAATGTCGTCCAACATTTACATCATCCGCTAACTAAAAGAAGGATTAATAATATTTATCATGTTTATCAGAGATATTATTGTTTTCAGTTCATACAAAATGATCGTACTATGAATACTCGTACACAGGATAACTTTAGAACGTTCTATAAACGAACATGAATGTCCTAAGGACATTCTAAAGACGTAATAAGGGTTCACATGGGTCGAAACGTCAAAAAAACTTATGATTTTTAACAATCTTTTTCTATGAGTACATTCTTTAAAGTATTTTAATTAAAATAGTTTCATTAAAGTACACTATAAATTAAGTAACTTATAAAATGTTGCTTAATTAATATTAAAAGACAGATCCGTAGCAGCAGTAGGTTCTTAATAAGTTGAACTTATCGGAACCAAAATCGTAGGCCTATATGCCTACCCCACGTGGATTTCGTGCCCTAAACAGAAATCTAATGTCTATTCTCCTTCATCATATCAGAACTTTGGTAACTACAAAAACACGTTAGACTTTTAAAAATATAGGGTGATGTGGGGTGATTTAAAACATAGGGGGATATGCAACACCGCCGATTTTTGATCTACAGTTCGATATTAAGGGAGCGTTCATAAACTACGTAGACCTATTTTTGTCATTTTTTGACCCCCCTTCCCCTGCGTAGATTAACGTAGACTTTTGCTGAACCCCCCCCCCTCGTGTGTTACGTAGTTTTTTTCAAACTGCATATTTAACTATATTCGCATTAAAAACAATTAAAAATTAAATTCAAAACAATGTCAAATATTCTGAATAAAATATTTTATTCTTGGCATATAGCAACATTTAACAATGGCAACAAGTAGTGAGTTTGCAAAATTAATTTTAGCTTATATGTATTAACTACGTAGTAAGAGACTATCTCCCCCCACGTAGACTATCATAGACTTTTGCCGAACCCCCCCTTAACATGCTACGTAGTTTATGAACGTTCCCTAAACAGAGCCAAGTATTGCCATTTGTTTGTGTCCTCATTAGCTTATTTTTTATATAAAACTCACGAGACAGCTCGCAGCTAGGTTCGCTGTACGTAGGTTGACTTAAATTTCTCGGAAAAGAAATATTTCTCGCGCTTTACATCTCTAGACGTTTCGTGAAGGGTTTTAATTTATTTTGTAGATAAGAATGTGTTTATTGATGGTTTTTTAAGTGTTTTTAAATATCTGTTTATATTTTGTGTTTCCATTGCATTCTATTGCGTACAAATCATTTTTCGCAAAATATCGTATTTGGGGTGATGTGCAACACTTTTTTTTTGGGGTGGACGTAACTACTTTTTTCGTGCCGTAACTGCGATTCACTGCGATTTAATAAAAAATTCTTAGTTATTTTCCTTTAATTATATTCCTTATTCAGTTATGAATAAATAAAAAATTAAACAAAAAAATTTTTTTTTCTATGGTGAAATCTCCACTTTTTAGAGGTCAACTATACCTTAGTAAATTATTTTTTGTCAGATTTCGATTAGTTTGCATTGAAAAAGCATAAAATTAGTAGGTGATTAAAGAGATTTTCATCGATATTTATGCATTACATACCTGAATTTTACTGGTGTTGCACATCACCCCAACTTTTTAGGAAAATGCAAAAACAGACGTTTTTGAAAAAGCAAAAATTTGTAGGAAAAATTTTAAATTCTGAAAATCTAATAATGCAGAAATATTCTATTATGATGCCTCTAAGTCATTCAATTTTGAAATATTTGAAACTTTAATTATTTGACATGTTTTTCGTCCAACGAAAAAAAACGTTGCACATTACCCCACAACACCCTACAGTTTTTTTTAGAACTCATGAATTTGCATAAAACTTGATTTTCGAGTTATGAATGTAATGTTATGCCGGATTAAGGCAAATTGAGGCCCAGGGCATAACAATTTTGGAGGCTCTATGCCACTTGAATTTTATTTACTTTTCGTGAATGTTTTATTTTGCCTCGTCAATTAAAATAAAATATAAAGACACAAACTTATTTTAATTTTATTTTTAAATGTTGAAACATTAACTTGTATATACCTACATTAAGTTATCTCAAGTTTAAATACTGCACTTTTTTTCCGCGCCTTTTGCTTTGCGAAATCTACGATTATATCATCAAATGACAAATCTCTAAGAAGATCTTTTTCTATGGCTAATAAACTTAGTCCTACCAAATGGTTTTCGGTCATTGTAGACCTACGTCCAGACTTTATTCTAGAAAGTCTTGAAAAGGATCTTTCAGCTTCACAATTGGTAACTGAAATGGACAAGAAAATTCTAAATGCAATAAAAACATTTGGAAAAATTGAAGTTATATCCGAATTCACCATCCATTTTATTATTTTTGTAACAGGCAATTTTTTTCATTGTTATGCTCCAATTTAAAAAAGGAATAAATTGTTCCAATTCACTAAGTAGTGGGATCCAAATCTGTGGGATAAAACTCTATAAGTTCATTTGCATTGTTTTTTATTTTATCAAAATCATCAATGTTTCTTAGGTTCATTAGAAAATTAAACATTTCTATAATTCCGTTGTAAGCATTACTTCTTTTCTTCAATTCAGCTATAAGTTTGTCCACTATAACAAGAAAGCTGTCATTTTTAAATTTGTCTCTACCTGTTGGACATTCAGATTTTTGAATATGCTTTTTTTTATCGTGATACTGACTGCAAACGTATGTTTGTAAATTCAGTCCCTTTTCTTTAAATTCTGTAAATTTGTCTCGTATTGATTCCGCAAATTCAATTAAGGATTTCAACATATTGTTAGCTGTCGACAAGTCTAACTCAACTGCTTGCAAGAATTTGTTAGTTTTATTAAACCGATCAAGAACTTCATGCCAAAAAACGGTCATAGAAGTCGTTTCTGATTTTTGAAATTGCTTTTGTAGATTTTTAGCCTGAAATCGAGTTTCAGGCCTCTCATCACTGTACTCTACGATTTCTGAAAGGGCGTTATATATCTCTAAATAATTATTAAACAGACATGCAGTAGCATCATCATGATAAGACCATCTAGTTTTCGACAGTAATTTAAGCCCTGAATCAGAATGTTTTTTTAATATTCACCACCAATGCACAAGAAGCAAGTAGCGTTCCTCTTAGAATCCACGACCTTGTGATCCACTGCTCGGCACCTTAAGCACGCAGTCGATCTATCAGTCGTGTTGCATTCTCTTGCTAGGTGACCATAGCCAAGGCATCGGTGACACCTCATTATCATAAACCTCCTTATGATCGGGCCTTTATGCGTCCGAGCACCTCCAGCTTCTCAGACTGATCCTGATCGGTGATAACAACTGTGAATTTTATCCCCCGCTTGTTAGGTCCAAGGACCGTCACCTTTTTGCTTCCTATCGGTTCCTGCATAAGAGCTGATAGTGCCTCCTGCACCTCGTCCTCTTGGGTAAGGCAGTCCAGGTAGCGGATCGCCATAGTAACCTTACGGTCCGCGTTCTGCACCTTACCCAAGTCACCCACCACTCTTTTCACTTCCTCAGTAAACCCGTTCTTGTCTGAGGAGCCTCCTATCCTAATGAGGAGGTCTCCCTTCTTGGTTGGTCTTGCTCCAACTACTCTTGCCCGTTGGACGGGCAGAAAGTTCGAAATTTCTGCACTGCGCGAAATGATGCCCGAGGCAAAGCCGAGGGCATCATCGCGTAGTTTAGGGCTTTCGAATTTCTGCCCGTGTAATGTATACTATTTTTCTTTATATACGGTCGAAAGTACGCTCGCTAATTTATTTATTAAGAAAATTGCAATCGTGTTTCATTTGACAGCCGGCCATTTTGTCGCGCGCCCTTGCTTTATTTGCTGTTCAAAAAAAATTTTTTTACATTAAAGAGTTTCTAAAATTATTGTAAAGTTAAAATCATGTACATTATAAACATTTCTCTTTTTTATTATCTTCCCATTTTGCAGTAGGATTGTTGAAGCTCAAAATGTCTAGTTACACCAATCTTGACATGTGAACTTCCATTAATGTTGCTCTGTAATCTTCTTACAATATTGTGTCATGCTTTCTGTAAGATTATTGCAAGATTGCTGACAGTTTGTGTACTTACAATTAATTTTTTTCGTTATATTTCTTTTTTAAATTCTCTTTTTACTGCAAGGAGTTTAACGTAATCTAGAAATTTTTTATTTTTTCCTTAATAAAAAAAACATTTTTACGACCTCCCTTTTTCGCGAATAATATCATTCAGCTCAGTTGGTAAATTATAATACTTATCAGAACTAGAACTGCAATAAATCGAGTTTTCTTTTAAACAAATTCAGGGTGTCTACTGAAAATATGATTTAAAATTCCACGACAGTACAGTACAGATGCTTTATTTTTCCAGGACATTAAAATGGACAATATTATTTTATATTACGATTAGCATAATTTAAATTAACCTACTTGAACGAAAATATTTATTTTTTATATCAAGAGTTAAAAAATTATATTGTAGATACCTATTTTTTAATCCAACGACAAACTGGAATTTTTTTTTGATAAATCTAAAAATTACAATTTGACCAATTGTTTAAACAAATTGTTATTTTAAATTTGAAGCTATCGTAGTAGTAATATCAATGATGTAAATAAAAATTTTTGTACTTAACATTTTTATAATAATAAGTTTATTGTTCTCAATTTTTACTCGATAATTAAGTCTTACATTAAATCTTACCTCACAAAAAAAATAAAATGTACAATTGAGAAAAAATCGCAACTCTTTAGCTCAATTAGATAAAAAGTTGTAAATAAACAATAATAATTTGTTTAAACAAATTAGCAATTACTCTCATATAGGAGAACAAATTACCAAAGTACCAAATCAATCCCAGAACTTTTTTTGAGGGTGGTCCACTTCAGAAATTTTGCCCTATAAGTAAATTAATTCGAGGCAGCGTAATTCAACAGACATCTGTCAATTCTCCTCCTTATTCTGTTCAATTAATGGTAGTTTCTTCTTTTAAAATTATAAATAAGGTTTAAAAATTACTAAAAATAAACTAGTATAATATATATTTTAACTTTATATCCTTTTTTGCAGCTTCATTCGAATCGAAACGTTACTGCTGTGTTATATACATGCGTATCACAGGCCGGTGGCAAATGTGAACACGAGTTTGCTTTAATTATGTAAGTACTGATGGAAGTATTTGTAAAATAAACCTTGAAAAAGAATGGGGAAAGCCTTCCGACATTCAAATTGCAAAAGATTTATATGCAAAAGGTTTAGCTGTCACAGATTCTTCTAAAGTAAAACATGCCAAAGAAAATATTAATTGGTCTCCTTACAGTTTAAAGTATTCGGACCTTATTTATTCGTGTGCCTTGCGTTCTATTCTTTATGAGGAAGAAAAGACTGAAGTGGAAAAAGTAGTTAAATCAATTCTTAACGATTGTATTAGTTTTGTTGTCACTTTAAGTAAAGATAAAGACTGCGATATATGTACTCGACGATTCCCGGTCATTTCCCCGAATCAATTTTACCGAATGACAAATTTACCGAATGTCAAATTTCCCGAAAAATTTTTCACCGAATGCTTTTTTACCGAAGGAACTTTCCCCGAATCAATTTTCCCGAAAAATTTGTTACCGAATGCTTCTTTACCGAAAATTTTTTTACCGAATGCTTTTTTACGGAAATAAATATTGTTACTAAAATCAGATTTTTCAATTGCTATATTCATGATAATGACCATAGCAACCATTGTAAATAAATAAGTTTATCGCAAAATACAGGCAGAAGGATTACAGCAAAATTACAATGACCCCGATGATCGACACGTAAAGGAGCAGGCACATATGATTTTGGCCCTTGCCTACGTTCCTCCCGGTGAAGTTACGCGGATATTCAAAATCCTCAAAAACCATATTTGCGAAAACCTTCTTCCAGTTATGGAATATTTTAGTGAGACATACGTCATCGGTAGGCAAGGGAGAGGAAGGAGAAGGCCTGTCGAACCCCGATATCATCCTGACCTTTGGAATCATTATGAAGCTGCCCTCACTGGTTCTCATCAGACTAACAACCTTAGCGAGGGTTGGCACAACCGCTTCAGGCTCGTCGTCGGAAAGCATCATCCGGACCTCTATTCCGCTCTTTCCGAATTTCAAAAAGAGCAGGCCGACAGTGAAATAGTTGTCGCCGAGCTGAGTTTGGGTAGAAAGGTGAAGGCAGCCCCGAAACGAAAATGGATAGAGCATCAGAGGCGGATAAGAAGCATTGTACAGCTCTATCCCGAATATAAAAATGACGACCAGGATTTAGAATTTCTAAGGACAATTGGCCATAACATAAATATATAAATTTAACATTTCGGTAATACGTACATACAATTTTGACTAAATTTAATAGAATTTTTTCGGGATTAATAGTATTCGGTAAAAAAGCATTCGGTTTAATGGCGTTCGGTAAATTTGACATTCGGTAAATTAAACATTCAGTAAAATTACTGTTCGGTAAAATTGATTCGGGGAAATGTCCGGGAACGGTACTCGACGTGTAATTGATAAAACAAAGTGCATGATTCTTTATTTCAGTATTAAAGAATATCTGTTTCTACATTTTTATCCCTTTCTCTGTTAGTCAAACTTTTAACTTTTTGAGGAGCTTCTGGAATGTAAGCTTCAGTTTCTGCTTCGTTATAAATACTGTAAATATACCGATTGCAAATAAAAATTTGTGAATCATAAATCTTATTTTCTTCGGGCAAAAATGTTCTTCAACATTTTTAATTATCGTTTCTTTTTCATAAATATTTTCTTGTTCGCTTTATTGTTCATGGATGGGTAGTATGTTTGTTTCTCGAGTTGCCGCTTGTGATTTCAGAAATTCATTTTCAAAATAATTTGGCCTTTTTATATCCAATAATTTAGATATTTCATGTCTGCAAATTCAATTAAAAACAAAATAGTAAAAGACGATCAAATACTATTATTATTATTGATTAATAATATAATATATAAATACCTTTCCATAATAGTTCTAACGTCAACTATTCTTTTTTTAAACACTTTAGGGAAAATAGTAGGATGGAATATCGGACTTAGTAGATTTTCCGACTTTTCGTTTCCTACAAAATGTTGATTGCAAATTCTTGAGTAAGCCGAAAGTTGACAATTAGTGCTATCAGGACTAGAAAAATGTTTTAGAAAATTATTAGTATTCAATTATGTGCAATACAATTTAAATTAATTTTATTAATCGAATATACTTTTTAAAATTAAGAATTTAATTAATAGTTATTGTAATAAACTAAATTTATTTGAGGGTAAACTCTGTGAAGACATACCAGGATGCACTCCCTTTGCGGAAACTTCCTGCTATCTTGGAGAGACACATCGACCTCCACGTCCGAACATACATGTTCACGTGCCCTTGGATAATATAGACGTCGCATCAATGCTCCGGCAATGCTATAACATCTATGTAACTAACGGAGGCGGTTCAGGGCCAATTCTGGCCAGATGGTAGTACCCTGTTTAGGCCTAATTGTCCCTCGACACGGGACACAGTAATAAAAAAAAATGAAATGGCCAAAAATATAGATATTTTACTCCAAGTGGGTACCTCAGAAGAGGGTAATCCCACCACCGATTCTGATCGGGTGCAAGCCCCGGTAGTCGGTGTAAATGGCTCCAAGGATTTTGAAGGGAGCCAAAACGAAAATTCTGCGGATAAGGGACTGAACAGTTTCCAAAAAAATGTTGTAGAGCAGGTCGAACTAATGCCTAAAATACTCGAGGGTATGTGGCGTGCCTGCAGAAAGCAGAAAAACATTAGTAAGGACGTCCAGAACGGAATAGTGGCGTTAGGAAAGGTGCACGAAATAATTCGCAGTAACATGCGATTTATCCCCGAGCCCTTCATAATCCCAGAGCTAACAAACATTGACCTAAGGAAGCGCCCTAGAGAGTATGAAGGTCCGGAGACTGATTCTAGTGTGAACACTCCTAAGAGTAAGAGGGTTAAGAGCAAAGAGACCAAGGCAAACCCTACTGCTATGGAGACGGAGGTGAGTAAGGCTGCTTCGGCCAGGGTTGCATCTTATTCGGAGGCAACTGTGGAAAATAAGCCTGAAAACGAAAAAGACTTCGAAACCGTCTCCAACAGGAAACGGGAGGCCCGTAAGAGAAAGGCCTTGAAGAAAGCAGAAGAGACGGAGAGACTTCAGAAGCGTTCCCTCAAAATTAGAACCACGGAGGCAATAAAAATTTCGGCCCGGAATCCAGAGACCTACTATGATCTTATAAAACTGGCAACAATTTCGGTAAAGCCAGAGGAAACTGGCACCGAGATTGTGAAAATTAGGAGAACTCTTAAAAAGGAGGTTCTTGTTGTTGTAAAAAGGGGGGTGAAACTTCAAAGTTCGCTGAGAATCTTACCTCCGTTCTTCAGGACAAGGCCGAGGTTACGGCTCTTGTCAGTAAAAAGACCCTCGAATTTCGGAAAAACGACGAAACAACTTCAGAGGCGGACGTCTTAACCGTCTTAAAGGAGAAGTTGCAAAAGCCCGAATTAGCTGTACTTGCCGACTTCTGACACGTTTTGGTGGTACAAAAGTGGCACTAGTACTCTTGAGTGAAACGGACAGCGAGAGTCTGCTTAAGCTAGGCAAAGTGCGTATTGGTTGGATAAACGCATCCATCCGAACGCAACTTAGAAGTGACAAGATGTTAAAAGTGCCTAGCCTATGGACACGTGACCTGAATTTGCAAGGGCCCCGACAGAACAAAAAACTGTCGGAGATGCGGCGAAGCGGGACACTTCGCCAAGAGTTGTACTAGCGACAAGCCAAAGTGCATTACGTGTACAGATTTGGGAAAAACGGAAGTCAACCATATCCCTGGAAGAATTTCCTGCCCGGTTTACAAGGAGGAACTGGATATACTCAAAAAGGCAAATCCCTAAAGCTCCTTCAAGTCAACCTGCATACAAGTAAGGAAGCACAGGTGCTCCTGATGCAAACAGCTAGGGAAAATGAAGTCGATATCCTGTTCTGCAGTGAGCAGCATCAAGGAAGCGACCTCGCACTTTGGTATCAGGATAAGGCAAAGAGAGCCGCCATCAAGCTGTGCAACCCAGAATTGCGGGTTGACAAGTTCTTGGAGACAAGCAGCGGGTTTGTGTGGATAAAGCTGGCTAATATACGTATGTATAGCTGCTACTTCTCACCCAACGACCCACTGACCACCTTCGAAGCCAATATAGAAGACCTAGAATCGAGCCTCATAGAATCCAAGCTGGATGTCATCATCACTGGCGATTTTAATGCAAAATCGCCAGAGTGGGGTGAGACGAGGCTCGACAAGAGAGAAATTCTGATTGGAGAAATGATCTCCAAGAACGATTTATTAGTTGTCAACCAGGGAAAAACCTGGACATTTAGAAGAGGTGCGATCGGATCGATTATAGATCTAACGATCGCATCGTCAAATATATTAAGCCGCATAAGCGACTAGCAGGTCTCTGAGGAATATATAGCAAGTGACCACCAGTACATTGAGTTCTCAGTCTCATTGGAAGACACACGAGGAGGAAAAAGACTGGAAGCTCCTAGTCGCAAAATCTTTTCGTGGAACATTAAGAAACTCGACAAGGAGAAGTTCAGCCGGTCCCTAGAAGAATCTATCTTAATTGAGGATTCTGGTTGGGTGAGGAGGCCGAAAAGTCTAAATGGAGAGGTGCGAGCGGTGCGGAGTATAATCGTCACCGCTTGCAATGCGTCGATGCCACGTCGCAAAGGGGCCTTTCCAAGGAAAAAATCCTTGCACTGGTGGTCAGAGAAGCTGGCCTCCTTGAGAAAGGAATGCCTCAAAGCAAGAAGGACATACACCCAAACAAAGGGAGATCCTTTGCTGAAAGAGGCTTTCAAGGAGGCAAAAAATAACCTCAAAAAAGAGATCCGCAAGTCGCGACGCCGTAGCTGGAAGGACCTAATCGAGGAAGTCGATAAGGACCCATTGGGTCTGGCTTTTAAAATCGTGACTAAGAAATTAGTGACGAGGCAAAAGACCCCCGGCCTGGACAATCCCGATTGGGTCAGAAAGATAATAAGAACCATACCTCCTGCAGAACCATACCTTAGAAGGGACTGGGGTTCTTGCAAAGTCGAAGAGGAGGAACTCTTTACACTTAGTAAACTGCAAAAAGCAGGCAAAAGATTGAAAACAGGCAAGGCGCCTGGAATCGATGGGATAAGTAACGAGATCCTAAAGTTGGTAATCGACACTTCACCCCAGATTTTTCATCGTTGATTTAATCTTTGCCTTGGGAGAGGAGAGTTCTTCCGCGACTGGAAGCGACAGAGGTTAGTCCTCCTGAGGAAAGGTAAAAAACCTCTAGATAAGGTTTCATCGTACAGGCCTATATGCCTGCTAGATACGATGGGTAAGCTTCTAGAGGATATGGTTCTGCAGAGAATGCAAAGCCACTTGACCAAAGAGAATCGTCTATCCGATCACCAATTTGGTTTCCGTAAAGGCAAGTCCACAGTTGATGCCATGCAGGCAGTTGTGGACATAGCCAAAGAAGGAAAAAACAAATTGGAACCTGGAAAAAAGAAGAGCTTCTGCGCGTTGGTAGCAATTGACATACGCAACGCTTTTAATTCAGCAAGATGCAAAGATCTCATCGAGTCGCTGAAAAAGAAAAACATGCCGCCCTACTTGTTGCGGTTAATGGATAATTATCTTAGCGACAGGTGGGTTATATATGAGGGAGACACCTGCACTCTCAGGGAAGAGATGCAGCATGGGGCTCCTCAAGGCTCGAGGGTGGGTCCATTTGTATGAAATGTATCTTACGATGATTTTCTGCGAATGGATCTGCCCGAAGGTGCGGTGATCATCGGCTTTGCAGACGACGCGTTGTTCGTGTGCACTGCCGAAAGTAAGGAGGCCCTTGGACATTGGTGAACGAATGTCTGCGACTAGCAAAAAGCTGGCTGGATACCAGAGGTCTTGAAATGGCCCTAGAGAAGGCCGAGGCACTGCTGGTTATAGACAGACGTGGTTATGAGCTCCCACGAATCGTGATAGACAGATTCGAGGTCAAGTGGAGTTAGCAAATTAAATATCTTGGTGTGGAGTTGGATGGAAGGTTAAACTTCCACCACCACATGGCTACGGCGTCAAATAAGGCAATCGAGTGTGCGGCTAATCTTTCATGGCTAATGCCAAATGTTGGCGGACCCAGTGAACAAAAAAAAAGACTGGTGGCCAGTGTCGCCCACGCTAAAATGCTCTATGCAGCGCCAGCGTGGGCCCCATTTCTGAGGAGTCAAAGATGTGTCACCATCTGTGAAAAGGTACTGTCGGCGCAGAGATCGATAACAACGCGTATCATCTGTGCGTATAAGACGGTATCTACGAGTGCTGTGCAGGTCCTTGCAAGTGTCCCGCCAGCAGATCTTTTGGCGAGGGAAAGAGAAGAAATGTTTCTCTTTTCTAAAGAAAGCAGTTCCTTGGATGCGGAATTGAGACCAAGCAAGGGCCTGATCCGCAAAGAAGCGAGGCACAGGCTCATAGAAAGATGACAAGAAAGATGGGATGGTGAGGAAAAAGGTCGATGGACTTATCGCCTTATCCCGGCACTCGTCACCTGGATAAAAAGAAAACACGGTCAGGTTTCCTATTATTTTACTCAGGCGCTCAGAGGTCACGGGTGTTTTAACTCGTACCTGTGTCGCTTTAAATTACGCGAGGACGAGGTGTGTGCATATTGCCAGTTCCTTGAGGACAACGCGGAGCACACCCTTTTCTCATGCAGAAAGTGGGACTTGGAGAGGCGGGCCATGTTCGAAGGTGTAAACAGTCAAGTTACACCGGAGAACATGGTATCGCTGATGACCCAGTCATAAGAGAATTGGCGGCAAGTCGAGAACTTCATAATCTCGGTTATGTCGAGGAACGATCTCGACGGCCGCCAAAAAGCGTAATTTAAGCAGCTTTTAATTTGTTTGTTTGTTTTTTTATTAATTTACTTTGTGATTTATTTGTCCATATACATTTTTAAATTTGTTTTGTGTTTTTTATTCATTTTGGTATAGTTTTATCTTCTCAAAATTATATACGTGTTTACTTTTGTTTTCTTTTCTTTTTTATATCGGTTTGCAATTTTATCTTTTGACTTTTTACACTTCTTAAAAATTTGTTTTTTTTTCATTAATGTTGTGCTGTGAATTTCGCTTATACTTTGAAATAGTTTTTATCGCTTTTTTAACTATTGACGCAGGAGAACCACAGACAAAGAACAAAGTCGCAGCAGCGATAGAGTTGGAGCGCCACTCTCGAAGGCTAAAGTCTTACGACAGTTCCGAGGGAGGGTAAAGGGCTCCAAAAGAAGGTTTACGGGTTTTAGTGAGTCGGGCTGGTAGTAGGTCGCCAGTTTATTAAATTTATTATATCATTTATTTATTTATCTTTTTTTTAATATTTCTTTTTGTTTTATCATACCAACCCTACATAACATTGGAGTGCACACGAACAAAGCGTCGTCCGCAAAGACGATGATCACCGCACCTTCGGGCAGATCCATTCGCAGAAAATCATCATAAGATACATTCCATACAAATGGACCCACCCTCGAGACTTGAGGAGCCCAACGCTGCATCTCTTCCCCGAGAGTGCAGGTGTCTCCCTCATATATAACCCACCTTTCGCTAAGATAATTATCCATTAACCGCAACAAGTAGGGCGGCATGTTTTCCTTTTTCAGCGACTCGATGAGATCTTTGCATCTTGCTGAATTAAACGCGTTGCGTATGTCAATTGCTACCAACGCGCAGAAGCTCTTCTTTTTTCCAGGTCCCAATTTGTTTTTTCCTTCTTTGGCTATGTCCACAACTGCCTGCATGGCATCAACTGTGGACTTGCCTTTACGGAAACCAAATTAGTGATCGGATAGACGATTCTCTTTGGTCAAGTGGCTTTGCATTCTCTGCAGAACCATATCCTCTAGAAGTTTACCCATCGTATCTAGCAGGCATATAGGCCTGTACGATGAAACCTTATCTAGAGGTTTTTTACCTTTCCTCAGGAGGACTAACCTCTGTCACTTCCAGTCGCGGAAGAACTCTCCTCTCTCAAGGCAAAGATTAAAGCATCGAAGCAAAATCTGGGGTGAAGTGTCGATTACCAACTTTAGGATCTCGTTACTTATCCCATTGATTCCAGGCGCCTTGCCTGTTTTTAATCTTTTGCCTGCTTTTTGCAGTTCACTAAGTGTGAAGAGTTCTTCCCCTTCGACTTTGCAAGAACTCCAGTCCCTTCTAAGGTATGGTTCTGCAGGATTACCCTCTTCTGAGGTCCCCACTTGGAGTAAAATATCTATATTTTTGTCCATTTCATTTTTTTTATTACTGTGTCCCGTGACGAGGGACAATCGGGCCTAAACAGGGTACTACCATCTGGCCAGAATGGGCCCTGAACCGCCTCCGTTAGTTACATAGACGTTATAGCATTGCCGGAGCATTGATGCGACGTCTATGATATCCAAGGGCACGTGAACATGTATGTTCGGACGTGGAGGTCGATGTGTCTCTCCAAGATATCAGGAAGTTTCCGCAAAGGGAGTGCATCCTGGTATCTCTTCACAGAGTTTACCCATTATTATTATTATTATTATTATTATTATTATTAATATTATTATTTTTATTATTATTATTATTATTATTATTATTATTATTATTATTTTTTTTTTTTTGCTTAGGGAATTTTGGGAAATCTGCCTACAGATACCTTGGACTCCGCACTCTAAGGTTATGTGGGGTTGGTGTGATAGAACAAAAGGAAATAAAAAAAAAGAAAAATAAATATATAAAATAGTAAATTTAATAAACTGGCGACCTACTGCCAGCCCGACCCACTAAAACCCGTAAACCTTCTTTTGGAGCCCTTTACCCTCCCTCGGAACTGTCGTAAGACTTTAGCCTTCGAGGGTGGCGCTCCAACTCTGTCGCTATTGCGACTTTCTGCTTTTCTCTGCGGTTATCCTGCGTCAATAGTTAAAAATTTTGAAACTATTTCAATATAAAAGCGGAATTAACAGCACAACAATAATTAAAAATAACAAATGTGTAATTAAGTGTAAAAAGTCAAAAGATAAAATTATAAACGGATATATATAAAAAAAAGAAAAAATAAACGCGTATAAAATATTAAAAACATAAAACTGTACAAAGATGAAAAAAACAAAAAATTAAAAAAATGTATAAGGACAAAGAAATCACAAAATAAATTAATAAAAACAAACAAACGAATTAAAAGCTGTTTAAATTACGCTTTTTGGCGGCCGTCGAGATCCTTCCTCGACATAACCGAGATTATGAAGTTCACGACTTGCCGCCAATTCTCTTCTGACTGGGTCATCAGCGATTCTATGTTCTCCGGTGTAACTTAACTGTTTACACCTTCAAACATGGCCCGCCTATCCAAGTCCCATTTCTTGCATGAGAAGAGGGTGTGCTCCGCGTTGTCCTCAGGGAACTGGCAATATGCACACACCTCGTCCTCGCGTAATTTAAAGCGACACACATCTTTTACTTCTCAGGGATGGGGCCCACGCTGGTGCTGCATAGAGCATTTTAGCGTGGGCGACACTCGCCACCAGTCTCCGTTTTTGTTCACGGGGTCCGCCTACGTTCGGCATTAACCGTGAAAGATTAGCCGCACACTCGATCGCCTTATTTGACGCCGCAGCCATGTGGTGGTGGAAGTTTAACCTTCCATCCAACTCCACACCAAGATATTTAATTTGCTTACTCCACTTGACCTCGAATCCGTCTATCACGATTCGTGGGAGCTCATAACCACGTCTGTCTGTGACCAGCAGTGCTTCGGTCTTTTCCAGGGCCATTTCAAGACCTCTGGTATCCAGCCAGCTTTTTGCTAATCGCAGACACTCGTTCACCAATGTCCCAAGAGCCTCCTCACTTTCGGCAGTGCACACGAACAACGCGTCGTCCGCAAAGCCGATGATCACCGCACCTTCGGGTAGATCCATACGCAGAAAATCATCGTAAGATACATTCCATACAAATGGACCCACCCTCGAGCCTTGAGGAGCCCCACGCTGCATCTCTTCCTTGAGAGTGCAGGTGTCTCCCTCATATATAACCCACCTGTCGCTAAGATAATTATATTATATTATAATATAATATAATATAATATAATAATAATATAATATATAATATTCATAATAATAATAATAATAATAATAATAATAATAATAATAATAATAATAATAATAATAATAATAATAATTATAATATAATATAATATAATATAATATAATATAATATAATATAATATAATATAATATAATATAATATAATATAATATAATATAATATAATATAATATAATATAATATAATATAATATATATATTATAATTATATTATATTATTTTACGCGCAGAAGCTCTTCATTTTTCCGGGTCCCAACTTGTTTTTTCCTGCTTTGGCTATGTCCACAACTGCCTGGATGGCATCAACTGTGGACTTGCCTTTACGGAAACCAAATTGGTGAACCGATAGACTATTCTCTCCGGTCAAGTGGCTTTGCATTCTCTGCAGAACCATATCCTCTAGAAGTTTACCCATCGTATTTAGCAGGCATATAGGCCTGTATGATGAGACTTTATCTAGAGGTTTTTCACCTTTCCTCAGGAGGACTAACCTCTGTCACTTCCAGTCGCCCGAGAACTCTCCTCTCTCAAGGCAAAGATTGAAGCATCGAAGCAGAATCTGGGGTGAAGTGTCGATTACCAACTTTAGGATCTCGTTACTTATCCCATCGATTCCAGGCGCCTTGCCTGTTTTCAATCTTTTGCCTGCTTTTTGCAGTTCACTAAGTGTGAAAAGTTCTTCCTCTTCGACTTTGCAAAAACTCCAGTCCCTTCTATGGTATGGCTCTGCAGGAAGAAACAAAGAATTTATTATCTTTCTGACCCAATCGGGATTGTCCAGGTCGGGGGTCTTTTGCCTCGTCACTAATTTCTTAGTAACGAGTTTAAAAGCCAGACCTCATGGGTCCTTATCGACTTCCTTGATTAGGTCCTTCCAGCTACGGCGTCGCGACTTGCGGATCTCTTTCTTGAGGTTCTTTTTCGCCTCCTTGAAAGCCTCTTTTAGCAAGGGATCTCCCTTAGATCGGGTATATGTCCTTCTTGCTTTGAGGCAGTCCTTCCTCAAGGAGGCTATCTCCTCTGAACACCAGTGCAAGGATTTTCTTACGGGAATAGCGCCTTTGCGTGGCATTGACGCATT